>NW_021604567.1:18836777-18910170 GCF_004785775.1 Grammomys surdaster | reverse complement strand
GCGCACACACACACACACAGACACACATATATAACACAGACACACATATATATATATATGTGTGTCTGTGTGTGTGTGTGTGTGTGTATGTATGTATGTATGTATGTATTTACACAATTAAACCTGTTTTTAAATTTTGAGTAATAAATATAAAAAGGGTCTGAGAAATTCTTGGCTTGTGCTCATCATTGAAGATGCTCACAGGAAATGCAGGGTCCTGCCCTGTTTTCTGCCAAAGCTCTTAGAATTTGTATAAACCACCAAGATCCTCTTTGCTATGTCAAAGAAGGTCCAGGTATTTGATGTATTTGAGCACTTTTATAGTATAAATTCAAATACTGTGCTGTAATTTGAGTTTTAAAATTGAGTAAATTTTTTTCTTGTGTGATTTCTGTTCTTGAGAGTATTGATGAACTAGTGTGTGGAAACTTACTAGACTACATTAGGAAGAGTATAATTCACTTTTTATCCAATTTCACGTGATTTAGATTGGAACTCTGGTTCTTTGTTTCTGTTTTTATGGACTTGGACCCTAAGTATTACAAGTGAAAACATCATAAATGTTGGGTCTAAATCCCTTTCAGTTACTGCGAAACCAGAGATTTCCGGCTTCCTACCATCACGCCGTGGAAACTGTGGTGAACATGCTGATGCCACATATAACACAGAAATTTCGAGATAACCCAGAAGCATCTAAGAATGCCAATCACAGCCTTGCTGTGTTCATCAAGGTAGGGACCTCCAGGGGGAAGGGCCCCTGCTGCAGGGACACTGTGCTTTCTAAGGAGCTCCCCACACAGTGATGCCCTCAGTACTCAGTACTCAGTAGACAGTAGAAGGTATGTGTCTGCATCAAACAATAACTTAACCAGCAAAGTAGAATAGTAGAATGCATGGTTCTACAACTCGTGGATCTGAACTAATGGCTCTTGGCTTTTTCCCCCAGAGATGCTTCACCTTCATGGACAGAGGCTTCGTCTTCAAGCAGATCAACAACTACATCAGCTGCTTTGCTCCTGGGGACCCCAAGGTAGCGTGGCTGTTGTGTACCTGCACTTGAGTCTAGCTGGCCCATTCAGACTGGGAAATCTACCTCTTCTCTGTTCTTCTCAGCACATGCATCTCCCTCTTGGATATGCTGGCACTTATTTGTATGAATAAACATGAGGTATTAGGGATCCAGTAGCCCTGAGCAAGAAATAGGCATGCCTGACTGGGGCTTTCTCTTCACACCCGGATTGACTTAACAACCAGAAAACCCAAAGCCTGTGTGTTGTTGATCACAAATCATTTATGGAGACCTTGTAACTATGTAGCCTTTATGATAGAATTTGCTTCCTTTATTACCTTCCAGCTTACTAATTTTTTTAATTGTATTGAGTCTATGTAATTATAAGATACTTGAAATCCTTTTTAGGCATAGAGGAGCATAAGTAATAAATGCCTTAAAGTCTGCTGGAGGCATTATTATTTAATGAAGTGTGTTTGGTTTTCACACAAATCTCTGCAGCCATCCAGCATGTGTGAAGAAACAAGCTTGTTTCCTCGGACCATGGGACTAGCACTAAATTCTCATGCACTGTGCTTTCAGTAGATTTACTAGAATCCTAGATACAACCTCCAATGAGGTTTTCATGTCTAAGCATTTCTTCCTGCAGACTCTCTTTGAGTACAAGTTTGAGTTTCTCCGTGTGGTGTGCAACCATGAACACTATATTCCTTTGAACTTGCCGATGCCATTTGGAAAAGGAAGAATTCAGAGATATCAAGGTAACCTGTCTCTGCATGGAGTTATTTTTTAATGAAGAGAATCATATCATTTTAAATAAGAAAAGCATTGATTCATATGTCATCTCATAATTTGATTTTATTCATGGATGAGGGGTATGTGTTTGTGTGTGTATAATTTACATTTCCAAAATTATAGATAAAATCTTTTGTAGAAACTGGTTTTTCAGCAAACCTAGAAACAACCCATACAGATGAAAGGCAGATCTGAAGCTTTCTGGGCTTATCAGAAATAAACATCATGACTGTTTTTCACTTTAATTCTTTGACTTAAATAATAGGAATTTGCCTTATTTACTGCGTTTGTTTTTTGTTTTGCTTTCCCCTCTTGTAAATTAGCTTTTCTTTCACCAACTGTGGAGTCAAATGACAGCCCTGTAGGTAGGTGTGGGGCAGAGGCTTACACTTGCATTTCCTCCATTAAAGACAGGAATGCAAGTGGCCACTCAGCTGCTTGTACGCGCTGTCCGTCAGATCGGGCATCTCTGCATATCTGACCAGGCTTTCTAATTCTGATGAATGGGTGCATTTGTTTTCCACGGAGCTAAGACATTGCTGTCAGAACCCAGCAGATATGCTCCTGAAGTGCCTAGGGTCCCCGGCATTCTGTTTTAGGGAGCAGAACAAAGCCGTGCTTCACCCCAGATCACATCCCGCCACACACACAGCTCTTGTCTGTGCAAGCAACAGCAGCTTCAGGCCCCTGGCTTTTCTGTGAGCTTTTTGTGTCTGCATGCTGAGTCCTCATGAGCTGCTCTGGACCCCCTGAGTCTGAAGGGACTTGAGCTCCGCAAGCTTTCGGCCTTCCTGAGAAGAGTGGGTTCTGTACAGCAGTTTGCTGGGGTCACGTGCCAGACTCTGCACCAGTCACAGAGAGCATAAGTTTCCTTCCCTAAGAGATTTAGGGGAGCCCCAGCCTTAGAGTTTAGTCTGCAGAAACTGTTCTTAAAAGGTGCTAAACAGGATCATTCTGGAGAAACAGACATTCTTCCTTTCTGCTGACATGCTCTGTAGGGACTTCTGTCAGTGTGTTGGGGAGACCTATAGGGGCCTGTCAGGAAGGCTTTGGCAGTCAAATTGGGGTGCATAGGACTTTCTTGGATAATGGTGTCAGTGTACTGACTCAGTCCTACTTTGTGCTTCCCTTGGGGGCATGTGTAACTGCTTTTATTGATCCTCTTTCAGGGGGGATTCCTGTCAGTCTCCCTCCTTGCAGATGAGCTCTCTCTCAGCTTTATCCTGGAGCTTGCAAAGAGTTACTGTGTAGTGCTTTGTACATTTCAGTTTTAGTTTAAGGAGGACATTTTAGAAAAGACTGCAGAAATAACTTACTTGTTCAGTGAAAGCAGAATAAATAGGTTATGCACTGGTGTGTCATTTTATATACATTGAGTTTTACTGTGGCTATAAGGTCATTGATAACCAGGGAATAGATATCTAAACGCACAAAGTAAATGACATTTAAATAAATCATTTGTATTCATTATATCTTTAATGATGTGGTTTTATTAAATTGATCTCTACTTCTGTTAGTACAATAACTTCATTTTTTTTAAAAAAAATTGTCGATAGCATTTTTAATATAATTCTTGTCTTAAATTTGGCACAAAAACCAGCTCCACATTCAAAATTCAGGGCAGCTATTTGTTTAGGGCTCCCGTGGGAGTTAATGTGTTAAGGAGTAGAGCAGCCTTGCAGAGTTGCTAGTTTTTCCTGTGAGGCAGAGTCTTGACACCTGTAGCCACGCACACAGTGTGCTGAGGGGTTCAGGCGGCAGTGGACCCCCTGAACCTGAGTCCCATCTGCCTTTTTCAGATCTCCAGCTTGACTACTCCTTAACAGACGAGTTCTGCAGAAACCACTTCTTGGTGGGACTGTTACTGAGGGAGGTGGGCACTGCGCTTCAGGAGTTCCGAGAGGTCCGCGTCATCGCCATCAGCATGCTCAAGAACTTGCTGATAAAGCATTCTTTTGATGACAGATACACTTCGAGGGTGAGTAGTTTAGTAGTTCCCAGCGGAGGGAAAAACGGATGATAAATGTTCTTTATTTTAAGTGGCGCAGAGGAATGGACATTAGACAAATCCTGTTAACAGGGCTGAGACCTTTTCTTGCCAGTGTTACATCATCTGCCATCCAGTGCTCAGCCATGGAGCACACTTACCATGTGTGTCTTTTTTCAGAGTCACCAGGCGAGGATAGCCACTCTCTACCTGCCTCTGTTTGGGCTGCTAATTGAAAATGTCCAGCGGATCAATGTGAGGGATGTGTCGCCCTTCCCTGTGAACCCGGGCAGTGTACGTAAGCAGGCTTGGTGACAACCTCTGCATTGTCCTTGGGGCTGTTATCAGAGGGCTGTGGACAGTCAAAGCCAAGGGCTCTTCAGGGCAGCAGGGGAGCGTGGTCCCTCACATCCAGCATTGCTGACAGCTGCTACTAGTCTTGGTGGTCATTTCACTTTGTCTCTGTCTGCACATGGTCTTCCGTCTTTATGAGCCCACCTCTCATTCTTGTAAAGACACAAGTGGCTGAATTCAGGGCCCACCCAGTGTGACCTCCATTTTCAAGTAAGGTAGAATACGGTGTCTGCTGGTGGCCATGAATTTTAGGGAACACTACTCACTCCACTGCTCACTCTCCCTTCATTCTGTTAATGTATCACATAATACCCTTGGAAAATTACATTTCTTCTTTAAAAATGTTTAAGATGTATTTATCCTTATTTTCCATGTATGCCTTGCCTGAATTAATGCATGCTATGTACATACAGTGCCTGTGGAAGCCCAAATAGAGCATCAGCTCCCCTGGGAGTGGACTTCATGCAGCTGTGAGCTGTCATATGGGTGCTGGGAACCTGGGTCCCCTAGAAGAGCGGCCAGTCCTGGGCAATTACATTCTAAGATAGGATCAATCGATAAACCTTCAGCCCTGGCTCTATTAATTAGCCTAATTCCACCTGTTTAGCAAACGGGCATGGAGTCACATTCCATCATGTGGGTGCCGGGAGTCGAACCAGGTCCTGTAGGACAACAGCCAGTGCTCTTAACCCCTGAGCCATCTCTCCAGCCCCCACATTGTCCCATTGTTTAGCCCTTAAATAATATTCTTAGAGGATCCAGGTTGGTAGCATCCATTTTTCTATTTCAATAAGCTTTCTCCTCCCCAGCCTTGCTGTTCTGACATTATCTTGGGTCTCCTTTCCCGTGTGTGTCCTCCATATGTTCTCGGAGCAGAGTCATGCAGGGAAGCACATGACCTCCCTGTCCTGTTCCAATGCTGAGGAAAACGAGCAGAAGGTCTTGCTTTGGATTTTACCAAAGTAAAACCCACCTTCTTGATATAACTTTAAATGCAGTTTCTCCCCTGACAGGGAGTCTTCATCTGAGCATGCAGAGGCTGTACCTGATGCCCCTTACGAGGACAGGAAATCCTGTTACTGCCGTTAGAAAAGGAAAGGGCTCCTTCCTCTCTGCAGGAGGAGAGGTGGGAAGTGGAGTGTGGCCAGAGCAAGACGGCAGCATCTTTGGCCTCCTCTGCTCTCTCCTTCTCTGGTCCCTCTGCCACCTCATCCCTCATATGCCCTGTGCACCAGCCTACCCACTCCAGATGCTGAACACGTCTAGCTGTTATGTGTCTTCCCTTCACTGTTTGCCTCCACGCTTCAAGGTCAGTTCATGAGGCTTGTTCACCCATCTCTAATAATTCCTTCTCTTCCCCTTGACAGATTGTGAAGGATGAAGCCCCGGCTGTGCCTGCCGGGAATCCACTCATGACTCCGCAGAAGGGGAACACACTTGACCACAGCCTGCACAAAGACCTCTTGGGTGCCATCTCCGGCATTGGTAATGCTCCTTGCTCTTACCAGCCCTGGTCTGTGTCACTCAAGCTATCTTTACTCTCATGAGTCATTAATGGTGAATTAGGACTTGGACTTTCTGCCCTGAATAGTCTCCTGGCCTACGTAGCGTTTCACAAGTGAAATCACTCAGGCACTGTAATCAGGATCCCTGTGATTCTGAAACAGGATCTGGGACATGCTGCCGAGTTACCTTCCTTTCAATGCTTCTTCAGTTGATTGGCTTTTAAATTGTCAATCTTGGTTATGCTTTTGGATGCAGGTGGTCTGAAGGTATTGGGGTGAGTGGAGGACTTGCATGTAATAATGGGACCTAGATGAGATGTGACATTCTTGTTCATAATTCTGAAGGAGGTAACAGTTTGTGGCTGGAATTCAATCCTAGAAATCAGTTTTCAGAAATCTTCTGTTCTTTCCTCCCTCCCCTGACTCCCATGAAAAACAGCCCCATGGGAAGGAAAACAGATGGCATAAATCAGGACTCAAAGAGACGTCTCTCTGCGAGAAAATGCACCCCTATTTACATTCTGACTAATTAAGCTGAAGCTTTATAAAGACAGTGTCATACATACGCACGTACACAGGTGTAACCAAGGGATTTTAAATGCTACAAATTCATGAGTCACAAAAAGTCGTGCCTTTTATGTAGGCATAAATTGTTTTTTGCAACCTACTTTTAATAAGGGTTCCACCTCTCCTCTAGCCCACCACCCAGCAGAGGTAGTGGAAGAGAAGTTATTAGGACATGGGGGAAGTGGACCTGCTCAGCAGTAGTTCTTTGAGGGCAATCTTGACCATCTTTGGCAGCAGTTTAGTCCTATAACAAACACCAAATACGACTCAGCAGCTGCAGACCAGTCCTCTAGGCAGGCAGACACCAGGCATGAACCAGCAGCTGCAGTTCAATCCTGAAGAAACTGCCAGTCTTGCCAACCTGAGGCGAGGCTGTGAAAGAAGGCCAAGCTGCCACAGGAACCTCATGAGCAGTTCTTTTTGAGTTTCTCCCAATGTCGGAGTTACCACAGGTTGAGCTCAATGTAAGGTGAACCAAATACATGCTTGTCTTTGGCAAAGACTAGCAAGGCGGGGCAAACCAATGCTCAGTGCTCGTCTCCACTGTCTGTGGGGTCATAGTTATATTCCTTCATCACAAGTCCTCTCATGTGTTTGCTATATCAAAATATCCTTTCACCTGTGTCTGCTTCAGGAAAACAGTCTTTCACGTGTCTGCTTTAGCAAGACATCCTTTCACCTGTGTTCCCCAGAAAGACATCATTTGACATAACTGACTTTCCAAAGACACTAGAAGTTTCCACTCTACCTTTATCCATCGAATCCACAGGACTAAACCACGCTCCTGAATCTATACTCCTCCTTTCTCTGGCATTAATATGTCATTTTCCAGAGAAGACAATGAATTGAGAGTAGATTGTGACACTGGAGAACCCGTGCAGTGTCAAGATTTACTCCACTCCGTCAGTGCTAGTCCTGAAGCCCATCTGCTTTTATGCAGAATTTTCATGATTATATGCCCCAATTATATGCATATATACACGTGTGTGTGTGTGTGTGTGTGTGTGTGTGCGTGTATAAAATGTTCTGTAAATGTTGGTTGTTGTGGGCAGTTTCTTCTCTTCTGGGGCCTGCACAAATGTTTCTGGCCTGCTCTGCACAGATGCTAAGCCACTGCTGTGCGTGAGGAGATGCCCTTCTGTGCGTTTGCTGCAATGATTCTAGCACCAGCTTGGCTCAGAGGGGCATGGCTTTGCAGCCAGGCCCCACCCATCCCTGGTTGCTCCTGCTGATGGTCAGCTTTGCAGCCCTCATGTCCTTAGCTCTAAGCTATCACTATCAGGGCATGAGAAGCAGCGTGAGTGCTGTGGAAAACACGTGCTACCGTTACACCTCATCTCACTGTGCATCCTTGATTTATAATTCACGCTCAGAGCCAGATGACGAGTCCACACACCCACCAACGTGTTTTGACGTTTTGCTGCTCTGCCCTCTCTGACCAGTACTGACAGTTCCACAAGGGGACAGTGTAGACGGTGGAGGTGATCAAGCCACAGCGGCGGGGTACTTTGCTCATTTGATTCTCTTATTCAGAATTCAGTGTTAGGATTCAAATAGCAGTGAGGACTTGTGCTGAAGTGCGTACGTGGTGCAGTCATGAGGGGCTCCGGACTGATCTGGTCACTTCATTCGTTATCGATTTTCCAGACCTGAATCTGCTTTTGCAGAAACTGCAGCAGGCTTCCTTACGCTTGGCTCTGTCTCTATGTGTTCCCATCGGTCAGCACCGATCCTTGTTCTTAGAAACACCTTCCGGGGAAGCCCCACCAGGGAACCAGGTTCTACAGGTTTAGGTTTGGGTTGTGTTCTGGATGTAGCTGCTACTCCTTAGGAAGCCTCCCGATGACTCCAGGGCTGCAGCTGGTCCTTCCAAGCAAACGTGATGAAGTCACATTACCAACCGTCCGGGAACAAGTGCCTCAGACTCAGTCTTCAGAGCATGCCAATGAGAATTTCTAGAACTGATTCCTGGATAAAAAGCTCTCTAGATTCCGTGTGTTTTAGGAGACAACCCCTCTTAGAATTCCCCTCCCACCTGTTCCACATAAGGCTGTTGGAGCCAGCCATCAGGCTGAGCGCAGGGAACGTGGTGGGGGAGCTGGCAGAAGGACTAGAGGAGTGGAGGGGGACTGCAGCCCTGTTGGAAGAACAACACAGGCTGGCCTGACCAGTTCTCCCAGAGACTAGACATCAACCAAGGAGTGTATCTAAAGGGATCCATGGCTCCTGATACATATGTAGCAGAGGATGGCCTTACTGGACAGCAACAGGAAGTGGGACCCTTGGTCCTGGGGTGGTTTGATGGCCCAGAGTAAGGGGATGCTGGAGAGGTGAGGCAAGAGAGTGTGAGTGGGTAAGGGAGTACATGCATACAGACAAAAGGGAGGGAAGAGGGGAGATGTGGGATGAGGGGTGGAGGGGTAACCAGGAAGTGGGATATCATGGGATGAGTGGTTGGCGGAGGGGGTAACCAAGATATTATTTGAGATGTAAATGAATGGAATGATTAATAAAAAAAAAATAGAAGGGAGATGAGCCAAAACGGTTTCGATCATGTGTTCTTTAAGGTCTTTAAAGTGCATTCTCTGTGGGCTGGAGAGATGGCTCAGTGATTACAAGCGCTTGTTGCTCTTGCAGAGAACTTAGGTTTCCTTCCTGGTACCGTTGACTGTAACTTCAGTTCCAAGGGATCTGATGCCCACCTCTGGCCTCTGTCGGAAGGTACACATGCCAACATGTATACATGTGGCAGACAAAGCAGCCACACCCAAAAAAAATACTAATTTTTGAAGCCATTCCTTGTGAAAGTAACATCATGAAACCCATCAGTGTATTGATTTATGAAATAAATGTACAGTAATAAAAAATGGGTTTTAAAGCCCAGGCAGCAGTGGTGTACACCTTTAATTCCAACCCTAGGGAGAAAGAGGCAGGTAGATCTCTGAGTTTGAAGCCAGCCTGACCTACAGAGTGAGTTCCAGGACAGAGAATCCCTGTCTCAAAAAACAACAAAAAAGAAATCTTTTAAAAACACTTGGAAATATTTTAAAATAGAGCCCTTCCCTCAGTGAAGGGCCCAGTGCACACATTCTGAGAACAAATGAGCGTGCTGAGTTTGAGTTACAGCATTTGCGTCCATTTGCCTTAAATTAGGAGTACAGTTTGGAATTGGTTTGAAAGTCTGAGAGTGGTGGGTATAGTATCATCCACTTCTTGATCCCTGTGGCCTGACTTTCATGTCCTGCTTGCACTCTGAGCTATGGCTGTTTTAAGAGAGTCATAATTACCATGTGGTCCACGCGCTTCTTTTCTTTCCCTTTAGAAAAGCTGTCACCCATCCCTGTGACAGACAGCGCAGTGCTGGGGTCACGCAGCCTGGCATGCACTTCACAGTGAATGCTCAGGAGGGAGAAGGATTCACAGGCACATCACATGTCTTTAATCAGGATAATTAAACATCATCTCCAGGTTGCCCAAGAATAACATTAGCCATGAAATTTAAAAGAATGACAGCCAAGAGATGTAGAAAAACAGAGGTAGCTGTTCTATCTGTCCATCTAACCTATCTAACCATGTGCCCATCCACTCATCTGTCCTATGTAGATGTGTCCCTATGTACAGAGCCCATTTTCCTACTGAAATAGACAGTGGCCTATTGTGGGTTTGCAGTAGCTGCCTTTCACAATGCCTCAGGTCTCTTCTAACACTGTCTTCAGAGCCTAGCCTTTCTGTCTAAGGGCTGTCTGTTCACAGGATACAAAGACCAGCTAGTCATTTTTAGAGTGAACTTTATTTAATCTTATCTAAGCAGGAAGCCAATTCATTACTTTAAGAAGGTCTCCATAGTTCAAACTGGAGGCCAGTTTCTACCTTCAAATACTGTTGTTTCATGCTTGTCAAAACGTTATTTCCAAGTGAGAGTTCCTTCCTTCCTCTTTGAACAGACACAGCCAAATATTTTTAGTTTACATATTAAGGGTGGATCTAACTGTCATAATAGTTTTTTATGGTATCTCCAGGTCAAAACTAATAACATTGTTCCTCAGAATTGACTTATCTGTTTGCAGTTCTGTTTATTCAGACCTTTAAAAACAAATAATACCTATATCCCAGCAACTTAATAGGCCTTTCACAGACAATATTCATAAATTAGGGAGGAAATACTTGCATTGTGGCTTCAGGATGTTAGTAGTGGGTTGCTCATGCTTGGTGGATGCTCAGCCTCCATTCCTGAAAAAAATACTTCTTTGTCTTTACGTCCTGTTTCACATTGTTGTCTAGAACGTGCTTTTTATTACAGCAAAATACCAAGACAGTCCCTCTGTTAGAAGGCAGTTCCTAGCCAGAGCCAGGTGTCTCCGTGGGTCCTTAGATTTTTAGAATATCTTGTCACACTTCCTGGGAATACCCAGGGGCAGTTTGTCATACAGGCTGCACACTATAGGTTTATGATATAGTTTTCTTTTTTGATTAAATGTTTGAGATGGATTTATCCTTTTTTCATCTTGAATCCCATTCTGAAATAATTTAATGTATACTACAATAATGTATGTTACAATAATGTAAATATAATGTATGAAATAATAAAAATGTATTCTATAATAATGTATAATACAGTAATACAAATAATGTATATCTGAGCAAAAGTAGCTCCAATAAGTGGATTAACCATGTTTCATATGAAAGGTCATTTTGTTGTCTCCTGTACTCACCTGGTTCTTGAAAGGGTGATGTAGTGAGAGACTGGAAAGATGGCTCAGTGATTAAAAGCATTTGCTGCTCTTGCAGAGGACCCAGGTTCAGTTCCCAGCCCCACTTGTCAGCTTACAACAATCTATAACTCCAGTTCCAAGGCATCTGATACCTTCTGGCCTCCACAGACACTGCACACACATGATGTACATACATACATACATACATACATACATTCATATGTGCATACGTATATACGTACACACATACAACAAACACATAAAATAAAAATTTTAAAAGCGAAATAATTGAATACTACTCTCGAGCCACATGACCTTATAAAAAAATTAATGTCTATAAAAACAATTCCTCTTAACATTTAGTATTTATTTTTATTTTGTGCTGTCTAACCAAAACTTGGTCTTACTTTAATTTCCTCTTAGCGTCTCCATATACAGCCTCAACTCCCAACATCAACAGTGTGAGAAATGCCGATTCAAGAGGCTCTCTCATCAGCACGGACTCAGGGAACAGCCTTCCAGACAGGAACCCCGAGAAGAGCAACTCCCTAGATAAGGTGATTTCTTTTTGCTTAAAACAGGGTCTTTGATCTCTAGTGGGGGTGGCCAGTGTAACCTGCTTCACATTCTGCTGTCTATTACATGTGACCTTCTGGGTGTTTTTAAATACCTTAGCCAACATGCAGTAGATGACAAGGGTTTTTCCTAGGATTGTGGCTCCATCATTGTCTCTTTGTTAGTTAGTGTGCTGCTGGTAATGAAGCAGAGCCTTCCGCAGGTCAGGCAGGCATGCGTCCTTGAGCTCCAGATCTATAGAGTCCCCTGAAACTGTGATCTTATTTCCAGGGTCTCAAATCCTGGGTTTAAGTGAAATAGGCAGGAGAAAATGATCCAAGGTCAGCAAAGCAGATGGACTGATCTTACCAGAGCCGTGGCTGACCCACTCTGGTTGGCTGTGCCCGCCCTTAACACTCTTTCTCCTTCTTTCTAAATCTTTCCTATCCTGTATTTTCTATTACCGTAGCCTCAGTCTATCTGGAACTTTGTAAGAACAGATAAAGATTGATGGTAACTCGGAACCCTGGTAGAGCTGTGTGTCTTGGGGCTCTGTAGCCCCTAAATTACGTCGAACTATAAGAAAGCTTTCTGCCAAAAAACAAGGGAGCCATTTAGGGAAGTGTTCCTCATGTGGAGAACATCCTCCCTCACCTCAGCATCAGGTTTGTGACCTCGTCACAGGTTCTGTGACTGGCACCGACATGATTATCTTTAACTTGTGTGAGCCATGACCATCTCAGCCTGGCTCTGTCATGATGTGTTGAATTTTCCCTTGACCCCAACATGCCTCCGTGTGTAGAGGGACAGGCTGCTCCGGAGGCACTCCGCCTGTGTCGTGCGCAGTGCTGAGGAGGAAGAGAGCTGCCAGTCAGCCAGGAGACACCGGGTCACTGTGGATTTCTCCCTTCTCACAATTCCACCTTTGCCAGAGGAAACTTTGCATGCTGTGCCCATGTTCTCCCCGCAAGAAGTACTGAGTTCTCTTATCAGCTCTTGACTCAGTTTGAGGCCTTCGTAGTTTACCCATAGCCTTTTACCACTAATGACTCCTATATTTCTCAAATAAAAACCGTCACACATTTTAGTAGTTGAAACTGCTCATTGTATATATTTTTAATTGACCACCAACACTTTGAAAAAAAATCTTTTTTTTCTATGATTCTTTCCAATTGGTAATTGGCAAAAAAGAAAGAAAAGAAAGTTCTTGATTTCAATCAGAAACACAATCCCAAAGGGTTATTTTTAATCTTCTGTATCTTTCACCAGAGCTGAGATTCTTACTCAGTTCTTCCGATGTGAACCTGCTATTTTCTAGTGGTAAAAGTACCTCCTGCCCCATCCTCAGCTCAGGCTAAGCTGACGATGGACGACCTCAGCAGTTTAGGGTGGTTGGCAGTGCTGTGCTGACGTGTTCCTGTCAGATGTTCCTCCGTCTGTGCCCACAATGCCACGCCCATGCTGTGCCCTGAGTGACAGGCCGCTCCTTAGGCTCACCTTGGTGTTGTGTGGCACCTTTGGAGTCCTCCCTCCCACAATGGATCCTTGTGCACGTGCCTGCTTTCTTTTGCATGAGATTTTATGCAGTGTTTTTTTTTTTTTTAACCCCCTTGACATAATGATAACTGCTCCTCGGGTGAGAAAGGTTTGTGCTTTCTGGCTTGTCCTTTAGGGACAGGACAGAGGTGCCAGTGAGCAGGAGGCAGCAGCAGTTGTGTGTCACACCCGGGTGAGGGGCATCTTTGTGAACCTGTGCCCGTGGACTACCTCTTTTTGCAAGTTGTGTAATCTGACTCAAAGTTAAAGAATCTTTCTCTTCAAAGGGAAGTGTGTGCATTGTGGAGTAGAGAACTTACCTGCATTTCCTTCCCGCAGCAGCAGAGTGGCATGCTGGGAAATTCTGTGGTTCGCTGTGATAAACTGGACCAGTCTGAGATCAAGAGCCTGCTGATGTGTTTCCTCTATGTGTTGAAAAGCATGTCTGATGGTACGTGGAATTAAAACACAGATGCTTTGTTTTCATTGTTTGAATAACAATGTATTTTAGTGGCAGTAGTTGCAAATTTCCAATATTTAAGGGAATTTCTTACTTGTTTTTAAATGTGTATTAATTTGGTAAATGCAGTAGAAATCGAAGCCTTGATGTGGAGAATCAGTGACTTTTATTCTAGGAAATAAAGTCTACAATGGAACTGGGATTCTTTTTAATATAGTGTTTCACACAGCCCAAGCTGGACCTTTGCAGCTGAGAGTGACCCTGAACTTAGGTCCTTCTGGCTTCACCCCCAGAGCCCTGGGTTAGACACCAGCTACCACACCTGCTTCCCCACTCATGCCGTGACAAAGACTAAAACCAGGGCTTCTAGAGGTGCCCCATTCTAGAAATCCAGGGTCACAAAAATATTCTCCATATTTTCTTTAATGGGTAGCATTTAAACATTTCCACAGTCAACCCTAGAAATCTACCTAGTCTTGGTTTTGTGTGTGGTGTATTGGCAACTGGTAAGATGCCCCCAGAAGAAAGTTTACCAGAGAAACAATGAAGTCAGTGCACTCTGGCCTCCTTTGCTTTTTACTTTTATACTTTAATGAGTACCTGTGCTCCCTCAGGCTTTCTTCTTCCTCAATAGCCTGCATCCAGAGCCAGGACTAACAGGGACACTACTGGCTACTGGCCACTCTGTCTGGTATCTGCTGGCAGTAGTCTGTCTGAGCTCAGAACTCTCCAAGCAGAGAGTTACACCCTCACTGTTAGTCAGATGAGTCAGACCTGCCCCTGAGAACCGTGTCCAGTTGGATGCAGCCTGCTTCAGCCTTGAGTCTTTATTTAGGGAAATGGGAGATGTGCTTAGCTTCCCTGGGCGTCTGGTGGTACATCTGTAGATGAGCACTCCAGTGCTCCACGTGGGGTCAGAATGAAAAGTACGACACCACATTCCTGTGAAATTGGGACAGCTCCTCTGAAGCACATCCTGGTACAGCTTCTTCCCTCCCCGTCCCCACCCCTGACAAGTGTGACAGAATGCAAAGTACAAACCCACAGCCCGTGGTCTCTCTCCTCATCGCAGGCTCCAGGGAGTTGGCCATTTTTCCGGAGGGAAATCTCTTTACCTGGTTTTCATCTTTGTATAAGAGAGAGCTGAATTGTTCACATATCAAATGAGACTACTTTTTATACAGTACCCAGCTGAGGGCTCACATAGAGATTGAAATGTGTTTAGCATTTAATATCCTATATCTTTCAAGAATTTCTCCTACAGATGTAACTGGTTTGCTCATGTAAAACCCGTGTGACAGGACTTCAGCAAAGCATGCTTATAATAGAACAAGCTTAGAAAGAAAAGCAGACCTGTATGTCCATCAATAGAAATTGGTTCATTCCATTTTGGTACACCCATAGAGAGTACTCTGCAGCTTGGGAACAACTGAGTAGAGCCAATCTGTATTGTTCTTTTAAAACTCAAAGGCAGGGCCCAGAGAGATGGATCAGATGTTAGAGCAGGTGCTGCTCTTGCAGAGGACCTGAGTTCAGTTCCCAGCACTCAGCAGCCTGTAACTCCAGCTCCTGAAGCTTCTGGCCCCCGAAGGCACCTGTACTCATATGCACATCCCCAACACACACATAATACACATAATTGAAAATAAAATAAATCTAAAATTACTTTAAGAACAAAACAGCATGTTTTCAATTTCAACAAACTCCCTGAAGAGAAGGGAAGGGTTTCATAGGAGGAAATAGAGAGGCAGACTTTGGCTTATTGTAGCCTCTTGTAGTTGAGAACACATTGTGTTCAAGTTAAATGAGTGGTCTTGTATTGTAATATATTACTGGGTAACTTATTATCGAAGTTCTGGAGTTCAAGTGTTCTTTGACTTGAATAAGTCTGCCTTGTGTTATGCAGGAGAACCTACCAGTATGGTTTGCCATTTGATCAGATATAAAACAGGCAGCAATGGAGACATAACTTCTGGAGTCGATCACCCATGTCATAATATGTACTTATCTATAATTTTTATATTGTATATTGTGATGCTGACCAAATAAATGCTTATTCTTAGATGCCCTGTTTACCTACTGGAACAAGGCTTCAACTGCTGAATTGATGGATTTCTTTACAATATCTGAGTGAGTGGTTTTATCCTTACCTGTCTCTTCTTCGTCTTTCTAGCTAGAAGGTGCGAAGCACACTGTGTCCTCAGGGCAGGAATATAGTGCGTGGCACATGGTTTCCTTCATGAGTCAGTGAGCAGTAGCCAGTCTTAATATATTGTAAATAATTGCTTGTGGCTGCTGAGATACCTCTGTGGTTCAACCACTTTTTTAAAATTGTACAAAATATATTCACCCTGTTGGCGGCTACTATTTTTCTAAGTGAAATGAAGAAACTATTTTATCTCTTCAAGATAAGTTTCTGATTCTTTTACGCTCATTATTTTTAGAAACATGGATCCAAACCCCCTTCTATAAAAGCGCTTAGGGCAGATAATTTTTCAAAATCAGAATTTTTGAAAATTTACAGTTTCTCAACCCACAGAAGCTACATCTCAGACAGCACCCTTGATCAAATGCATTATATCCATGGCAAAAGGAAAAAAGTCTTCAGTTCTATTGTTGGTTATTGTAATTGAACACATTGTGACACAAGCAGCTTCATGTCTGACATATATTAGAAGGAACTCAGAGGGAAACCTTGTTCTCTGAGCTCTGTGCATATGGGAGCTCTGAGGGAAGCCTGTGGACCTGGCCTGCTGGCAGGAGTGGTTTAGTCTCAGGACTGCTCCCACGATTGGAACTTACCCTGCAGTCAATCAGGAGAACTCATTCTGTTAGCCAACTCTTATTAAGATGTATGGGCTTTAAAGATTTGGTTTCGTAGCTCTACTCAAAACAAGAGAGTTCTATACTGGATGCCAGTGAGGGACTGTTCCACACGCTTGAGCCAAAAGAGAGAGCTCCTTATATAGACTCGTATGAGGAAGGGGTAACTCTCAGTGGCATGGCAGGCCTCCTACACCTTCACCATGCTGCCCTAGAGCGAGTCTGGCTGCCCTGAGTGGGTGAATACCTTTGTTCCATTCTTTCCATAACTGCCATTCCAATGGCCACACATGTGGGCCTCCCCTGGCATGTTAATGCTTTCCTGTGCGTGGAGAATGACCCTATAGAAGATTCCTGAAAGCCACGAGCGAAGGGCTAGTAATCTACTCTTTTTTTCATTATTGCTACTAGGCTTCAACCAAACACTGGCTTGAGCACAGTTTTATCTGCACATTCTCTAATGGTTTTTGTATGTCTGCAGAGTCTGCCTGCACCAGTTCCAGTACATGGGGAAGCGCTACATAGCCAGGTACTGTGGGCCAGCCTGTGAAATGTCGGGCCATTTTCTGTGAGGCTGTGTGGTAATGGTCATCTGTGGTGATTGGCAGAGGCCGACAACCTTAGCTTGCTACCCCAGAGTCGAGTCAGGTTGTCTCCGTCACCAGTGTTACTACATTTCTTCTGTCTGGTTTTGTCTCGTGGTCTCCTCTCAGTCTGACTGTACTGTTGCTAACTTCCTTCTACCTCAATTTCCAAATCCTAACGCTCTTTTTTCACCATGTTTCTCTTCTCCATACTTCCTGATCATAATTCTCCCCCAGTGAGTTCTTGTCCCAGCTCCCAAACAAAACTGCAGACTCTCACTTAGCTGCTTTTTTTTTCCTCTCCCATAATTAAGAGGATGTTGTTATCCTGTCTCAAATTTGTGTGGAGTTTTACTGGCCTTTAAAATGGAACCCTTTTTTTCTTACTCTGACTAGTCAATGTGTTCTTGTCTCGACAAAACTCTGTTGAATGTCATGTCTCCCTCCCCACTGACCTGGCCTGGTCTGTACTCTCTTCTGTCTCAGGAGAGCTGCAGGTTCCTCACAGACAGACAGCCAGACAGCTCCTTCCCTAGGGCATTTCCTCCCCAAACATCTTATCATTACCAGGTCCTTCCCCTGCCTGATAGCCACCCTGTGTATCTGTTGTGTGTCCTTCTGTGTTGGCCCAGGGGTGGGAGTGGGGGTGGGGGTCAGAGCATCATAGTCTTCTAGTATTTTTAACAGTTTGATTATAAGTAAACTACATTTGTTTTAATAAAGTCTGCCAAGTTTAGTTTTAATTGCAATGTGTTTTCTTGTGGTTCGTAGCAGTGAAACAGAACAGATATTAGCAGACAACTGTGTTTGAATGTGGTTGGCTTAGATGCTGACACTGCCCCCACTGAGGACAGATCACAACTTTGCAGGATCATGTTTTATGTTAAGAAATGAAAGCTCGTGTCCTCTTTTAAAAAGAAACAAATTTAGTGAGATCATTTTGGCATTTTCCTCTTATTAATATTTTGTTTTAACTAAAATGTAATTTTTAAGTTTCTTAGTCTTAACCTCAATTTTTATCACCACAGTAATCTTATGTTTGTTTTCGAGTACAAAAATGCAAGTATATACAAGGTGCCTTTATGCCAGTAAACATGTCTTGACTTCCACTCTCTTGTACTGCCCTGTGAGGATGGGCACGAGATACAGCCGCTAATCACCACAAAGCTCTGTGCTTGGCAACCATCACGCCTTCTCAGCAATTACTGCCAGTTACATCATAGTAAGGCATCTGGAGAACGTTCTGCCAAGTAGGATAAAATGCCTGAACCTGAGCTGGTAAATGTGGGAAGCTGACAGTTTCTTCTCTGACAAAATATTTTAGAATAGTTTATAGAGTGATCCTTTCATTCCCTCCCCACAGTAGATATAAATTTAATGTTTGGAGGGAGATTTGTCACTTGCAAGCCCCTGTATATACTTGCATGGAATGTGGACTGGTTAAGAAGGGCTGGCGGGAGGCGGGGGTCAGAGGCGGGGTTTTCTTTGTCCCTCGCACTGTGGAAACATCCGTCCTGCTTGATGTAAAAACTGTCATGGTTTCCGCTGCATGTGACCAAGATGTTGAGCCATGACTTGAACATTGTCAGTGTTTGCCCTGCACCACGGTTGTGTGAACACTGTGCCTTCTCCTTCACTGGAAAGTCACCCTGCAGCATGCAGTTGACGGTCGTCCATGCATGTTCCTGTTCTACACACAGTAACACAGTGAGGGGCTTGGTTGGCTCCGGGACGGGGGACAGGTATCGTTCCTGCGCTAGTCAGGTTCTATCTGCTCTGGCGATGGTAACGCTGTAGAGAACTGAGCTATCTGACTGCTAACCCAGACACTTTTCTGTTTTCTCTACTTGACTGCTTGACAAGTTTAACAAAGTGCGTGACACTTCCTCCTGCTTGGGTAAGACATAGGTGTTCAGCTTACTCATTTAACCCCTGCCACTGCATGTGTGTCTTCTGCTTCTTTTGGTGATTTTTTTTATTTAATTGGCATAATGGTCTATTCTTGCCACATATAACTCAGGGAGGTTTGCAATGTTTTCTTAGCTGTCAGACTACTGACCGTTATCTCCGTACTGGAACGATGCTCTTTGAAAAGTTGCATCTCTAATGAATGTACTTTCTCAAAATGAGAAGGACCCCTCTGCCTTGGCTAGATTTTGCTGCTTTGAGGCCTAGTGGCTTTGCTGTGCACTGTGTCGGAGCTGCCGGCTGTCTGTGTCCCTGGCCACGTGGCTGCATGTAGCCCAACTGCCCCTGTACAATGTTCCAGCATCACTAACTCTCCCATCTCGCTTGGTGTGACGCATCTAACGTTGCTTCTACCCCATTTCACTCATGTTACAGGAACCAGGAGGGGTTGGGACCCATAGGTCATGATCGAAAGTCTCAGACATTGCCTGTTTCCCGTAACAGAACAGGAATGATGCATGCCAGATTGCAGCAGCTGGGCAGCCTGGATAACTCTGTCACTTTTAACCACAGTAAGTCCCATGCCAAACCATCGTCACCACCAAGCCGGCTCAGAAGGGCGAGCCCCGGCCACACTGTACCACATCACCAACTTGATTTTTCTTCCAGAGCAAAACAAATAGGAAGAAGAGTTCCCTCCTTGGAGGAGAGTCCTGAGCAGTGGGGGGTGACAGAATGTGGAGCCCAGTCAACTACAGCACCCATCTCAAAGCGCTCAAACTTCAGGCAAAACTTAGCAGATTCAATGGCCAGACGTTGTCCCATATTTTAAATTTAATGCATGCATATTTTTGTTTATTTTATTTTACCCTGCGATCCTCCTAGCACATCTGGGTCAGCTCTGTTTGCCTCTCTCGCTCGGTGCACGTAATTGGTCGGGCACCCACATTCTGACATTCCGCCTGCAAGTGAACGTTAAGCCCGTGAATCGATATGTGAGGATGTGGAAAAGCATCCAGTAACAAAGTGACTTTTTCTGTGTTTTCAGTGTGAGAAAGATATCAAGTGTGCTTGGGATTTCTGTAGACAATGGTAAGATTTAATCAGGTTGGGGCCGCTTCACTCGCAAACAAGACCTTTCCATTCATCTTGCCTAACTGCGGGGCTTTCCTAACTTCACGGTCGAGATCTGCTAGCGCGAGGGTCCGTCTTTCTAATTCACTTCTGTCAGTCACCCAGACACCTTCATGTGCTCCTGCTAGACTTTTCGGTGTTTGAATCTTCCTGAGGGTTTCTCAAAGCAGAAAGCCTAAAAGCACCGTGAGCAATTAATACGATCCTCCTCGGAGTCTGACTTCCATTCCTGTTGCTTTCTCAAGGCCGTCCTTCTCTCTCCAAGCATGGCGTAGCTAGTTCATAGAAAATCACGTGTTCTCATCCCCAGCACTGTCTTTAATACATGGTTATTAGTTCTTTCCATCCTCTCTAACCACAAGGAGTCTGCCCGCTGGGGTTGTGATGCCTTTTCATGCAGGCTTAGTGTAAAAACAATATTCCCACCACCGTGTATTTGAAAGGTAACACAAAGTGAGGGGACAAAAGCACTGCAGGGTGTCAGGTGTGATGGCATACGCCTTTAATACCAGCACTCAGAAACAGAGGGATGGAACTCTGTGGGCAAGCTCAAGGCCAGCCTACTCTGTATATTGAATTCAAGGCCAGTCAGGGTTACATGGTGAGACCCTGTCTCAAAAAAGCACATAAAGCAACAAACCAATTCAACAGCTTCCCTCGCTTCACCCACAACGTTAAGCGTAGCAGGGACATCTCACCTAGATGTCCCTTAAGCCAGGGTCAACAGCCGCCTTCGGGACTGAGAGCCTCTCACACTTAGTGGTAGTGTGCACATCTGTGGTACACTTGGGGCTGTAATACTTGTGTTTTCAACCCTTTGTCTCTTAGCTCGATGAACAAGGGGTTAGAGCAGAGGCTACCCAGGCTCTTGTGATCTTTACTTTCATTCCCTGTTTCGCAGTAGAACGCAGACCCCCGTGACGCACGCTGCACTTCTGGGTTTTACTCTTCCTGGACTATATAACAGTGTAGTCAGGAGCTTGCGTTACCGGACAGAGACAGCCAGCTGCTAGAACAGCTCCATGAGCTGGGCTGCTCTCTCTTCTCCCTTCCTGCAGCCCACGGAGAAGCTGGTACCCTGCCTCTTGCTTCCTCCACCTTGGCATCCTTTTCTCCTGTCAGTTCCCAGTGGCATCCTGTCTTCAGTCGCTCTCTTCTCCTGCGTCGTCAGGAAGTCATGTTCTCTGTCCTCTTCGCCTGTGTCTCTCCAGTCCCTCCTCCTGTGAGTTTGCTCTCCCATAGCCAAATGGCTGTATCTTACAGGACTCAGTCTTTCTCCCTACCTCTGGTTCTGATGAGGTAGCTTTTACCCTTTCCCACCAACACCTGTTTCAGTATGTGGAACTTGGCCAAAAACATGCTAAGAGAATAAATGTCTTACTGTAACGTGTGTACAATGTATATGACTCGTATGTATGCATACATACCTGTTCATCTCTATGTAGATAGTGGAAGCCCGGGCCACATATGCCCCTTTACAAAAAAACAAAACAAAAACTTATATACCAATAAGCACAACGCCTTCTGTTAATCCAGCCAACATGATTTAGAGTCCATAAGTGAGCAGCCTGCCAGGGATAAGCAGAGGCTGAAGTAAATTTACTTTACTTCTCTCAGTGGCCTTTTTGTCAGACCTCAGCTTGGCCAGCAGCGGACAGCAGAGGCCTGACTACCTGTGCTTTCCCTAAATCCCTGGAAAATCCACTGTGTACGCTGCCTGTGGAACACTAGCATTTCTGAAAACGGTGCATCTTCATAGGTCATCTGAGACAGTGGACTGTCTGTAATGGATGTTCATTACAACTGACCTGGCTCAGATGTAAGAGGAAAGGGGCAGTTCATGCTTGAAGCCAGTTGTCTTGATGTCCTTAGAAAGGACATGAGCAAGCGGTACGTGTAGTTTGGTGTCTTCACAGTGTGAGGCTGCGTACTTAGTGCCATTTTAGAGTCAGCCGGCTCTTACTCTGCAGTATTCCTCAAAGAGGGAAAGCTGATGCCGTGCTACTCATGGTGAGCTTGTACCTCGTGGATCATGGCCGCAGATACCTCTGAACATGGTTGTGTCCTTATGTGAGGTGGGGGAGCTAGCAAACTGTATATCATTTTGCCATAGAATATGATTCTTTACTCTATAACCCTTGCTCACCTGTGAGGAAACCTTCTTAACAATTAAATGGGAACAACTGACTATTGATCACTTCTTATATTTTTTACATAAAGTATATTGGCCCTTCATAAAGCCACAAGCCATTAGTTAACATATCTAAGATGGCACAACTCCATCTGAGGAATCTTTTCAGCAGGAAAGATTCCTTGTCGTTCTGTGTTTGTTTATATCCCCAAACCTATTGGGTTTTTTGGATTTATATTGTAATCCAGAAGGGGGAAAAGTCAAGATAAAAATATAGATTTTGATTCCCTAGAGGAAAGACATCCTTGGAAATGGAAAACAGCCTGTGAGACCGTGCATTTGTCCTGTCTTCCGCCTCACATGTCCTGACCATCAGAAAGGTGTATGTGACTGTGGGGCTCCTCCTTTGCCCAGATCACCCTGATGCAGGGTCTCTGGGGAAGAGGCTACAGGAGTTGCAGGGAATCAGTCAGGATGGGTGTGTAAGCTCCAGTCGGGCTGATTACACTTAACTGATGATCATGGAGGGCTTTTTGGTTTGAGATTTTAAAACAAATCTTGGTTCTGGGACGATGGCTCTGTTAACAAAGCGCTTGCTCTATAAACATGAGGACCCAAGTTGAGATTCCAGTGTCCACATAAAAGCTGGTGTGTATTTGTAACCCCGGCCCTGGGGGTGTGGACTCAGTGAATCCTGAGGGCTCTCTGGCTAGCCAGTTCAGCCGAAACAGCAAGGTCCAGGTTCAGGAAGAGGCCCTTTCTGAAGAAATAAGTTAGAGGACAGTGAACTTGCTCGGCTGCTAAAGACGCTTGCTGTGAAACCTGACCACTTGAGTTTGGTCCCCAGGGCCCACATGATGGTCTCCAGGGCCCTCCAAACATGCATACTATTACCTATATTCGGATAAAGAGATGGAGCCTTAAACTTTCTTATAAAGTGAGAGCTGTAGAGAAGCCACTCAGCGAGCTTACCTCTGCTTCCCACAGGCTTGCACCACACACAGACACTGTTTTAAAATTAAAACGAGTCTTACTGTAGGCATGACAGTGGCTTGAAATTTTTACAAATTTGATCTGTGAATGCTGAGGACTCCCAAACCAGCCACCTAGAGATGCTCAGCCTTTGGAGAAGTCCTGTTGATCCTACAGGCTGAGCAAAGGTGGCGGGAAGCCACAGTGCCGCAACACACTACTGCCCCCTAGTGGAAGTATCAGTATTTTGTGACTTTTAATTAGTTAATGTAGAGACTTGGTTTCCTATGACATTTTCATGCCTATATATCTTTATACTGTGCACATATATGTACCTAGCCCCAAGTACCCACCTCATTCCCCTCCCCTTATCCACCGTCTTGTTGGTCCCAAGAGATTGGGTAGATGGTGTCATGGCTAAGCATGGCACGATAGCTTAGAGAAATCTTGTCATTGCTGTATTTCTGAACATGTATACATAATCCTATCACTTAAGTAGCCTGGCGCATTAATTCTGTTTTAAAACAATACATGTTAAGTTCTGATTCTCTGTTTCCAGGCTTTAGGCCAGGAGTAGGATTTCCTTTGGCGATTGCTAAGTAGAAGGCCATCTTATTTATAATGACTACTTGCGTGCCCTAAGCTGTATGCTTTATAGAAAGAAAGGGACCGTTCTATAAAGAGAAAACAAATAAAATCGCAGTTCAGCCATGTTCCTTTCAGACTCTTAGCTCACACCACAGCAGCTCCGTAAAGGTCCCTTTGACCTGTGTGCATATTTTTGGTTGACCTGATCACAGGTGTTGATGTTTTTGGCTTTGGTCCCTTCTTTCCATGATTTGTATCTCTTTAACAGTATTCACCAATACTTCATTCTTTCACTCTCTCTTTATCTTATCACACCCCACCCAGTACACTAAAGCCTTGGCTTATGCAAAGGCAGTACAGAAGTCCTTAATACACCCAAATAGCCATCTTTTTTTTCCCTAGAAAACTGCTTATTTAAAAACAAAGAATTGGAATGAACATGATTTTAAACATGAGGAGGGAGACAGCCCTGACACAAGGGGGACCGAGAAGCACAGATGTAAAAGCTCAGAACCACCTGTTGAATAGCAGAGTTGGATGAATACACTTGATAGAGCTTGCATGGCAGTCTTAAAGCATCTCTGTGGCTTTAAAAGCTCCTCTGTAGCATTTGTAGAACTATAACTCATATTTCCTTCAGTCAGAACAGTCCTATTCTCTTTTTCCTCCTTCTTGCCTGTATCAGTTCTCTGACGCAGTGACCCAAATAGGAATTTGTAGCATAGATTCTGGTTGAGGGGGTGGTTTCCATTAATAATTGTAAAGAGGTTCTGTAGGTGTCCCATACTTTATTTTTTGGATCGCTGAACTAATGCCTTCCTCTCCGGAGTATTAAAATAAATGACCAATTAGTGAGTGTTGCTTTCTCAGTCTCTCCCTGGAGAAAGTCATTCCATTGTGTCCTGTTGTGTTTCCATCTTCCTGCATAAGCAAGACACCATGGTAACGTCTTTACATCCTTTCTCTGTGTTTCTGCTAATACATTCCATTTCATGATTTAATATCTCAGATTGTCGAACTGCATTTATATCATTACTAAATTGATTTTGCAGCCACTGTTGAAGATTGCTGTTTATGTGTAAATTATAGGATGAAGTTAAGTTTACATGACAGGTCCTTCTGGTCCTCTCCCCTGCATAGGCATCTCTTTCCAATGTACTGGCTTTTATGCTTGTTGTTAAAGCAAGTAGAAGACTGTTTGCAGTTCAGTCAACTCTTGATTGTCACTTGTGATTCTAGCTAAATCCAGGCCTCGGTCCTACCGACTTAATGCATTATGTCTTTCATTCTGTACCAGTCACATTTTTATGAACCTCACAATATTAATGGATTTATCTTCACCAAGCTTTTTGAAGTGTGGATACTTTTACCCCATCCTATAGATGGGGATGCCAAAGTGGAAAGAGGTTAGCTAACTCGCCAAAAGCCATATGCAGATAAAGAAGTAGATCTGGGCTGAGTGGCCAGCTTCCAGCCCTGTATCTGGTGCCTGTCACCTGTTTCATAGGGTGCCCAGAGCATTGTCAGCACTCTAGCCATTATGCCCGCTCAGCTGTGCGACTAATGGACTGTGCCTGTCCTGGTGGGTGTGCTAACACCACATCTTACTGCCTTGGTGACTTCATTCAAGTCCCGTGGCTTATCTGTATCCTTTCCCTATCTGCAGAAAGAGTTTAACAAGGTGCATACCTCAGAGGTTTGCCAAGTAACTGGAGAATAATGTGGAGCTCCCAGTCTCGGTTAGCATGCAGCAAGCACGCTGTAAATGGCTGCTGTTGTCACTGAGCCTCCAGAGCTGGAAAGATGCACCTTGAATGAAAACATTATTAATGCCACCTCCCTACAGAGGCAAAGTGGGGAAGGGCTCTGAAAGGGGACCTTCTGAAGATAATCAAAAGTTGACTGTCACTGCTGTACCCCACCGGCCCTGTTGCCTGTACCCCCAGACAGTAATGCTCTGCTGATTCACACAGGCTACGGCCACTCAGAGGCAGATGTCGTTCACCAGTCTCTTCTCGAAGCCAACATCGCTACTGAGGTCTGCCTCACAGCCCTGGACACCCTCTCGCTATTCACACTGGCTTTTAAGGTTTGTATTAAGCACACGCTGTTCAAGGTCAGAATCCACTCAGTTTATTAAGCTCAACCAACACATGTGCATGGCGTATGTTTTGCTTCAGCTGACTTTGCTTCCATAAAGAGATTGTTAATCTCAAGGTTCCCTTAACGAAGTGTTCCCGTAGTGAGTGAAGTGATTCCCTTTGTTATATGTAATAAACTTACCTGACCCACGTGTGTTGCAAGCTTGGAAGTGCCAGGGGCTGGAGGCAGCTGAGTTGGCTAGAAGGAAGCATCTATCCCAAACCCTCCATGTGATAACCGTGGGTACCTGTCCAGGCATTTCTGCGTTGAATATCTGTAAACGTGACCAAATCTCTTAAATTAGATATTTAAAGAGAGAGGCACAGTCAAGTGTAAATTCACCTTTTTCACATTACTTATTTATTACCAAATTAAATGGAAAAGCATGTCATGAAAAAAAAGAAAGAGTTTCAGTCTTGTTTTTAAATTTAGCAAATAATAATTAGTTCATTGGTGCATGGTCATCAAACCTTTGGGTTTGTTTGTTTGCTTGGTTGTTTTGTTTTGCAACAAGGCCAAAAACAGTTTTTAAAAAAAGTATTGCGTTAGTAATCAAAGTAATGGTTTGATTGTAATGTTTTTATGCTTGTGTACCATTGTACTGTGTTCTGTCTCTTAGGAGCCTAATGCTTCCCAGTCTTGCTTATGGGTCCCTTCCGTTTCTAGTCTAGAGAGAAAACATTGAGTTAGTGTTACTATCTATGAATGTTGCAAACATATATTTAATCGCTGGGTCTTAGGGAAATGTAACCAAAGTCCTGCTCCCTTTGTTTTAACTTCTTATGAAACACATTTCTTGGGCAGGGGGTGGGGCTTAGCTCAGTTGATACAATACTTGCCTAGAATGCATGAGGCCCAAGGTGTGATCACCACTATCACAGAAACCAGGAGTGGTGCATGTAATCCTATCACATGGGAGACGGAGGTAGAGGCTCACAAGTCCAAGGTCATCCTTGGCTACATAGTGATGGAGACCAGCCTGGAATACAGGGAACTATCTTTTTCTTTAGTAGTAACAGTAAAAATAATGACCCCCCCTCCCCCATATCATGTCACTTTACTACAGTGTGTCCTCTCCTGAGGTGTCGGGCCATCCATGTCCCCCACTACATGTATTTTTAGGAACCCAGTTGAGATAGAGGAAAATACAGTCAACAGACACAGGTTGTGGAACAGTGTGTGCTTACATAGAGGCCCCCTCTGTGGCTGCCACTCCTGGGAGCTTGTTAGAAGTGTCAGTTCTCTGGCCCAAGCCCTGATGTGACAAATGAGGAGCTCTGGGTGGGATCCCCACATTCGAGAAGCTCGCCCTGCTGGGACCTTCCTCAGCCTGATCGCTTCAGTGTAAGGTCTATGCTGTGAAGGTTTGAGTGAGAACACGTTCAGCCGTGTGCACTGTCCCTGGGCTGAGTGAAAGCCTCTAGCCCAGGCCGGCAATGCAGCTTGTTTACTTGCTCTCTGCCTGGACCCTGTGGTGTGAAGAGGCAGGAGACTGGAGGCAGGACCTGTGCAGGGCAGATGCAGATAGAAAGGCTACTTATATAGCCCAAGAGCATCGTGGTGTCTCTCCCACTCCTTGCAGCTAACAGTAGTTGGCAGTAGCTAACAGCTGGCTCTATGCCTGAGGTGGAATTTCTCCATGCTAGGATTTCTGACCTCAGTCTGTGGCAGTAGGAATACACGACTAGCCTTAGAGCCTTTGTCTCACGGGAGAGACTGTCAGGGTGTGGTTTACCGGTGCAGATCCTTGCATGTTTAGGTGATACATGCTGTCCCTCCAAATGACTACTGAGTGCCCAGAAAACCTGGCTGAGGAAGAACCTCACTTTGGGAAGTCACAGGACTCCTGGCCCCCACCCATCAATTCGCTGATACCTGTAATGGCACCCCCATGTTAGATTTCAGATACCACCAAATATCAGCTCCCGAATCCATTGCTGAGCTAATTCATGGTTAAAAATGAGTATCTGGGAACCCGGTCAGTACCAAGGCTGTGAACTGTGCTACAGATTTCTATATTAACCACCCCCTCAGTGGTAAATGTTCCAATGTTCTTTCTTGATCTAGGGGAGCATTCTGTACTTTCCTCAGAGCGCCTGTAGCAGAATCTGTTTGTCTCAGTGCTTGGAAGATACAGTAATTTAGCATATACACAGTATGACATGCCTTCATGTTAGACTTGTCTAATGGTGATGCCAATGTGTTTCAGAACCAGCTCCTAGCTGACCATGGACATAATCCTCTCATGAAGAAAGTCTTTGATGTCTACCTGTGTTTCCTTCAAAAACACCAGTCAGAAATGGCTTTAAAAAATGTCTTTACTGCCTTAAGGTCATTAATTTATAAGGTAGGTTACTTCAAGGCAGTGGTCTTGCCAGTGGTTACGGGTTTCTCGGCTTCTGCCTGGAGTGGAGGCCATCTTGGGAGCGCTGACCTTGCTGCTCTTCCTGCCGTGTGCTTTGTTCTAGTTTCCCTCGACGTTCTACGAGGGGCGGGCGGACATGTGTGCCTCCCTGTGCTATGAGGTCCTAAAGTGCTGCAACTCCAAGCTCAGCTCCATCCGGACGGAGGCCTCCCAGCTGCTCTACTTCCTGATGAGGAACAACTTCGACTACACAGGGAAGAAGTCTTTTGTTCGGACACACTTACAGGTGTGTGTGCTTCCGCTTAGCCAGGGCACGGGTGTCACCGAGGATCACCCTGTCCAACACACTTCCTCATCCGTTCCACCAAAGGCCCTGAGTGGAGAGTTGGAAGTCACATGTGTTGGTAGTGTTTGTTTCATATTCTGTATTCTTACAGAGCCTGGGCTAGCATATCTTATCATTAGCTTGATATCTAGATATTGATTCAGTATTGAGCTGATACTCTGTTGGATCAAGGTACTTAATATTAAATCCTTAAAAAACAGAAACCAAAACCAAAGTAGGTTTCCCCGTCTTCTCTTATGAGTATACCTCCTTACTATCCAGTTAAAATGTCCAGAATTCTT
Source organism: Grammomys surdaster (assembly GCF_004785775.1). NCBI lineage: Eukaryota > Metazoa > Chordata > Mammalia > Rodentia > Muridae > Grammomys > Grammomys surdaster. The sequence continues at coordinate 18,881,416 of NW_021604567.1, read as the reverse complement.
TACTCTGAGAACCAGCTAAGATAACAGCAAGTCCAGTGTGCTTTTGTAGATGTGTTTTCTGTGAGCGTGTGGTGGGAGAACCTTTCCCATCTGTATTTGTCCCTTTCTTAAGTATTAGTCATTGTCTGCAGACCTGATTGCTAGGACTAAGGGCTACAACCAGGTACAGAACAGATCCTCCCCTGGCCCTCATGAAGAGGTCCTTCAGGCCCTGCGCAAATGCAAGGCCAGTATTCTCAGAGTCTTGAGGGAACTAGGAAAAGCCCCTGGTTAGGGTTTCTGGGGAGCAGAGGCAGCTTCTCGAGAGCCTGGATGATGGTGTGTGGCTTGAAGGGTAGTAGGTGTGTTCTGAAGGGTAGTAGGTGTGTTCTGAAGGGTAGTAGGTGTGTTCTGACGGGTAGTGGGCACATTCTGAAGGGTAGTAGGCATGTTCTGAAGGGTAGTAGGTGTGTTCTGATGGGTAGTAGGTGTGTTCTGAAGGGTAGTGGGCATGTTCTGAAGGGTAGTAGGCATGTTCCGCGCCATGGGTGCACTGAGGGAATCACCCATCTGGGAAGCTAGAAAAACCCTTCATGCTTAGAACGCAGGTGAGAAGTCACAGAAGACATGCTGTCAGGCATCCAAATCTTTGCATGTTCGGAAAACCCACCCACTCAGGCTCCAGTTTTAAGAGTAGATCTTAAGGGGTACACGCTTCATCAGCAGAGGACGCTGTGAAGTCTGGGTCAGAGAGGATGGTATTCTGGATGAGGGATGGGGAGGTTGGCAGGGAGAGGGGACTCAGTTGGCAGTCCTCAGTGGTTGTACTCGGATGTAAGGAGGGAAAGAAAGTACAGAGGGCCTCCATGTTGGCACTCAAGCATCCGTGTCAGGGAAATGCTCTTCATAGGCTCCGCAAAGGCGGATTGCCCACTGCACAGTTAGCATTTGCATGTTCTGTTTAAAAAAATGCCTTTTACCCATTGAGTATTTAATACATGTAAGCTCAAAACAAAACTGAGGGGAGAGTAATATGGTTTCCCCTCTTACCCAGAATGCAGCGGGTAAGCAGCCACTCAAGTGGTGTGGATGTGTCTGTTTCTTGTTCTATGCTCTTTCTGATTCACCTTTTTAATTTATGGGCAGATGCATTTGGGAAAACAATCAAATTCTGATTTGAAAGTGATTTAAAACAAATCTCCAACTCTGTTCCCCACACTGGTGGGATTCCCCAGCCCACGCATCTTGCCTTGCAGAGGCTTTGGGCACTTCCTAACTGAACCCAGAAGCTGAATATGGCCATCATATGAAGGTGAATTGATTGCTTGTATGTCTGTCCCTAAGGTCATCATCTCTGTCAGCCAGCTGATCGCAGACGTGGTTGGCATTGGAGGAACCAGATTCCAGCAGTCCTTGTCCATCATCAACAACTGTGCCAACAGTGACCGGCTCATCAAGGTAAGCAACTTCCGTTTTCACCCCAAGACTGCAGGTCATAGGATGTGTGTGCATCAGGAGAAAGTGGGTGACATCATGAGTCCTTCCTCTCCCCTGTCTAGTGGGTGACATCATGAGTCCTTCCTCTCCCCTGTCTAGTGGGTGATGTCATAAGCCCTTCCCTCTCCTCTGTCTAGTGAGTGACATCATGAGTCCTTCCTCTCCCCTGTCTAGTGGGTGATGTCATGAGTCTTTCCTCTCCCTTGTCTAGTGGGTGATATCATGAGTCCTTCCCTGTCCTCTGTCTAGTGGGTGATGTCATAAGCCCTTCCCTCTCCTCTGTCTAGTGGGTGACATCATGAGTCCTTCTCCTCCCCTGTCTAGTGGGTGATGTCATAAGCCCTTCCCTCTCCCCTGTCTAGAGGGTGATGTCATGAGTTTTCCCCTCTCTCCCCTGTCTAGTGGGTGACATCATGAGTTTTCCCCCTCTCCTCTGTCTAGTGGGTGATGTCATAAGTCCTATCCTATCCCCTGTCTAGCATACCAGCTTCTCCTCTGAGGTGAAAGATTTGACCAAGAGGATCCGCACAGTCCTGATGGCCACAGCCCAGATGAAGGAGCATGAGAACGACCCAGAGATGTTGGTAGACCTCCAGTACAGCCTGGCTAAGTCCTACGCCAGCACCCCTGAGCTCAGGAAGACCTGGCTAGACAGCATGGCAAGGATCCATGTTAAAAATGGGGATCTCTCAGAGGTAGGGAGCCTGCCTGCCTCTTGACTGACTTTTTGAGAAATAGTAGTCCTCCTCTATTTATTCCCTGAAGCTACTTTCGAGGAAAATTGTACCATTAATCAAGACAAGCCAATGGAAGCAGTGCAGTGCCTCACACACGTGTGTGAACAGGGGTTCCAGGCCTGGGGTGATCGCCCAGGTTTAGGCATTTTAGTCACTGGAGACAGAGTATAAGCAGTTTCCTGTATATTTATGTAGCTGCCCACTACTTAAAGTACGTTCTCCCGCACTAAGACTCCTCTGTGGTTCAATCTCATAGTAGAATTAGCTTTTCCTGTTACAGTAATGGTAAGGAATCCCATTCTATTTTGGATGTGTAGCAGGTATTTGAACATTCCCATCTGTTCAGAGCAGACACATTGTGGTGTGTATAGCTAGCATGGCTGGGAGACAGACTTCGAACCCAGGACCACACATTTCCTAACTCTCTGGCACTGTACCACCTTCCATGGGCCCTTTGTGCCTTGATGGTGGCATCGTGTAAAATGAGAAATTCAAGAAAACTTAATGACTACATGTAGGTTTTGTGTTCCCGTGAGACCAGTTCAGGGTATGTGGCTAGACACGTTTGCATATGGCAGCCGTGTTACCAACGTGAGAGTGTTCACTTTGGCTCTGACATCTCTGTGGTTAGCCAGCATTCATTGCCTGGCGTCCACTGTCACATGGAATCCTCTACCATAGGTCTCTTCTCCTTTAAAGGTCAGTTGTACTGAGTTCAAGGCTCACCCAATACTAGTGTGACTTCATTTTAACTAACAACAACAACAACCCTGTTTCCAAACTGTGTCACACTCTGAGACCTGTTGTGTTTCATTTCTGTTTTCATGAAAAAAATACCCAAAAGCAACTGAGAGGAGGAAAGTCCAGCTCTGGGTCACAGTCATCACTGGGGGAAGGGGGGGAGATTTGAGGCAGGAGCATCACAGCAACACGGGCAAGAGCAGAGGGAAACACTTGCACCCCTGCTGACTGCCTGCTTGCGGCTCAGCTCGCCCCCCCAGGGGATACCCTTCACGAGATTGCCATTTGCTCCCACTGTAGTTGGCATTGTGCAGGTTCTCAGAGAGCCATCGGTTATTTCCATCCTGTGACTGCTCTCCAGCTGTGTGCTGTGAAACTGTAGTGCCATGTGCAGTGGAAACACTGCCTGTTAAAATCAGCCCAGTGAACAGGACTCCCAGAGGCAGCTCTGTAGGTGTTTGTTCAATACCTAAGGGCACCACATGGTGGCAGCACCCACCTAATGAAGATCGTGCAGGATGCTCGAACCCCATGGTCTCAGTTCCAATACTTGCCTTTGATTTTGATAATAACTAGACATCTTAGTGAAAGGATTTGTTTGTTCTCTCATTTTAAGGCATTTATAGTATTGATCTCTGTGGGCAGGGGGACCTGAAGCAAAAACATGCTGAACACACACATTACCAAGATGCACCCCTAGCAGTTGAGATCACACTGCTCTTCTAGAGGATCCGAGTTTGGTTCCCAGCACCCACACTGAGTACCACACGGCACCTGAACACATGTAGAGGTGGAATTTCAAACAGATTCACAAACACACACACACACACACACAAACAAAAACAATGTTTAAAAATAAGTTAAGTTGAAAGGAAATTTTATTAGCTAAAATGTGAGTCTGGAAAGAAAACCTTTTGTTTAAATACTTGTGTTGCTTTAAGGGAAATGGAGTGATCCTCAGCACACGGGGCTTTTGCACTAAGATACGGCAGTTGTAAATAGGAGGAAAGCCCAGCAGTCACCTGTCATCTGTCCCACGGTTCAGCTTTTAACAGTCGGTGTCTTAGGAGCTAAGAAGAGGGCATGCCTCCTGAAGGCACAAGGTTTTACATGACTCTTCTGAGCCGTTTGTTGTTGTCTTTTATTCCAGGCAGCAATGTGCTACGTCCACGTGACAGCCTTGGTGGCAGAATATCTCACACGGAAAGGTAAGGACGTGCCTGGGCCTCATGAAGACGGCCGTTCGGGAGGATCGGGAGGCAAGGGATTGCACTGCACACACTGCTGGCCTTTTACTCCTGGTTGCAGCATTTAGTTGCCTCCGTGGGCAAAACAACAGCACCAGTGTTATGGAGAGGATGGCATGTTGTCCTAGCTTCGTACTGCTCTGCATAAACTAGCTAATAAGCTTTGCATCTGGCTGCCCCTGACCAGCTAATATGACTTTATTTCCCCTTGAGATACTTTCCCACCAGAACTGTTTGTCAGTGACAGTTCTTTTCTTTTTTCTTTTTTCTTTTCCTTGTTTAAACATTTGTTTTTGGTTTTTCGAGACAGGGTTTCTCTGTATAGCCCTGGCTGTCCTGGAACTCACTCTGTAGACCAGGCTGGCCTCGAACTCAGAAATCCACCTGCCTCTGCCTCCCAAGTGCTGGGATTAAAGGCGTGTGCCACCACCGCCCAGCCGTCAGTGACAGTTCTAAGGAGGAGTTGTTGGACAGCGTTTCTGGACTGTAACCCTGTTGACTTTATTGTGGGAGAAGGCAACCATGCTGGGGGAGGGGGTGCTCCATATTTGTGGACCATGTACTTGTTCCTGAGTTCATTCGTGGTTCCTCTTGGTTAAACAGTTGCCTGGTGCAGCCTTCAGGGTAACATTTGGGGTTCCAGGGAAGCTGGCAGTCTGCATTCACAGTACCAAAGAACAGCAGTCCCTGGCCCAAGCTCACGAGGTGTGCTCTTACAAATCGAGAAACATTATAAAGTCACAGGTGCCAAGGTTGGGAAGTGTCTATTTTGTAGAATGGGGCTGTCAGACATCAGAGACTGAATGAGAGGGAATCAAGGGGGCCGCGCTCACTTAGTATTTCCTGCCGAGTCGTTTTATCAGGTGACGCATTTCCTTGTGTTTAGAAGCTGACCTAACGCTCCAGCGGGAACCACCCGTCTTCCCCTACAGCCATAGCACCTGCCAGAGGAAGAGCCGGGGAGGTGAGCCTGAGGGTCACCCAGCTCCCAGGGTCCCCAGCTGCTCTGTTCATGTGGCACTCCAGGGCTGTGGTGGTGTGTGTGTTTCGGTTCTGCGCGGTTCTGCGTGTCTCTCCCTCTGTACCTGGGCTCTATGGGTCTCTCTCAGCCATCCCTGTGTGGCAAGCACCGAAAGGAAAGAGCTTTGAGCTTTGTGCTTCTCTTAGTACTGACTGAAACACAGTGGTTGATTTTATGTCTTTATTTTAGGGGTGTTAATGTCTCCTTGGGTTCCTAGATCAGAGCTTTTCTTTGGGGACTCTTTACTTTCTATATCAGATCAAGCAAGGCCGTATGAGCACCATGGTGGAAATTCTGGCTAACTCATCACTGACTGGAAATCACTAACTTGGGATTGACTGGAAACCTGAACAAACCTATAGCAGAAATGTCTCTGCCTAACAATCCAAGGCCTTTCTCACGTCACACCACTGATACTGAGCTGGCTTAAGACTGTGTCCCAGTGTCCACCTTGAGCTCAAGGAATTGACCTTTACCCCAATGCTGATACATTGTAGGTAACACTATGGTTCTGAGGCCCAGAACTGCTGCTTTCTGCTTCTTTACACACCCCCTCCCCCGCCCAGACAACTGTTTAGAGGCCAGCCAAGGTAGCCCCTCAGCTTACTTGTCAACTGCCTTTTCCTGGAAGAGGTCAGGAGGGCTCGAGTCTTTGGGTCGTCCTCACTGAATGGATGAGATGCCCAGTTTCTGGGAGGAAGCAACTGTCTTTGAGCCACTTATGTCTCAGTGGTTGGCTTTGGTGTCCCTGGTGCCTAACTAAGTCTCTTCCCACCTAATCAAATTTTCATTTCCATGTTAATTTGCCACTAGCTTGACTCAATCACATTTTTTTCAGCACATAGTTTATTTAAAGGCTGAACGGAAACAAAATCAAAGAGTTGAGAGGCTGGAAGTGAAGTGTAGGAAAATGACTGAAGAGAAGCCATGCTGGACCCCAGCATCCTCTGTGGATGCTGAGGAAATGACTGGAGAGAGGCCACGCTGGTCCCCAGCCTCCTGTGTGGACACTGGGCTCACACGGGAGAGATTTCCACATCAGCCGTTTACTTCCATACAGAAACATACAGAGCAGGAGGAACCCACAAGTCCGAGCCACATTCAGCCTGACGGTGCTCCCTCTGCTCTCTCCCTGCCTAGGCATGTTCAGACAGGGGTGCACAGCCTTCAGGGTCATCACACCAAACATCGATGAAGAGGCTTCCATGATGGAAGACGTCGGCATGCAGGACGTCCATTTCAATGAGGTGAGTGCTGCAGCTCAGGTAGGCTCTCAAGTACAGTCACACACCACATGACATGTCTGTCGTGGTAGCTCTGTACAGCGTGGTGGTTCCACCTGATCTTATCACCTAGTAAACGGTCATGCTGTTTAAATACTCCTTGACATGTTCCTCCAAGAAAATCACTAAGGCCCGCGTTTCACAGCAGTATCTCTGTTTAGGGACACTTGGAGCCTGCTGACCTGTCAGTGCGTCAACTCAGAGCCTTTCTCCCCAGTGCTGCCTAGGCTGAGCCTGCGGTGCTTCTCCAGACAGCTGAAAGCCAGCAGGCAAAGCTACACTGATCTCCTTTGCTAGCCAGCCCTCCTTTCAATGATTTCTGTGGATCGTGAGTTTCATAACTGCCTTAGTCTGCCTTCAGTTTTAGTCAGTGTCTCTAATTCTAGGCACCTCTACCCTGGCAGACATGCAGAACCTCAAGAGTCCAGCCAAGGCTCATGACCAGAGCAGCCCAATGTAGGGCATGGTTCCTGTCTTGGCGTTAAGTGCCGGGGCTAGTCCACCTCCATAGAGACTAAAAAAACCAGCATTTTCTGCAAACTTCCTCACAAAACAGGACAGCAATATGGCCACTTCTGTATAAGGGATGGTTTTGATATTAAACTGGGAACATGAACAAATGCCAGTCTTCTGCTTGCATTTGCTACAGTCTCTCTTCTGGGAATCTCTGCTGCAGGGACACACCTATGTGTCTTTGTGTTTACCTATATGTAACTGTATGTACCTTTGTGTGCACCTGTGTGTACACCTGTATCTTCCTCCCTCCTCACAAACCCAGGGTGGAGTGAAAGAGTGGAAGGAATCCTTTTAGTTCTGCTCTTTTTTGAGGAGAAATGTAAAGTTACCTCCTTGTTCATTTGGAGAGAAAAGAGCAGCAGAGAGAGGCTCATATTGTCTGCCTCCACCCTTTGAACTGTTACTTCTTGACCTGGAGACTGTGTGCAGGCAGCATTACAGCTCTTGACTGTCTTCATGCCGGCGAGGGTCTACGGACAAATGTCTCCTATGACGTAAACCAGACCTAAACGTGGACCCGTTTCTGAAAATGTGCTCTAGAGCCCCTAAGGAAGTCTGAGAGGGCCTTACTGAGTACAGGTCTGACGCTGGATTCCTCTTATGCACCAACAAACACAAAACAGACTGAATAAGAAGGATCCAGGAACTATCAATAATTGGAATTGAAATTTGGGGGGGGGGACTGGAAAAATGGCTCAGGAGTTATAAGGGCTTACCCCTCTTGCACAGGACCCGAGCTTCATCAGGTGGCTATGTAGAAAAAGACTCTTTATCTCAAAACATAAAAAATAAATATATAAATAAATAAATAAATAAATAAATAAATAAATAAATAAAATATATAAATAAAATATATAAAGAGAGGCTCTTAAAGGCAAAAAGTTTAAGAACTGCTGTTGTAAATTATCTTGTCTTAAATGGTTCTCAAGATTTAAAGCTAAATATGAAAAGAGAAGATAGTATATGAATGTACTTTATAAAGTTAAAATATTAAAATGGGGCTAGAGAGACAACTTGGCCATTAAGAGTGCTTGCTGCTCAGTCATAGGGCCCTCTTCTGGTCTCTGTGCATGTGTGCATACATGCACTCATGTGCATATACACTCAGACACACACAGAAATAAGTCTTTTTCTGTTTTTGTTTGTTTTTTTGTTTTTTCAAGACAGGGTTCTCTGTATAGCCCTGGTTGTCCTGGAACTCACTCTGTAGACCAGGCTGGCCTCGAACTCAGAAATCTGCCTGCCACTGCCTCCCAAGTGCTGGGCTTAAAGGCGTGCGCTACCACTGCCCAGCAGAAATAGTCTTTAAAAAAGAATACTGTTAAACTAGGTTTAATCATGATAGGTGAAATTTGCTAGTTATCCTCAGAAGAACATAAGTTGTTAATTCTATAATATATACTGATTACTCCAGTTTTTCACCATGAAATGCCAGGACAGATGGTAGTTTTGTTTTTGTGGTTGGTTAGTTGGTTGGTTGGTTGAATTTTGTTTTTGTTTTGTTTTTGTCTGGTTTCTTTGAAAGCAGTCATGTCCTTGTTTTCTGTTTGGTTAAGCACATCAGCCCTGGGCCAGGCATCCTCTGGAGCTCAGCATTTTGTTTGGAATTAGGTAAGGAAAACAGGAATGCCAAGATCAACTAAGGATTTGAAAGTGTAGTTTGCAGTAACCTGCCCTGCAGGTTAACATGAAGCTCACGTGTGTACTTCTGATCAGGTCATGGACTGAGATAGTTTTGAGAAACTGATGAATTAGCTTCTAAGGCCAGGTGCATACATCCCTTGGAGAAACCTATGGGTGGCACCACCTCTGAGTAAGACTTCAGCGTGTGACAAAGACCACTTTATCAGCTGTTTTCAGAATATGGTTGAGCCACCCTGTCCTCAAAAGAATAAAGTGGGTAAATCTTTAACAAGGTTCATAGTGCATGACAGTCTGTAATGGTTAGGATGATACACTGTGGGGACATAAAATCCTACTGTCAGGATTCAAACTGACAGGAAGTAATCAGTTCTCAGTGACAGGAAAACAGAAACTGCCTTGTTGATCTTCAGGTTGGCTGCTTGGATGTCTCAAAGTAAACAATCTTCGAGGCAGATAATCTGTACCTAAGAGGAAGGAATTACGAGAGCTGGCAGGAAAGAAGCGTGTGACCCCTTTAATCCTCACAGGTCGATATGAGTGAATGCCGTCAGTGCTCTAACACTAAGGTCAGGGAGCTACCTAAGCGTGCACAATTGTCTTAGCAGCAGGCCTGACACCCAGGGAGTGCTTGGTTTGCTTCTCCCTTCCCTGATGAAACCAGCGTGACTTCCGGGTGCCTAGCCACTGATTATACCGAAGCATCCAGTTCCTGTTCTTAATGCTCGCTAAGAAGTTAGGGCCTGGGCCTGCTAGGTTGAAGATTCTGAGTTCTCAAAGGTTCCAGAAATGTACTGGACTCCTGTAACCTTGAAATGACACCCTTCATGTCTGATCCTGTCAGGGGTAGAGGCTGTACATTGGGGAAAGCGGAAAAAACTCTAATAAAGAGACTTTAAAATTTTAAAAAGGGAGCCAAGTCTGGTGGCCAAGACTTGCACCTGTAATCTCAGCACCAAGCGGCGTGCCAGGAGGATTGCTGCAATCTCAAAGCGACCATAGAATGAGAAAGATCGTGTCTCAAAAAAAAAAAAAAAGTGCAGCTAGGAAGACGAAGTAAAATACCAGCTGCTCTCCGTGACCTTTCACCCCATCAAAACCAGCACCCCCTGGGATACTGACTTCAGATGCCAGCATGAGACACAGCCTGGCCCCCCCTGTCTGTGTGCTGACCCCGAGGAAATACTTCTTAGATGTTGATTGTCCCAGCAAAGCAAAGGCTTTGCTTTAGTAGTTCTGGTCTCCTGTTAATCACAGTAGATTCTTCAACCCCAGCTGACCAGAAGCCATAGATTTGTAGTGCAAAATATCACACAAATGGCTTAATGTAGTCTTTGTTTTTCTCTGAAACATCCCAAGCCTGGCCTCCCTTGTCTGTACTGCCCCTGAGTTTATCTTCTAGTTCCCACAACAGCTCACTAAGCTCTGAACACTCAAGGGCTATTTCAAGCCCAAAGTTCCAAAGTCCTGGCAGAGTCCTTCCAAAAAAACAGCATGGTCAGGTCTATTACAGCAATGCCTCACTCCTGGTACCAATATCTGCCTTAGAGTTTCTGTGGCTGTGATAAAACACTATGACCAAAAGCAAACTAAGGCAGGAAAGGGTTTATTTCACTTACAGTTCCACATCACATTTTATCATCAAAGGAGGTCAGGACAGGAGCTAAAGGCAGGAACCTAGAAGCAGGAACTGTTGCAGAGGCCATGGAGGGGTGCTGCTAACTGGCTTGCTCCCCATAGCTTGCTCAGCCTGGTTTACTATAGATCCAAGGACCACCAGCCCAGGGATGGTATCACCCATAACAAGTTAGGTCCTCCCGTATCAATCACCAAGAAAATGTCCTACAGTCTTGCCTTGATCTCATGGAGGAATTTCCTTGATTGAGATGCCCCTGTCTCAGATGACATTAGCTGTGCTGAGATGACATAATATTCGCCATCACATATGGTGTCCTCTGGGGTCACAGCAGCTACATTTTTACCCTCTTTAAATTAAAGATGTGGAGGGAGATACAAATATGAGCTTTAACTGGAACCCACCCATGGCCCATCGCAGCCTAGGAGTCAGGAGATTGGGGTTCCATGTTAATGGATCATGGAACCATGTTAATGTGTCCATTTCAGGGCCAAGAGGGACTCTGGATGAGAAGACAGAAAACAGCTTATCCTTTTTACTCACCTCTACCTAACCCCACATCAGTACCAGTGGTAGTCTGCCCTTCTTCAGCTCTCACAGTATGAGGTTTCTTTCTCTTTCATAGTAGGGATAATGCTGTGTTTTCCACACTAGTGTAGGTTTAGGTATGGTGTCTGTGGTCCTTAGGTAAAAGAATACTGTTCTGGGGGTCGTGGACATGAATTTGATGAAACTGACCAACAGAGCATGTTCTCTTGTGTGTGTTTAAGAGGAACACATATAAATCAGGGATGATTATTAATTGGATGGTGTGAATGTAACTGGAAGCTTGCAGGAACTGAGTTATGCATTTTCCTTAGAAGCATTTATCTTCATAACTTCATTGATGGATGGATGGAAAGTGGAACCACTCCCACCCCTTGGTTTAAAAGAATTGACTACCACCAGCATATTGGCTATTGTCTTAATTACGCAATAAATCCCACCTGTCCAGAGTCACCCCTGAGTACAGGGAATACTGTATGAACTCAACCCAGCAAGTCTCTGGTTTCCTTTAGACAAAATCACTTCTGTTCTGAAACAACCCCCTGGTAACAGAAGAAGTGTTCATATCTGTAGAGCATCTCAGAGGACAGAAATCAGCAGAGTAGTCAGCGATTCTGTTTGTACCTCGTCCTAACATCAGCACTTGTAACCCCATCTAACCTTCTTTGCCTTAACTGGGAGTGTTCCAGAATCATCTAAGTCACGTGCATTCGTTCACTAGACGGTGATTCTTCCAGACAGCATTGATCACAGAAGGGGCCTTGGCCATAGAGCTTGCATGGCTGTTCTGTCCCTGGCTGACACCGAGCATGCTTTATTCTGGACTACTTGCTGGGCTTCCTTGGCAGTGAGCTGCATGATAGAGATACGAAGCAGGGCAAGATGAAACCATGGCTTCAGATGTTTTCTTCCCACAGAAGAAGAACACCTAATTCACAGTCCCCAAGATTCAGAATTAGAAGTTGTCTGAGTTCCTGTGTCCTGGGAATTTCTGTTTTGTCTTGTTAAATCATCCATAAACTAACCATATGAGCCCAGTGCTAGCCAAGGGGGCTGTGTAAACAAGGACCTGCCCCGCAGGCTTTCCTTTAATGCAGTAGCACCCTAACTTTCATGTGCTTAGGAGTCACCTGATTCCTGTTACAAATCCTGATCACGCTCACTTGACTCCTCATCCCCAAACTCAGTTAAGTATAGGTGGGATACAAGAAGCAGGTTTGGTTTTTTTTTTTTTTTTTCAGATTTTTTAAACCAACCAACAAACAAACAAACATGTGTTTATACACACCAGAAGATGTTGGGTCTTCTAGAGCAGGAGTTACAGGCTGAGTGCCAGACATGGGTGCTGGAATCCAAATGTGGGTCCTCTGGAAGATCATGCCCGAACAGTAGACATGGAGATGGTGTCTGGCTCTATTTTAATGATTACATTGATTTCGTCCTTAGATAGAACAGGTGACATGTATGTGGAAAGTACCACACACAAATGCTTTCTTGCGTGGGAATTAATTATAGTGTACATACACACAGGTGTGTGTGGGTACACACCCATTAGTGTGTTAACTGTAGTGCACATGCACACAGGTGTGTGGGTACACACCATTAGTGTGTTAATTGTAGTGCACACATGCACAGGTGTGTGGGTACACATCATTAGTGTGATTAATTGTTAATACACAGGTGTATGCACACACCATTAGTGTTATGTTTCCACAGACATGCTCAACACCCTCAGTTATGTTAGTACGATGTCCCTATGAATGAAACTAGCTAATTTTGTTTTTTTTTTTAACTTCCTCAGTAGCTTATGGATTTCATGCGTTAATATTCTTAAGTCTAGTCCATAAAATGTGTGCTTTATGGATACACAGAGCCCCTCCCCAGCCTGTTCCTGTGCATGCCAGTGATTATGAGAAGTAGCTTAGTGTGTGTTTGTCCAAGGTGGGAAGCCCATCGAGCATTCTGCTTGACTGCTATTCTGCCCATTGTGTGGCTTCCTTCTGGTTTCCAGGGAAAGTGATTGCTGATTCAAAGTAAATGGAATTTCTGCTTAGAATTTCATATGTATGCTCAAGTGTTTAGTTAGCATGTCTTAGTTTTATGATCCTTATAATTTTATATTGATATATACGGTATATTAAACTTAACTATCTATGATTACTGCCTCTGATTTCTGTCCAGAGCCTTGCTGCCTTGTGAAGGAGCTGTAACTGTCTAGATTTAGAATTAGCATTAGTTTGAATAATTCACCACGGATGCCTCAGTGTTGAGTAATCCACACTGGATGCCATGAGAAAACAGTTTAGAGTTTTTATGCATTGTTATGTGTATAGGTGTTTCATCTCAATATATGTCCCTGCACCATGTGCGTGCCTGTTGGATTCCCTGGGGACAGAAGTTACATACAGTTGTGAGCCATCACATGGGTGCTAGGAATTGAACCCTTCTCCTCTGGAAGAGCAGCCAGTGTTCTTAAGCACTAAACCATAGGTTTGTTCTATTTGCTTTTAGTTTGTTTTGGGGGGGGTTGTTTTTGTCTTTGTTTTTTAGAAAACCTATACTGATTCTGCTTTTTGTAGCATATATTACCATTTCTTTGCAGTAAGAAATGCATTTGAGCTGTTAGACTATGGATCCTGAATGCCTTCTGATCAAGAAAGGGAGATAAAACAATATTCCATAGGATGTAAGCGTGGCTGACACGTTTCTTTCCTAATTAGTGATGACAGTGAATGTATTTTGGTGATGACATTTCTGTCTGTTTCATCAAACTCTATCATTCCTAGCCATCCTGGGATGTCTCTCCAGTTGAACGACATCTTTCTGTGCACATGTAACAGATTTTCCTCTAATGAACTTAACTATCTACATCCTATGATACATCATACACTATTTGAATTCCGGGTGCATTAAACCACTTCCTTTTTCTAGGTTGACTAAGCCAGAGTAAAACTGTATTTAAATCTTTACCAGACAGGCCTGTAGGCACGGCTGTGGAGCATCTTCTTGACTAATGATCAATGAGGGAGGGCCCAGCTCCTTGTAAGTGGTGCCTGCAGGGCAGGTCACTTGAGACTCAGTGGCTCACACTGCCGGTAACTCAGTTCCGGGGCATCTGATACCCTCTTCTGATCTTCTCAGTCTGTGCTTGCCCATGGTACACATACAGACAAGCAGACACGTGTGAATCGTTTTTAAAGATACGTTTTTAAAGAAATTATCCCCATTAAATAACTTAATTCCTTTTTTTTATGTAGAAAACTTTGAGTTTGCCACTGTGGTGTGTTTAATCCTGACTCCCCTCATCCTCCCCATGCCTGGACACATGGCACAGACTCTCTGGCCCATCAAACTATGTGCCAGTTCACGTATCATGTGTCTTAGTTAGCATTTCTAATGCTGTGATAAAAACACTGTGACCAGAAGCAACTTGGGAAGAAAAGAGTTTGTCTTCCTTTATCTTCCAGGTAATGGTCCTTTACTGAGAGAAGTCAAGGCAGGAACTCAAGCAGGCCAGAAACCTGGAGGCACAAGGCTGCCTCCAGGGCAAGGAGCAATGGAGAGGCGCTGCTAAAGGCTGGCTCAGCCTGCTCTCTCCTCTACTCTAGGACCACCTGCCCTGGGGGGCACCTGCCCTGGGGACACCTTCCATGAGGGGGGCACCTGCTCTGGGGACCACCTGCCATGGAGGGGACACCTGCCACGAGGTGGGGTACCTGCCCTGGGGGGCACCACTTACAAGGGGCTGGGCCCTCCCACATTGAGCATGAATCAAGAAAATGCCCCACAGCTTTGCTACTGGCCTGTCTGGTAGAGGCATTTTCTCATTTTTTTCTTCCCAACTGACTCTAGCTTGTGTCTACTTATCTTCCCTTCCCCTCGTATTTGAGTAGACACCACTCCTCTGAGTTCCTCACTCACTGTGAATTCTTTACTGAGCGCTTACTGCCATCTTGCATGAACTCACTGTGGTCTCCTACATAGAGCAGGAAGTGCTATTCTGTGACCCGTCTCTACCAGCTGGTGGTTCTGTGTCTCCAATACATCAGTTCTGCCTGCTAAGAATGCTTGTGTAAGAATCTCTTTGGGGCGGGGCAACCCCCCTCTCCACCACACAGCCGAACAAAAACCATCTGTATTTGTTAGGTTTTATTGTCTCTATGACAAATGCCTGAGAGGAAACCATTCAAAAGGAGGAGAGCTTTACTGACCAGCTCAGAGGCTTGCCTTATGTGGTCTAATGGCTCCATTGTTTCTGGGTCAAAGAGAGGTCAAATCACAGCAGAAGCACGAACGTTCACCTGATGGTGGTTGGGAATGAAAGAGAGGGTGGCAAGTGCCAGGGACAAGACAGTCCCCACAGGCTTTAAAGGTACACCCTTAGTGTTCCGTACAGAAACGACATGACATCTGTGCTTTGGGTTTTGAATGAGTGCAGGTTTTAGTTTTGGTTTGGGGTTGGGTGGGGTTTTTTTTGTTTGGTTGGTTTTTTGTTTGTTTGTTTGTTTTGTTTTGTGGGTTTTTTTTGTTTTTTTTTTTCAAACAGGAGTAAAAGGATGAATAGCAAGAAGCAGATACAAGATAGAAACGGCCTACTCACAACAACACATTATTGTATCTAACACAACTTCCTGCAAAAACAACTTGAATAGTCAGTGGGGAGAGCTGGCAAAAATCAGGCCGCTGCAGCATCCAGCAGAAATGGCCAAGGAAGCCCCACTGGAACCATCATGCTGGACTCCTGGGCGAGAGGTTTCCAGGCCGAGCAGAGCTTCCTCTCCACAAAGGTCCCAGCCTCTCTTTTCCACCCCAGGCATTCTTAGACCATGGGATAAAACAACAGTAGCTTCTGTTGGGAACTGGTTAGCTTGTGGCTGTTCTCACGGAGGCAAGATTTTTAACACCCAGTGTTTACTCTTTCATTTCTCCTTGACACTGCTCTTCAGAGCAGCCTGCCCTGGGGCAGTTTTGGAGGACACTAGAAATAGATGTGTTTGAGACTGAGACGAGCCTTCCTCATTCCCAAAGACTGCTTTCAACTAGTTACTAACAACATATGACAGTTTGCCAGCCTAACTTCTCCCTAGTGACCTGCTTTCTCCATCTGTGCCCCAACTTCTAAAATTCCCCCACTATCTGGACCGAGCCTTCAGCACCACTGAAAACACACTCCCCATGCTTGGCAGAAATCTGCTGAGCCGTTACTAATTGCAAAGATGTGACTTGAGTAGATTTGGCTTTGTGTTCCTGGTGTCAAACATGCTCCTGTCTACACAGTAAGCGTTTGATTAAAATGTCTGGGGCAGAGGGATGGCCAATTGGAAACTTTTAAAATCATTTCCAACTTTTTTAACTCCTTGAGAAAATTTTACGACTCTTCTAGTAATGTCACATCAGAATCGTTGTAGATTCCTAACACTGTGGCATGTGTCTGGAATCCCAGCAGTGGGAGGAAGATGCTAGAAGGTACTGAACTCAAGACAAGCTGGAACTCTATGGAGTTTCTGTCTCAAAACCGTGTTCAAGAAGGTGCGGTAGAGAAACTGGGAACATGACTGCTCCTTGGTATAGGAAGGTTTTATTGAGAGAGGGGGGAGGGGCTGAACACAGACAGAGGACTGGACCTGGCCGGCCAGGGCTGGAGAACTGGGAGAGAACAGTGGAAATAGTGAGAGACCTGAGATCCTGAGAGAATTCTAGAGAACTCTGAGTAAGACAGTAAGTGGACGTAAGGACAGCCAGAGACCGGACTTTAACTGTGTAACAGTGCTGGTGATGCCGAGGGAGCCAGGAGGCAGCACTGATGTGCAGCCACACATAGCTGTCTGTCTGTCCACCAGGGCTAAGGGAAATGACTCCTGTTAGTAGAAGGGGATCATCTTCACAAGTTCCCGGGGAACACCGGCTTTTGCCTAACTGCCAGCAGGCCCCCTGTAGCCCAGGTCTAGCGCCTCTCTAGATATATGAACTGCCTTTTGGAGTTTGGGGAATTGGAGTTCCCTTTGCACCTGATAAAAACAAACATAATTTACTTCTGACTTTTATTACGCTATAATTGCTAAGGCAACAGAATTAAAGTTACTTAGTGTTCTTTTATGATCCGCAATAAATAGGTGCCGTCATTCTGTGTCTCTGCAGTGTGACCATGGCAACTAGTAAAACCAACTGTACTTCTTCACAAGAAGTTTACGTTCATGGTAAACCTGGATATTAGAGTGCAGGGACAAAATGATTACACTGCAGAATAGTTTAGAAATAAAGCCATCCCCTTGGGAAACGGTTTCCTCGAACTCCTTCAGTTGCCTCTGTGTTACCATGGCAACACCGAGATGCAGTGCTTGGGAAATACATGTTGGTGATGGGCCTGACCTAAGATCTGTGAGAAACGCAAGGCTTTGATAAATCTCGTCAGCACCTCTCCCACACCAAGGAGTTATTGGCACGTGGTATTGCTAACATCGCTGAGAAAAATATAAATCTGCTTCCCAAGAACTGCTTGGTTACTGACTGTGTATGTCAGGGACTGTGAAAGAATAGGTACCCTGTAATAAAAGGATCTTTTAAAGCAAAATTAATACAAAGTAGAAAGTAGTCATTGAAATGTGAGAAGCTTAACTGGCTTGTAAATTAACATACAGAGCCTACAGACTTCAGCGCTCTGGGGAGTGGGGTCTGCTCTGACTGAGCTGCTCAACAGCAATGAGAGGAAACCTCAGACTCATTCTAGTTATAGTGTGAGTGTGACTATGAAATTACACAAGCCTTATTTGTATGCTTTTGCATTTAGCCTTTTTTAAATAAGCAGTGGAACATGAAGAAATATTTGACGTGTTTGTTGTGCTAGACTGTCCATTAGAAAAGACTAAAAAATAAAAGCAGGACAGACATTTTTATAATGTAAATGCAAAAGAGACAGGATGGCTCTGGAAAGTTCTCTGGGTTCTTTGCATCCGTTCCGGTGGTTACTGTGTACATCTGGCTTTAATGAGCGCTACAATAAAGCCTGAGATGACTGTTATACCTTTTTATAGGTATTGGTGGTGCAGAGTTCAGTCCCACAAATGACAATTTTATGATGTGTGTCATAAATATGGCACAGGAGTTAAACAGGCTTGATTGTGCAGTATCATCTGACAGGCTAATTAAAACGATATTTTCTTTGGCTTTATAAACCATGGGCATTGGACCTGTGATGATCAGTAGTCTACATTTGGGAAACGTTGTATGAAATTCTGGAAGAACTAGTAAAAAATGAGGAAGGAGAAGGGCACATGGGATTAGGCATGTGGCTCCATTGATACAGAGCTTGCCTGGTATGTGTGAAACTCTGTGTTCAATCTTCCACACCATATAAAACCGGATGAGTCCAGCCTGGGATACATGAGCTATCTCAAAACAATAACAATTAAAAACAAAAAAGAACTTCCCTGTCCCCCTCACCACCTGTGGCAGGTAGGAGGGCTGGCTCCTAGGGCAGGAGAACAGGAGAGCAAGCCCTGCCCCTTGCCAGGCTGCAGCATTGGGTGAGTGAGCTGGGCCAGTGTTGGACAGCTTGCCCTGGTGGTGTGGGTGTGGGAGAGCTGGTAGGCTGACCAACTCAGCTACCACCTAGCCTCAGATCCATGGCTCTGATTTGGCCATCTATGAACTGCTGGAGCACTTGAAGGGGCCCAGCTTTGGATCTGATCTGCTGATCCGAAGCTGCAGGACCTCTATAACACAGGGCAACAACAGGATATTGAAGAAGAGTCCTGGTGAGGATCCAGTAATTAATAGTGTAGGAGAAGCCACACCAATGACTCATTGCAATGAACATTTGCAAGTAAAGATGTATGAACAAAAGGGTATACTGTGGGACGGATTGTTTATTTTCTTTGAGGGGGAGGTTACAAGGGCAGAGGACAGATAAAAAGGGAGGGAGAGATGAGTCAGGTTGGGGTTCATGATGTGAAATTCACAAAGAATCCATTCCAGTGTTAGAGAAGGGACAAATATGCTTACCTTATTGAGCTCAAGCCTTTAACAAAACTGTCATTGGTCAAGGCAGAAGCAGGCTCTTCAGTCCCTTTCCATGGCCCCAGGAGGCTCTCAGCTGCCTCTCTTGTGTTTGCCATTTCCGTCTGAGCATTCCAACTTGGGAGCCTAAAACTGACAGTCATAGCACCGTGATGAGCCAGTGTCTGAGGCTAAGAAGAAGAAGATAATTACAATTAAACCATAGTTGGTATTATCTCCAAACTGTAAGAGTTCACAGAAAGCAGGGAGCTGGGATTACTCCTATAATTGCCAAAGGAAGGAGGGAAAGATGTTGGGGAAACAGGCCTAGGTCCCACCATACACCATCCCTAGATAACTTCAAGATGTTTAGTTGGAGTTGAAGCCATGCTTAGTAAAGCTCCCTGTCTCAACGTGGTTAGACTTTGTTCATCAGAAAGGAAAGCTAATAACAAGAGCTGAGAGCTTGTGGGACTCTACCAGCATCAACTTTCTATCACTTCTTAAAAAGTTTTATGTATATGAGAGTTTTGTCTGTGTGAATGTATATGTATCACATATATACAGTGCCCACAGAGGCCAAAAGAAAGGATCAGAGTCCCCACAGCAAGAGGTACAGACCGTCGCGAGCTGCCCAGTGTGGGTGCTGAGAACTGGACCTGGGTCCTTTTCAAGAGTAGTGAGTGCTCCCAACTGCTGGGCTGCCTGGGCCCCAGCTAGTCTACCTGTTTAGTTCTTGTATGCAAGCATGATGTGGGGGGAGAAAGCCCCTTAAGGAACTTGGTGTAGTGAGTTGTTACAGTCACGGGATTAGTGCTTTAAAATCGTGCATTATAACTTCCACCACAAGCAGCCTTTGGGCTGTACATTCCACAGGAAATGCAATGGCAGGTTCTCCATGATCTCTCCTGACCCCACCCTTCCTCTTCGATCAGGATGTACTGATGGAGCTCCTGGAGCAGTGTGCAGACGGACTTTGGAAGGCGGAGCGCTATGAGCTGATCGCTGACATCTATAAGCTTATCATCCCCATTTATGAAAAGCGGAGGGACTTCGAGGTATGCGACTATCTTCCTGTTTGACACGCCCCAGACCTCATGCAGAAGCCAGCAGCTGCCTTTGCAGCGATGCCCGGGTGGACTCCCACTCTCCAACGGTCACCTCAACGGCTGTCACCAGTCACTATCAGTAAAGATTGTCAGACTTCACACACCCAGGCCTCACCTATGTCTTGAACTGCTAGGGTCTCATCCCAACACCGAACTTGGGATGAGTTTCCCCAAACAGAGTTCTAGGCTAGTCAGTAAAGTGCTTGCCCTGAAAGCCATAGGACCCGGGTTCAATGCCCAGAACCCACATAAAAATCCAGATGTGGTGGCGCATGCTTCCATGTGTTCTGTTCTGCTTTCCAGAGACTAGCCCATCTGTATGACACGCTGCATCGTGCATACAGCAAAGTGACGGAGGTCATGCACTCGGGCCGCAGGCTCCTGGGGACCTACTTCCGGGTGGCCTTCTTTGGACAGGTGAGCCTTTCTGGCATTCACTAGGCGGTTCCTCATCTTCCTTCTGTTAAAGTGGTATCTTGGGAATTTTCATTCTATAAATGCTAATGTGATAAATTTGTCGTATGGACTGTGGCTCTTATCTTCCTCCATAGTAAACTCTCTACTTTTTTTTTTCCTTTCTTCCTATCTTTCCTTTATTACTTAAGGCAGCGGTAAGTCCCTCCTCCCTAAGGAATTCTTAGCATCAATCATCTTTTGTTCTTCCTGTGTGGTTTGCAAGTTTCCTTTTCAAGTCTTGTTTGTATACTGTCTAGTCATTTCAAACTCCAAAAAGAAAATTAACATTTTATTCCATTCACAGAAATCATCAGTTTCCTCACACATCAGTATTGCATGTTTTAAACCACAATTCAGACCTCCTTTGTGCCTGTGTACCTCAGTGTTTCATACACTGTCTGCGCAGGTGGTTACCATCATAACCCTTGGGCAGCCCTGTTGGAGGGGGATACTCAAACTTAAGTTTTAACCTCAGGCTCTAACATCATTAAATGCAATAGATTATCATCCAGTTTACTTAGGGCATGTGGTTTTTCTGTGAGCACTTTATAACCTTCAATTTCTTCTGTTATTGTCTTTTATAACTTTATAGCAATACCAGTTTACAGACAGTGAAACAGATGTGGAGGTAATTACAGTAAATGCTTCTAAAGCAAGTAACCTTAGTGAAGTGACTGCCTCTAAACTCCCAGTTTGATGTGGACTGTTTGTTTGTTTCATGTTGGCCTGGTTTTTCTGTTTGTTTGTTTGTTTGTTTGTTTGTTTGTTTTGGGGGGTTATTTGTTTACATATATTACATTTTTTATACCATTTTCTCTCCTGTTACTTCAAATGAGAAACTTTCTGAACATTAATTTCAAATATTAACCCCAATCTGAACATTTTAAATTTCAACCTTTTTCACTTCCCATACAGTTTTAAAGCTGTAGGCACACATGATTGGTGCTACACCAGTAATGGCTGGCTGTCATGAAAGCATTCTCTAATTCTGTGCTGTTGGCTGTCAGCGGTCTTCTTTTCAACACTAAAGCATAATCAAATTCACTCGAACTTTATGTCCTTTCTGCCCGATCTACTCCAGACCTGATGTGTGTCCCTGGTGTGTCACACACGGCTGGTCATTTCTCCCTGTGCCCTGTCTCTTGGGAATGTGAAACAGGATTTAACTCCCATTAAACTGAGAGCATGATGTCTCAGGCCCCAGATCCTTCATTTCACCCAACATCGAGTTACTTCATGAGTCTGCCCTTGTGTGCCCTCCTTTTCCTTTGCACCTTGACTCCGAGGTAGAACCCTTCCCCCTGTATGGACGGCCTGCTTAAGTGGGTTTACCGTGGTCTCATCTTCCCGTTGATTTTTTTGTTGTTGTTCCTGTTTTTCACTGTTGTGGTCAGCGGCTGGCACACTCGGGGACTCCACTAACTGTGCTCATCCTCACAGGGATTCTTCGAAGACGAAGACGGGAAGGAATACATCTACAAAGAGCCCAAGCTCACGCCTCTGTCAGAGATTTCTCAGAGACTCCTTAAACTTTACTCAGATAAATTTGGTTCCGAAAATGTCAAAATGATACAGGATTCTGGCAAGGTACGACCACTGTCGGATAAGCCTCCTAGCAACTTTTTAATGATTATGTGATTGGCTGTCGAGCATGCGCTCACAAATGTGAAGGGGGCGGTAAGGAGAGTTGTCCTTGACTGACAGGTGTGCTCGCTTCCCCTCGTAATTGCCTGACTGTTCTTCATTGCATAATTTAGCTGGGATGGGGGGAAATGCCTGTAATCCTCAGGACTCTGTAGGCTGAGGCAAGAGGATCACACCTTACAAACCAGCCTAAGCTAAGTAGTGAGACCTTGTCTCAAAAAAAAAACCAGAAACAGAAGTGTCCTCTTTTACCATGTAATTGACTTACCACTGGCTGTTCTGTCGCAGACGGCTCCAAGGTTGTCCCTCACTGTCTGTGACTTGACTGCACCCCTGGTGATTAAAGCTCGGACAGACCAAGTAGGTCACTCTCTAGCCAGAGTGACTGAGGAGTGAGACCTGCTTTCTTTAGAGTGGTCTTTCTCTGATGCTTGGATCTCAGGAGGACCCTTCCCACACCCACACAGTTGTCCTGAGCACTCATGTATCCCACCCTGTCCAGTTGACCAGGAACCTGGGTGTGCCTCTGCTTCCCAACTCGAACCAAAGGTGCACCTTTGTTCTTCGCATTTTAAAACTGTTCTGGTTTAAACTAAAGGAAATGGGGCGAAGGCTTCTGCTGCCAGATGCAACAGCTACCCAGACTCCTCGGACTCTAGTCAGGGAGGTTAAGAGGAAGACCATGAGTTCAAGGCCAGCCTGACCTGTGTAGCCAGACCTTCCCTGTCTTTAAAAAATAAAAATCCAGCCATGTGCTTGGTCTTTCCAACAATGAAAAGCTCTGCTTCTTTCTAAGGAGTGAGTCCATAACTCTTTATTCCTGAATCCTCTTCTGGCTGCATTCACTCCCTGAGACCCCCTTGTCGCGAGCAGGGTCTCTTATCTATTAAGAGCAAGGGGTTTGAATCCCCCGCGGGGAGAGGAGCGACAGGTCCTGCTCCACTCAGGGATCGTATACTGGATTTGACTGTGAGTTCATCAGCTCCTCGAGAGGGAAGAGAGTACGCCAAGAGACAGAGAGTTTGTGGAATTCAGTTGCTTCTTTAATGATAATGCACAGCAAGCAAACACAAACACAAATGCTAAGGTTATTGCTACAACAAGATATTGTCACATTTACTATAGGTTGCCTCTAACAATATGCCTAATAAGTTGCTAATAAGTTGCTAATTACCAAAGAAATAAGCATAGCAATAGACAAGTCATTCATTCATGGATTATACGACCTGAGTCCTTATGTTGGTTTTGGGTTACAGGTCCAGAGTCCGGTAAGGCAGGGTCAGGCTGTGGCTTCCAGATAATTTGACCTCGTAGGGTGCTTGACCACGAAGCTGGAGGCGTTCGTTGTCTCTCGGCTTGAAGTCCAAGCGGAGCTCGACCACGAAGTTGAAGGTGTTGGTCTCTCGGTTAATTCTTTGATGACCGGGTGCTGAGGAGGCTTTGTCCGGAGGATCACGTTAGCCAGTCATGGCTACAAGTGTGATGAAGTGCTTCGGACAGGCTCCTCTTTTATGCTGAATTTGGAGTTACTGATGACGTACATGGAAGATAACCACTCGTGTCTGGTTATCTCAGCACAGCTTCATTTCCAGACTTGCCTTTACAAGTACCAGACATGTCCAGACATGTCTTACAAGTTTCCTATTACAAAATGGAGTTGGTCCTGTTTAAGGGCCTGCTCCTTACACCCCTCATTTTCTCCCGTCTCATGCTCAGATAAGTAGGGAGCTATGGAAAAGTCGAGGAAAGCAGCAGGGATGACTTAGCTGGATTCTGGATGAGGCAGAGGACAGGACAGTCCCTCCTTTGCTCCTCTGTATGCTGGCTCCTTCCTGCTTTGACTGAACTAGTGGACTGCTGGGATGTTTCCAGACCAGTTTTTCTAGAGGCTGATCTTCTGTTGTAGGCAAGGGACCAGAGACGAGGACTCAGCTCGCAGCCACGGAGACTTGGGGCTTCTTGCCCCATGCTCCTCCCACCACTGGCTTAAGGTTCCATGTTGGTCCTCTGTGGGCTTCTCAAGGCTGTGTTGATTTCTGTGTACCTCACCTGTAGAGTCCTGGGTTAGCACACTCCACTCCACCAAGAACAGTGACACCTCCAAAAGACAGTCTCCAAGAGCTCCCTAAAATATCCCCCCTGCTCCTGCCTTCTGAATTCCTGTAGTCTAATATTCGATGTCGTGTTAAGCTAGTGGCATAAGGAGATGAAGCGTCCTGTCTTACTAGATGTCTTACCAGGCCTTAATCATTAAGAACCACCATCCAGGGGCCAGAGAGATGGCTCAGTCATTAAGAGTGGTGGCTGCCCCAACAGAGGACCCAGTTCAATTCCTAGCACCCACACAGCAGCTTGCAGCTGCCTGCAACTCTTATTCCAGGGGATCTGATGCCCTCTTCTGACCTCCACAGAGACCAGGCACACACATAGTGAACAGAGAGACATGCAAGACAAAACGTTCATACAATAAAAGTAGAACAAAGATACAATTTAAAAAAAAAAACTTCCAAAACGTTTTGCCCTGTAAGGCTTCTTGTGGGAATAGTCCTGTGAAAGCAGAGAGGCAGCTTCCAGGTTCAGCCCTTCGCCCAGGCTCCCCATTCTTCTTCTTCCCATTTACAGTGTGGCCATTGGACCTGCCCTGTTGTAGAACCCTCCTCCTCTGTCCACCACCAGTGCTCCCTCTGCCTTTTAATTGATTTTGCTAAAGGAAGTCGGCTTTAATCCATTAAAATGCAACTGTGTGATGGTCAAGCCAGGCAGATGCTCAGTGGGTGAAGGAGCTTGCACACAGGCCTGAGAGTTCAATCTCTGGATCCCAGGTGCCTGGAGAGAACCAGCTCCAAAGAGCTGTTCTCTGAGCTCTACACACATGTGCCATGCACACATGTACCTGCACATACACATACACACACACACAGGCACACACACAAACATGCACAAACAGACAGTAACATAAATAAAAAGTACAATTATGGTAAATTTCTATGGATTTTCATAGCCTTCAGCACTAGACACTTTCCTGCTGTTTTCTGTCTTGTTCAAGCGTATGCAGAGCAGTGAGAGCGTCTGGCTGCCCTGAACACTGCTCATGCCTTTACCTCCATGGCTATTTTATTGCTCTGGGTAAATTACAATTAGAACGTGCAAAATTGATTTGTCTCACTAATGGAAATCAATTTTTGTCTCTCTGTGGGACATGCCTGTTTAATTTCCCATCGTGTGTGAGATACCAGAGGACCACCAACTCTCACAGTTGGGTCACAGAGTTGTTCATGTGCTGGGTTAATCAGAAAGCAAAGTTACTGTCTAATTGTAAATTAGGTTAATTTGCTCTTGTATTAAATGAATTCATCTGCAGCTGTCGGAGTCTCATTTGATCTGACAACCAGTTAGTAATAATTTAGGGCCTAACATCTGATCCTTATTTTTAAAATAAACCTTTTTTTTCTAGCCAAGTATGTCAAAGTAGTTTAAAAACAAACAAAAATGAAAATGGAGAAATGGAGACTAAGGCAGGGGAGGGTGGTAGACCCTGAGCAAGAGAACTACCAGGGAGGGTTTCTTCAAAGTCTTCCTCAGTGTATTGAAAAAGAAATAATGGGGATTCTAGATTAATCAAGAGTAAAGAGGCAAGGCTGCTGCAGTGACTTAGGAAGTGGACACAGGAGGATCAGGGGTTCAAAGCCACACTGGGCCGTGTGAGACCCTGTTGAAAGCAAGGTGGGTGGGGAGGCAGGATGGGAAGAAAAGGAAGGAAGGGAGGGAGGAAGGGAGGGAGGGAGGGAGGGAGGGAGAAGGAGTGAGGGTCAAAAAAAAACCAGAGTCACTTAAATGTGAGGTGTTGTCATTGTCTAGACACTTGTGAGGGAGTTAGATGGCCTGGGTAGAATTATTGTTGTCTAGGACCATAATGCATTGTGTTCATAGAGAAAAAGGTTCCCACTTTTAGGAAAAAAGTAGGTGATATGTCGTGGTGTGTAGTGTTTCCTTTGATATGTGTATATGTGCATGGTGCGTGTATACATGTATAAGTGTGCTTATGAAAGTCTGAAACAAGGTATATCAACACATGGATGAAGATGTTGTGATGAAACCCATTACCTTGTTTGCTAACCTAAAAGATCAATTTAAAACTGTCTCCACACATATGTGTGCATATGGACACAAATCTTCTTGAAACAAATACAGCAGTATGGTAGCAGCATTGACCCTGGTGGTAGATATGTGGGTGTTCTTTTACTACTTTTTCCAGCCTTTCTAAATTTTTCTCAAAATGTTTTCTAATTAGAAGTTTAGGCTAGGAAGATACCCAGGGATAGCACCTGACTTGTTGCTTGTTGGATTAAAGGTCAACCCAAAGGATCTGGATTCCAAGTTTGCTTACATCCAGGTGACCCATGTGACCCCGTTCTTTGATGAAAAGGAGTTACAAGAAAGGAGAACGGAGTTTGAACGATGTCACAACATCCGGCGTTTCATGTTTGAGATGCCCTTCACACAGACTGGGAAGAGGCAGGGTGGCGTGGAGGAGCAGTGTAAGCGACGGACCATCCTGACAGGTGAGTCTTCCTCTCTCCAAGCACACAGCTCTTCCATTTAGCTGGTTACTAAAATTAAACCAAAGGCGGGCGCTGGCTCAGTGGCTGAAAGCACTTTCTGTTCTTCTACAAGGCCCAGGTTCAGTTCCCAGAGAACCCATATGGTAACGTACAAACATCTGTAACTCCAGTCCCAGAAGTCTGAGGGGATTTGACACCCACCCTCGTCTGCCTTTCTCTGGCACTGGGCACGCACAAAGTGCACATACATACAGGCCGAAAAAAGACTCATCGTGTAAGAATAAATAAACCCTAAAGAATTAAAGTAAGCAAACTCAGGATATGGGGCAGAGAAATGGCCCAGCAGTTAAGAGTGCTTGACCACTCTTCCATAAGGTTGAGTTCCCAGTACCCAGAGCAGGCTGTGACAGTTCCCTGTACTGCCCTCTCCACTGGTTCTGATGTCCTTTTCTGGCCTTGTCAGGTACAGACATGCTCATATACATACTCATCTATAGACACACGCATGCATACAGATCCAGACATGCGCATGTGCACTCGCTCAAGGTAAAAAATAAAAATAAACTCAAGAGAACATCATACAGCATTTTTTTTTTTTTTACAATTTCTGTGAGAGAAATGAGATGGTTTAAATCACACAGAAGCTTACGTTTACAAAGCTTCCCACTCTTCCATTTAAGGAAATCTGTAATGCATTAGCCGATCTCCATCACAAGGATGGGCCTCTCTCAGCACACATTTGGTGTCGCTAGTGTGCACCTGAGTGGCAGGTCCTCACCGACTAAGAAAACTGTTTCTAGGTGATTCGTTCTTGTGATTACCAGTTTCAGTACTATCTGTACAGTGATAACAACCTCACTTTTGATTTCTTAAGTCAGCATTTCTCATTTTGTTCCGGAGCCACCAAGGTCAGCCACTCCTGGGAATTTGAACTGAAGATTCCCAGGCTCTACCTACCCTACCCCTTAAATCTGCTGAATCAGAAACCAGGGATGGTACCCAAGCTCCTGTGCCTGCAAGCACTCCAGGAGATTCTGGGCGCATGCTCAGAGCTGGGAACTTCTCTAAGGGGAAAAAAACCAGCTCACTGCTGAGCTGGGTATTTATTTTATGGTGAATCTTGGTTCATAACAGGGTGTTCTCCCTGGGTACATACTCTTCCGGTTACTCTTATGGTTCACATTTGTTACATTTTAGATTAGATAAAGAATGTGAGCTAAGCTCTATCACCACAACAGAGGACAAAGAGTAACTGGCTTCAAAAAGAGGTGCAACAGACACAGCCACGTTGGTTCTGAGAATACCCACTCAGCACACCTTAAGGGCCGAGGAAGTTAAGTGCCTGGCGTGGGGCTCCTACAGACCTGGGTCACTGTCTCACTGTGTGAACTCGGAGAGATTGCCAGACCTCCCTGTGCCTTCATCTCATTGTGTTAAATAATCCTGTGAAGTACAGACAGGAGAGGAGAGAGTGCGCTTAGGGTGGGCAGATCTCACCCACCATTGAACTTTACCTTTAGGGTTGATGGTGAGCAGAAGGGAAGCATGCCAGAGACAGTGTAGCCAGAGACAGTGGTATCTCCAGAGACAGTGTAGTCAGAGACAGTGGTGTAGCCAGAGACAGTGGTGTAGCCAGAGACAGTGGTATATCCAGGCACAGTATAACCAGAGACAGTGGTATATCCAGAGACGGTGGTATATCCAGAGACAGCGTAGCCAGAGACAGTGGTGTAGCCAGAGACAGTTGTAAGGTTTGTGCTGAAATACCTAAAAGTGTGGAAAGGATAGCTAACCAAGACAGAGTACAGAGCTAGACAAAACTTTTTTATATAAAAGCCACTGACTGCATGTAGACCTCATAGCAAACCTTTAAAGAAACACACACCGCTTTGGAGACTTTGAACTAGAGTTTCTTTCTAGTTACTGAGCCTCTGGTTCCTTCCACTGTATTATGGCAAACCTGACCTTTGGCCTAGCAAGTTGTAGGGGAGTCCTGGCCTTCCCTGCCCTCTGCACACAGGAGGCTTACCTTTCTGCACAGTTTCCAGTTGTGATCCAATTACCTGAAAAAACTTCATAGTTGCCCCCTCCCTGGCCCCCCTGGGTGGATGTTTCTGGACCTCCCTCCTTTCTTCTCCTGCTCCACTCAGATTGGAAACACCTTCTGTTCACCCTCGTCTGCTGTACACTTGACACACACATTCTCTGTCTTCCTGAAGGGCCACACGTGCATGGGCCTTGTGTGTACTTACTATGCAGTGGCTTCCCTGCCTGACTGTCCACCTTCCAGGGCCACTTTGTTCCCATATAGTCTTCGAGGCAGTGATGCACACTGAGCTGTGTTCCCCAAGATGAGGTCTATGCCCTTGTGCCCTCACATCTCAGCAAGAGAAGACAGCAGACGGTCAACACGGGGCATTAGAGCATGCCACACGTGCTGATAGACACGGAGGGAATCAGGAACATGGGGTCTGAGGGCAGGGTACAGTTTAATGGGGTGGATCTCATTGAGAATGTGACATTTGAGAGAGGGTGGCCAGAATATATGTGTTTGGAAACTCTGGGGATTAAAGGGCTAGAGCCAGGGTATGTGAGAGAGAGGAGACAGGGTAAGGCCAGCAAGAATACCAGGGCACTGGGACCTGCTGGACCTGGGCACAGACCTGGAGTTTTCTCTGAATAGTATCCTGCCTGTGACCCCCTTGAAGTCTGGTTCCTGTCTAAGAAGCAGTAGTCAGGACCTAACCCTGAGTAGGGTCAGGTGAATCATGGATGCTTCACACACCAACCCTGGAGTTGGCTTTCTCTCTGAAGTAATAGTGCTACCTCACCTGTCACATGCAAGGACAGCTGAGATCAGAACACCAATTCCCTGGCATTGTGCAGTGATGTCACATGCAAGGGCAGCTGAGGTCGAAACACTGATTCCCTGGCAGTGTGCAGTGATGTCACATGCAAGGACAACTGAGGTCAGAACACCAATTCCCTGACATTGTGCAGTGATGTCACATGCAAAGGCAGCTGAGGTCAGAACACTGATTCCCTGGCAGTGTGCAGTGATGTCACATGCAAGGACAGCTGAGGTCGGACCACTGCTTCCCATGCAGTGTGCAGTGATGTCACATGCAAGGACAGCTGAGGTCAGAACACCACACCGCTTCCCTGGCAGTGTGCAGTGATGGTCAGTTCTTTTTTAAAGAGAGAAAGGAGGATTCCTTTGTGCAAGGAAGATCTGTCAGCCCTGTATTTGTCACATAAAAGCTGTGGTGTCCACAGGACACACAGAAATTTCAGAAAAGATCTCCATACTAGAAACATTTCTGAAACTAGAATGTGACCATGGAGGACGTCTTCCCAGCTTTGTCCAGTCACTGATGCCCCTCGGGATGGGCAGCTGGCCCCATTTCCCTGTGATAAGTCTGTCCTGCGTAAACTCTCCCTAGCCATTTACTCAAGATTTCAAATATAACTTCTCTCATCTTTTGCTTGTTAAAAAATAAAATAAGCGGGCCAGCTATGGTGGTACACACCTTTAATCTCAGCATTCCAGAAGCAGATCTCTGTGAGTCCAAAGCCAGCCTGATCTGCAAAGTGAGTTCTAGGACAGCCAGGTCTCTGAAGTAAGAATTTGACCCACAGAAACAAAAATAAGTAAGGTTGTGGAAGATGGTTCAGTGGGTAGCAGAAGCCTGTGTGTAGGCTTGATGACCTCAGTTTGACACCTGGATCCCACAAGGTGGCAGGAGAGAACTGACTCCCAAGAGTTGTTCACAGAGGAACACACATGCCATATGTGCACCTGCACATGAGCACAGTTAAAAAATAAACTTTTCAGGTAACGAGTGCACATCTAGTGGCAAATGAGAGTATTGCAGGTTTTCCTGCAACAAGATAGAAATGCTAAACCCTTGAATAAGAGCCTATTTATTTATTAGTTAAGTTAGTTAGTTTGTTTAATGTGTATGAGTACTTTGCCTGCATCTATACATGTGTATCGTGTGCATGCCTGGAACCTAAGGAGATCAGAAGAGCGCGTCGGATCCCCTGGAATTGGATTTACAGATGGGTGTGAGCTGCCATGAATGCTCTAACTCACTGAGCCATCTCTCCAGCCTCCCATTGTTGTTGTTGTTGTTGTTATTGTTGTTATTGTTGTTATTATTATTATTATTAATTGTTCATTGTTAAGCTGCTTGGTGTTATATGGTCAGGTGTCTTGTTAAAAATAGAAACAGTATTTATTATCTTTTAGTGGGAAAGTGTGAGAAACAGTAAATATTTTTCCATTTCTTGCCACTGGAAGTTTTAAAGCACCTTTCCACTGGAACAGTGGTTCTCATCATTTGAGATTTAACGGTTCCTGAAATGCTTTGTTTAGAAGTTTATTCTCCTGTTTTTGTTTCCCTCAACCCCATTAGTATTTTAGGTTTAGAAAAATTTGTCATGTGATTCAACTTTCTTCAGAGGAAAGTGAATTTTCTCAAAGATATCTCATGGCACTTTACTTTTACTTGATCTGCTCAAAACTGGTTATGTTTTAGAAGCCGTCTGATCCTATTCGTATGGATCTCATAGCTTCCAAGGAGGCTTAGGGCACTTATAGATAAGAAAGTAAACAAGGAGGAGTGAAAGAGATTTGTTTACAAAGACACACTTTACATGTTCAAGGGATAGCAAGTCACCAATTCTGTTTACCTTATGATACGACCCATCATTAAACACATGAAAGGGCCAGAGAGATGGCTCAGTGGCTAAGAGCACTAGCTGGTCTTGCATACGACCCGAGTTTGTTTCCCAGCACCCACAGGGTGGCTCACAACACCTGTAACCCCAGTTCAGAGGATCTGGTGCCTTCTGGCTTCTCAGGGCAGTGAGCACACACTGTGCACAGACATACATGAAAGCAAACCATTCATACATATAAAGCTAGAAGTAAGTAAAACCTGAAGCATACAGTATTAAAAAGGAAGAAAGTCCCAGCTCCAAAGAATATTAGCATATGACTCTGGCAAGTTCTGAGTTTTTTTATCTGTAAAACAGGCATGATAATTACTTTCCCTCGGCAGTAGGAAGGACATTTAGACTCTGGCATGACTCTGGGCTCCCGTTCCTCTGCAGCAATACACTGCTTCCCCTACGTTAAGAAGCGGATCCCCGTGATGTACCAGCACCACACTGACCTGAACCCCATCGAGGTGGCCATCGATGAAATGAGCAAGAAGGTAGCCGAGCTCCGCCAGCTTTGCTCGTCGGCCGACGTGGACATGATCAAGCTACAGCTCAAACTGCAGGGCAGTGTGAGCGTCCAGGTGAGCCGAAGAGCCCTTGCAGTAGAGGGGTTTCCCTTCAGCTTGTAGGCTGCAGTCTCTTCACACCAGCAAGATCTGTCCTACCTGCCTGGCTCACCAGGAACTTCCCAATTTCCCTGGTGCTTTACCTTCCATTATCAGAGGGAGCAGTAGCCTTACCTGCCCCCAGTCCTGCCTACAACTGGTAACCTTACTGTGAGCTGTCTGCTAGAGACAGTGCATTCCTCGTGGCACCCTGACTTTTCAGTGACTCGGAGAATGTTGATTCCTGGTTGCCAAGATATTCTTACAGCCTAAGATGGATAGCAGTAAATTTTCCCATAAACCACTGGTTTCTAGTTTCCATGGAAATTGCGCCTAAAATAATACCTTGAATTTCACCTTCACCATGGCTTTTTAGTTATTAGAAGGTCTTCGTTTTAATTTAGCCCAATCAAGTTAAGTGTGCTGGTAACGTTTTTAGAATTCATTTCGTTTTGAGGATTTCATATGAGGACTGTATTTACATCATCCTTCCCAGCTCTTCCCATGGCCATTCCTCCTCAGATCCAGGATCCCTCTGTCACACACACAGACACACACAGACACACACAGCCTGCTGAAGCTATTCAGTGTTGCATGTGAGTGTGTGTGTGTACACGTGCGTGCACATGTGTGTGTTTAGGTCAGGGGCTTGTCCCCGGAGAAGGAGGAATCTTCCTCTCTCAGTGCCTGTAGCTCTTCATCTAGGGTGGGGCCTCATGGGAGTCTCCATTAGTGTTGGCTTATATGCTGGTGTGTCATTTTTCAGGTCTGATTTTAGACAGTCACACTGTTGAGATTGTTACAGGGACACTACTGGTAGTTTTATTGGTTGATTGATTAATAATTGATTGTCCTTTAGAGAAATGCATGGCACGTGTGGTGACACCTGTAATGATGCATCGCTGTTTGTGAAAATTTATCAAGTTATATACTTAAATGTTCTTTTTTAAAAATTATTTCAGATAGTTAACTAGGTAACAGGCAGATTTTAAGTCAACTTCCTGAGGTGACCAGCTTCATACATACATAAGGAATTCAAGTACCTGTCTGTCCCTCCGTGTACCTCTAGAGTTCATAGTTTTCCCATCCAAGTTTAGTCTATGAAGGCTACACCTACGTGTACTGTGTAAGTTTAGCATCTGGGACTCAGTTTCCAAAATCAGTTTTAGTCTCTGTCTGTTCAAATGCACACGTGAGAAACCATGAGGTTTTTTTGTTGTTGTTGTTGTTTTTGGTTTTTGGTTTTTGGTTTTTGGTTTTTGGTTTTTCAAGACAGGGTTTCTCTGTGTGGCTCTGACTGTCCTGGAACTCACTCTGTAGACCAGGCTGGCCTCGAACTCAGATATCTGCCTGCCTCTGCCTCCCACGTGCTGGGATTAAAGGTGTGTGCCACCACTGCCCGGCGGAACCATGAGTTTTGAGCTAGTATTTTACCAAATTGTCATTGACCACCAAAGTATCTATAGATATTTTTAGTCACTCTCTCATATCCTACAAGCTTAAATGCCAAAGGGAATATCAACCATTCAAGCAACATCATGACTGTACAACAGGGACAGAGATTTTATTAAAATACCCAGTCACCTTAGAGAACAATGACACCCATGCTGAAATGAAAATTTGAAGTTCACAAGGGTGCCCACCTGGATAATGGAGCAGAGGCCAAAGGAAGTTAGCTCTCTTTCCTCTCAGTGTTTCAAGGGACTCCAAGGGGCTCCAAGGGGCTCCCTGAGGATCCCTGAGGATCCTAGAGGCTCCCAAAGGCTCCCAGAGGCTCCCAGAGGCTCCCTGAGGCTCCCAGAAGCTCCCAGAGGCTCCCAGAAGATCCCTGAGGCTCCCAGAGACTCCTGGGGACACTGCTTTCTCTGACTCCTTGGCATGGCTCACCAGGATCTTACTGGATTATATTTGGCATACTCTTGGCAGCCTTCCTCTCTGTGTCTGTTTAAAACTGGCTGTCTTTTCACACATCAGATAGTCTTTGAGTTGTTTTCCCATTAGCTTGATTTCCACATGGCCTGATGCAGAGCTGCCACATTCAGTCACCATGGGAAGTTAGCACTCCATCGCCAAGGCCTTGCATCCGACACCGGCTTCTGCCTCCCTGTGTCCCCATAGCTGCAGTGAAGTCCCCTGGCTCAGTTCTGAGAGTGCTGCACAGTCCTACACATGACACATCAGAGTTTTGTGCCAGCAGCATTCCCTTCCTTGCCTTCTAAGCCCACCAGACCTTTCCAGAAGAGATTGGGCAGTTCTTCCCTGAGCTCTCTGAGGCTCCTGGAATGTTGTCCCAGGATCTAGCTTCTGTCTCCTTATTCCTGTCTTGTGTGGAATACCAACTCCAGGGAACTCTAGTTGGCTGGTTGAGAACTGGCAGCATCCTGCCAAGTTGCTGAATGTTGATAATCTTTCATCTCCAGCACAACTCAACTGAGTCAGCAAGACAGTTTGCCTGTGGCTGCCTGTACCACCCATGAGATGAACAATGCTTTGGTTTTGTTTCATGGCTGTAGGAGCTGGGAATATGGCTCAGTCAATAAATTCCTTGCTGTACAGGCTGAGTTCAGATTGCCAGCCCCCCTGGGGAGACAGAGTCAAGAAGGCCCCTAGTTCACCACTGTCTGGGAGATCTAATCTATTCAGTAAGAGGATCTGTCTCAAAAAAAAAAAAAAAAAAGGGGAGGGTGATAAAGACATGCCTGACCTCTGGTTTACATGTAAACACATGCACATAGACACTCATACGTGCACACACAAGAACACTGCCCTATTGGTTCATTTCTCACCAGGTTCATCTGTTAGTTCAGTATAATGTAGAACCAACTCCAGTGTCTAAAACCCTGTTTGAAGGAACCTTCCTCGTGGATTTGGAGGCCTGGGCTCTGGTGTTACATGCTGGTTTCTCAGACCTGAGTAAATGCATTCATTCCTTATGCTGGTTTCCTCTTACATAAAATGAACCATCACACGACCCCGAGGATGGCTTAGGTGATGGGATCCAGCAGGGTATCATGATATAACTGAGTTTAAGGTTTGTTTTTCTTGGCCTTCATGTAACATGAAGGTGATCCTGAGTGACTCACTTAAACAGCCTTTGGACTCTGTGGCAACAAACACAAATAAATAATAGTGGCCAGTTTTCTTCTAACATTGTATCAAACCTTTGCTCTTTGCCAGGTCAATGCTGGTCCGCTAGCATACGCCCGAGCCTTCCTCGATGACACCAACACAAAAAGATACCCTGACAATAAGGTGAAGCTGCTGAAGGAAGTTTTCAGGTAAAGCACACGGAAAGACTCTCTTTAAAAAATGTATCCATCTCTCTGTGTTTGTCGGCTTAAAGTTACTGTAACAAACAGCTGAGGCAATTTGCTTATAAAGAGGAAAGGTTGTCTGGGGCCTGTGGTGGGGAGTGTGTAGCAAAAGTCGCTTGTGTACCAGCCAGGAAGCAAAAATAAATGAGGAAGGGTCTTGAGTCCTACAACCCCCTTCACTGGCATGTCACCAGCACCCTTCAGATTTCCCACTGGGTCCCACCTCCAAAGACGCCATCACCCACCAATAGCACCACACTGGGGACCACACTTAACAAAGGACGTCTGAGGGTGTTACAGAGCAAAACCATAGCACTGGTCTGGTTCAAGAGCAATGTTTCCAGCTGGACCAACGTCCCCCTTCTTCTTGCCTTCCTCCTCTCTCACCTCACTCAGACAATTTGTGGAGGCTTGTGGTCAAGCCTTGGCAGTGAACGAGCGTCTGATTAAAGAGGACCAGCTGGAGTACCAGGAAGAGATGAAGGCCAACTACAGGGAGATGGCCAAGGAGCTCTCTGACATCATGCGTGAGCAGGTAAATACCACGCTGGCCTGGGCAGCATTGGGGGATGCTGGGGTCTGGAATACTCCTGATAGTAAGTTAAGCCTTCCGATATTCTAGAATTATCATTTCTGGAGAAAAAAAAAAGTGTAACATACCATACCTGCAGTACTAACCCAGATTATTTAGAAAAACAACCAGCTAGTGCCCTTAGGACACCTTAAGCAGTTGGGGGAGGGGCAGTGTCTTTCTCTGTGTCTTCTCAGCTTCGCCTTGGCCTACCCAAGCAAGGCAGAGAAATCACATGCATGCTGTGCTTACAGCTTCCTCTGACAGAACAGGGCTGATCAGCCTGGTTTGTTGTCTGTTGCAGTAGGTATCTTTTGTCATTTAAAAAAAAAAAAAAAAACGTGAGATTGTTCCAGGTGAACAGTGGTCACCCCAGGAGAACACACAGGGCGCCTCACTCCATGGGCATCCTTCCTGAGTCTCTCATGCTTTCTGTCCTTCCCACGTGAATCCCCCATGTGGTCCCAGCAGGCATCAGAGGACACCTCTGGCCAGGGTGTCAAGCAGACATCCAAGGGCAACGTGCACATCAGGTCGAGTCGATGTACCTATTACATTAGCTCCTGGATCTCACACACACCCTGTCTGTCGCCTGAGTTATTGTCTCTGGTCTTGCAGAATGGAGGCTGGGACTTTTTGTCAGCCTGCTTTGTCACATGATAACTGGACATTTCTTCTTTTTTTTTTTTTGAGAATTTCATGTTATGGACACTATAGTTATACCTACCTCCCCCACCAGTGTCTGTCTATCTGTCTCTGTCTCTCTCTCTTTCTCTCCCTCTCTCTCTCTCTCTCCCTCTCTCTCTCTCACTCACACTCTCACACCCACACACACCTTCTCAAACTCATGGCTCCTTATTCTTTACTTACCACTGTTACATAAGTTTGTAACATAAATTTGTAAACCCAACTTGCCGAGTCCATTCGGTGTTGTTCCTACGTGTAGTGTTTAGAGCTGACAGCTGGGATTAGAGAACCTGTCAGGAGCTTATCAGGAAAAAACAGATTCTCTCCTTCTCAGCAAACATTAACTGTCCCTAGCTCTTCATCTAAGGATGGTCTTGTGAGATTCCCCCATCCCGGTTAAGATATCAGTCAGTGTTGTTGTTTCTCGGATCTTGTTTAGGCAACCAGCCACGTTGTTATGATACCATGGGGCCGCTTCCCTGTCTTACATAGAAGACCCCATCCTGTAGCATCCTGTAGCAGACCTCATCTTCTGGTTCTTACGATATTCCCCCGCTCTGTGTGTCGAGCCCAGGTGTAGAGGTTGTGTAGGAGATGCCTCAGTTGGGGCTGTGCAGAACTAACCTCATTATTTGATCTTTAACATCCTTGCTTTTTCTTTCCCTCCTCCACGCCACATGTGCTCAGATGGGATGGTAATGCCATTTCTTTTATTTTTCTGATAAACTGTCTCCCCTAACCTGAATCCGTATGGTTCTGACCAAGGTTGAGCAATTGTGGGTTTGTGCCCATGCAGTAGAAAGCCTCGCTTCTGAACATTTTTAAAAGTAGAAAAATTGGAAATGATTAAATCATTAATGCGTGAATAATTAAGCACAAAGGAGAGGAGAGGCTCATGAGAACAAACTGCTGGAAAAAGCTTGAGATCTTTTCCTCGGCACCTCTAGATTCCTATAGGACGGAGCGCCTGATCAGTGGGCACCAGCAGTCAGTGTCAAGAAAGACAGAAGTAGAGAGCATGGTAGGCTGGATCTATTAAGCTCCAAGACTGAGCAGATAATAACTGCAGTGGTCTCTAAATGTCTGTTGTCACAGCCTCTGAAGATTAAACCCTTTGGAGTCCATGCATAGAAAGAAATGTGGCCTGGCTTAGTGCCTTTGGTCTTTCCAGAGCTGCATGGGTCTATTCCTCTGAGCCTCCATGCAGGCAGAGATCAAATCCCACCCAATCCTTTCCTCTAGAGATCAAATCCTACCCAGTCCTTTCCTGGTCCTGTTTGCCTCTCAGAGGCCCTTAAGTCAGTAAGACCTGAGAAAAGGAGATGGAAGAGAAAGACAGATAGTCCAAGTTTACTTCCAAAGGTTTTTTTCAGGAGATAAGACTAGTTCGTGTCTCAGTGGAGTTGAGAGAGAGACCTCAGATCTGGGAAGTCTAGAAGGCTCCCGAATCATTAAGTTGAGTAGGAAACAAAGCGAGTTCTTTTAGATGTCCTCCTTATGATCTGATTGGAAGGCGGGCATTGGTAGCTAAGCTAAACCATCTATGCAAACTGCCGAAGCCCAAGCCTAGCTGGGCGCACCTTTCTCCAGAATGACGGCTGGATGGGGAGACGAGATGTCACCTGAGGTGGCTGGCTGCCATTTCACGTGGATAACTCTGTCTTTCTGTACCTCGAGATTTGCCCCCTGGAGGAGAAGACAAGCGTGCTACCAAATTCCCTGCACATCTTCAATGCCATCAGCGGAACACCAACGAGCACAGTGGTTCAAGGGTTGACCAGCTCGTCCTCAGTTGTGTGATTTTTACCTCATGAACCACGTGTGGGGACATGCTTTGTCATGTGCAAACTCAGGATGACTTCTAGAGCTAATCACTGGTGTGGCCAAGCACAGGAAGAAGCCATGGGGAATGGGAGAGAGAAAGAGCCTGGTGATATTTAAAAGCAGATTTTATAGGAGTCGGGGAAGGTGCACATATTTTTTTAAATCTCACTGGCAATATTTAGTTTTCCTCATGTCTTAACAGGTGTATGTGGATATTCTTGAGCTGCAGTTCAATTTTATTCTTCTTACAGTGTAGTATTAAAATAAGTGGTTTAAAGGAAAAGAGGGAAAGTGTACTGGGACACCTGTAGCAGGTGTACTGGGACACTTTTGACAGGTGTGCTGGGACACCTGTAGCAGATGCAGCAGCACTGAACCTGGGGCTGGGGACTAAGCTGGAAAAATCTTGAAAATATTTTTCCCCCTGTGGCACATTCGGGTTGAGTACAAGAACTATTTTTGTGTCTAGTTTTGATGACTGAAGGGAATTGACTATTGTAATTTTTTACTAGCGGATGAGGAGACTTAGAGCCTTTATATTCATGCCTTGTGTTGACAACACGAGCACTTCAGAAGCCGAGTGTGAGCCTAAGCCTAGTCAGCAGCATAGAACCAAAGGCCTGCACTAGCAAACACACCTATGCTAAACCTAAAACCCCGTGTACATACGGACTGTTAATATGCCTCCTCGCTGTGTCCACACACTTACTCCGTTTCTACACTTTTAATATGTCAGCATCCATGTTGAGTTTATTATCTGTGGCCCATTTGTGCTGTTCTCGGTATATGCAAATATGTTGGACTTCACTGTTTATTCTTGTACATAAGAAGTGCAATATGGAGATGTATACAGTCTTTGCTATATTAGGTTTATAAACTGTTTTAAACAAAATTCATCCTTTTGCCAAAATGGTGGAGTATGTGATTGGTAAACCCTAAACCCCGTGATAAGTAGAAGAATAATTTAAAGTTTTCACCATGTTATATTTTCTTTTAAAACTTTAATTTAGTAATTTTATATTTGGGAAAAAATAAAAGTTTTTAATTTAACTGGAATCACTGCCCTGCTGTAATTAAATATCCTGTACCCCAACTGTATTAAAAATAACATTGCTGGTTTTCTGGTAATAAACACTGGATGTTTGTTGTTTGGCAATCCTAAGAAAAGACAGGGTACCTAGTGTGAACTGACATTACATAATTTTCTTTAAAATAAAGAAGAATGTGGGTGGATGCAGTAAGTTGGCAGTTGTTGAAACTGTAGTTGAGTGGATGGAAATCCAAACACCAGGCCTCTGCTTTTCTGGAAGTTTCCATGACACAGATTTCAAAAGGTAGGGTGGGTGTTTGTGCTCTCAGAAGACTTGGGTGACTGTATAGCTGTCTGAGATGTACCAATGACTGCCGGGAAACAGGAGATGCTTCAGTCTGGTTTTCCTCTTTTTGCTGTGTCAGAGCTCACGTCTCTGTCTCCTCCCTGACTTGCTTCTGAGAGGAGCACTCTGGGATACAGTGGTTAGTCATCTCTCCCAGAGATTTTTAGGTAGCAATGATGATATACACCCCACCCTCATGGAAGACCACTGTGATGTGGTAACCCTAAGGACTATGTTGGGTCTGAAACATTCTCTATCAGATCTGAGGTGAAGCTGGAAAGAGACAAGAGATGGTAAAGGGTGTACCAATGCCGCAGAATATCTGGACTCAGAGCTTCAGGAAAGGCTTAGGTTTGCTCAAGTCTCTGACACCCAAGCCCTGTGTCATCAGCCTCAACTCAAACACCATCAAAAGTAGGTTGGAGAACCCTGTCATCAAGCTGGATTTACTAGTCATAAACACCTCATTTCAGAGTCATAAAATTCAAGTCCTGAAAGATAAATAAAAGCCTAGAAAGAGTCCCTGGAAGATAAGATCGTTTGGAAGGCGGCCAACCCTCACTCACTACAAGAGTAGAGAAAGGAACCCTCTCTGTGATGGCCATGGAGATGGACACCCTAATATAGTGGAGGAAAAGCCAGAGGGCATTCTGGTATAGAAAGGGAGTCACCTTTGGTCACTACAGCACAGGGGCAAGGGACAGTGGGGAAGGATAAGGAGGTTTCCTTGGCTGATGAAACATTTCATAGAGTTCATATAAAATAGTTTAATTTTCTTCTAAGAGGACACATTGGGCAGGGAGGATGCTCATAGTATGTACGCTGTAAGTCTGACATTCCGAGTTCAACTCCTCAGAACCACATAAAGGCGAAAAGAGAGAACTCCACAGAGTTGTCTCCAGCCCCCATCCACATGCTATGACACACATGCCCATGTACACCACAAATGCATGTAGAATAATAGCAGCTTCTAAGAACTTATAAAATACTGTTTTCTTAGGGAAAACTGTTGGTAATTACTAGTAAATTTAGAGTATTTACAGAGATTGTACTTTTTTTTTAATTGATGGAGAAGTATACATGACAAAATATGCCCTTTTGGCCATTCACATGTACAGCCAGTAATGGGACATTGATGTTATGCAACCTTCACCCCACCCATCTCCACATCTGTCTCATCTTCCCAAACAGAAACCACATTATCTATGAAAGAATAGCTTCTTAGTTCCCCTTTGAGAAAATTGTTTTTTTAAGTAACTTGTAGGATTAAAACTCTAGTTAGGTCCTTGTTAGGGACACTTGCTGCCTGGGAGTTAAGTAGTATATATAGATTTCTACATGGAAAGCAGTGGCTGAGTGTAGCCAGCCCAGACTGAAGGAAAGCTTACAAGTAACCAAAAAATAAATAAATAACCACGGGTAATGGTTTACTCATGGGGAAGCTCCTAAGTGGAGAAGCATTAACTTCTGTCAGAGAGGATGGCTCATGCCTATGCTCTCAGTGCTTAAGAGGCAGACTCAGGAAGATAGTGAGTGTGAGGCTAGCCTGGGCTACACACACTTGATTGCCTTAATGGGGGTCATTCATGTAAAAGAGGCATGTCAACACAGAAAGCTGTATAGCTTTTAAAAAATTACTAATTACAGAGTGGTCTAGACAATCAACTTGTATACCAAAAGTCTACACACATTTAATATATATATATAATCTGAATCAGATGTGAATAAATACATCCAAGGCTTCTTTTTCCTTTTTTTTTTTTTTTTATGGATCTGTCTGGCACACACTAGGCAAGTCTGTCACTAAGCTGTGACCTCAACTTACTTTTGCTTTTACTTTTCAGGGTTAGAATACTAAAATTTTAGAGCACAACATCATGTTAGAAATGCCACAGGGAATGGGGTTGTAAGACAGACTTGTTCAGTACGGCTTTTTTATAGTTTAATTTCAGAACCAACCTCCTATACCTGTGTTTTTTTTTCATCCACTAATTGAACCAAAAATATTTAAGAAAAATCACTTCTATATTAAAAATGTGTGACCTCATTTCTAATCAATACTTCACACATGTGATAGTTGATCTTGATCTGCATCCTGATTGGATTGAGAGTCACCTAGGCAATCAGTGAGGCACAGCCACCAAGGGGGAAAGACCCACCCTGAATGTGGGTGCCATGTGCAATCCACAGGGCCTAACTGGAACAAATACAGAAACTAGGAAGGATCCCACTGTACAAACTAGCCCTCCCTCTGCTCCAAGCTCTTTCACCACAATCTGCCTCACCACAGACTGCGGAGCCATCGAACTATGGCTGACAACCTTGGAAAGTGTGAACTCAAATCCTTTCCCCCATGTTCCATTATGTTCATAGCAACTTTATTCATAATAGCCAGAAACTGGAAACAACCTAGATGTCTCTCATCTGAGGAATGGATACAGAACCTGTGGTATATCTACACAATGGAATACTACTCAACCATTAAAAACAAGGACATCATGAGATTCAAAGGCAAATTGATAGGTCTTGAAAATATCATTCTGAGTGAGGTAACCTAGACCCAAAAGGACATGCATGGTATATACTCACTTATAGCCATAAAGTACAGGGTAACCATGCTATAATCAATACACCCAAAGAAGCCAAATAACAAGGAGGATATAAGGGAGGATGGTTGAATCTTTCTCAAAAGGGGAAACAAAATAGATATCAGAGGTTGATGGAGAAAACAGAGTGGAAGAGGGGATGGGAAGGGGAGCTGATATCTAGGGAGTGCAGGGAAGAAAGAAGGGAGATTGACTGGGGATGGGGGCAATCTCTAGGACATGCCAAAGACCTGGGATGGGGAGAGGCTCTAGAGGGTCTAAGGAGGTGACTCTAGCTGAGATTCCTAGGAGTGGAAGATAGGGATTCTGAAGTGACCACTTCCTATAGCTGGACAGGAGTTTGCCTTGAGTCTCCAAGGAGATTTCTACTCAGACTTTTGAGCAGTACTGAAGCTGGCGAGACTTTGAGGAAGGACTCAGCACCTTCCAGTTGTGTACAGTACAGCAGCATCATATTAGGACTATGCTCAGGCCTTCATTGGAGAGTAAATAAGACTTCAAGTGTTCTCAAACATCAAGATGACAAGGGGTGGTTTTGAGATGACCGCTCTTAATTTCCTCCTTGGTTGGATTGAGATACACACTCTGGGTGGGCCTGTGAGGAGTTCTCGGAGACAGTCACATGTGGAATACCTCCTGAGCAAAAGTCACCCTGAAAGTGACTAGCACCATCCAAAAGGCGGGGGTCCAGATGGAGCCAGAGCACAGACAAAGCCCACAGTGCAGGTGTGCTCTCTCTGCTTCCCGGTGGGCATGAAGAGAGTAAATGTGTTCTACTGTGCCTTCCACTATAATGCCCTGCCTCCCAGCAGACTGAGAACCAATGGAGCCAGCTGACCATGGACTCAGTTTCAGACACTGTGAGCCCAATAAAAGTTCTTACGACTTAAGCTTGTTGACAGTCTCATTCCTGTGTGTTACACATGCCAGTTGCTCTCACACATCACCCTCTCTAAACTGCCTCCCCGCCCTGCCCTGTCTGTCCCCTTCCCACCCACTTCCCTACATATTTTTTTCTCACATTTCTGTTTGTTTTATGACCCACTAAGTTTCACAAGGCCCATCTCTGTAGCTGGGTTTGGAGCTACCCACTGGAGCCTGACGGTCCCAGGAGAGAGTTATACAAGACAGTGACTGTTCCTTTCCAAGAACCTATCACAAGCCAATAGTTCAGCAGCAAGGGTAGAACACTGTTAGCTAGCCGCCATCTGTAATTAGTTGCTGATAGGGCCAGTCTTGTGCAGGCCCTGTACAAGTGACAGCAGCTGCCATGAGTTCATGGTTGTAGGGATTGTACATGCTTAGAAAATAGCGTTTGCAGCCCTTCTCCATATGTTTTAGCTTTTCGTTTTTCTGATTTCCTCATGGGGTGGTATAAATGTACTATTTAAGGCTTAACTCAACTGTCACTTCTTCTCAGCATTCTTGAGTGGCCATGAATCTGCATTCACCACCGTTCACTGCAAAGAGAGACTTCTCTAATTAAGACTGAAGGTGACTTTTGTCTGTGACTGCAGCTCCCAACTTGAGGGTCACGACCCCTTTGGGAGTCAAACGACTTTTTCACAGGGTCATATCAGATATCCTGCATATCAGATATTTATGTTATCATTCATAACAATAGGAAGATTATAAAGGAATGAAATAATTTTATGGCTGGAGACCACCACACCATGAAGAACTCTATTAAAGGGTCACAGTATCAGGAAGGTTGAGAACCATTGGTCTACAGGAATAGACATTAGATATTTAGAGGACAGTTTGGTTCTGTGTTAACTTAGCAATGTTAGTAGTAAGTTCCCCCACTTGACTGTGGCATCCCCATGCCATAAGGTTTGTGTTACAATTGTGGTCATTGTATTTACTTTACAAATATAATTAATAACAACATATAGATGCTCTCTCAGCTTATGAAGGGAGTGTGTCCCAGTAAATCCATCATGTTGAAAAC
Organism: Grammomys surdaster; assembly: GCF_004785775.1. Taxonomy (NCBI): domain Eukaryota; kingdom Metazoa; phylum Chordata; class Mammalia; order Rodentia; family Muridae; genus Grammomys; species Grammomys surdaster. The sequence continues at coordinate 18,837,144 of NW_021604567.1, read as the reverse complement.
AGATCGGGCCCCTGGAGGGATGGTGGAGCAGCCACTGAGTAGTTCCCCTCTGGAGTTGCAAAGCTCAAGAGATGCCTGTAAATGGGACTGCCAGTGCAGTCTCTGTTTCCTGGTACCCTTGGATCTAAGCAAGCAGGTACCGAAAGCTACAGCTACTGCAGTCCCGCTGATCACCATGCCTCCCCCTGCCAGGATAGACCTCTATTCAGAAGGAACATCACCTCATTAAGTTGCTTCTTTTAAAAAATATTTAGAATTTTATATTAAAGATACTTAAATACAGTCTAAACATTTATTTTTAAATTGTGTATACCTCTCTCTCTCTCTCTCTCTCTCTCTCTCTCTCTCTCTCTCTCTCTCTCTCTCT
>NW_021604567.1:18786877-18836767 GCF_004785775.1 Grammomys surdaster | reverse complement strand
TCTCTCTCTCTCTCTCTCTCTCTCTCTCTCTCTCTCTCTCTCTCTCTGTGTGTGTGTGTGTGTGTGTGTGTGTGTGTGTGTGTGTGTGTGTGTGTGTTTGGGGGGATGGTAGGGGGGAATGTGCTTTGACTGCAGATGCCCTCAGAAACCAGAGATATTGTTGAATTCCCTGGAGCTGGGTTACATACAGGTAGTTGAGAGTCACACCATGTAGGTACTGGATGATAAGCTCAGGTCCTCTACAAGAGCAACACATGTTCTTAACTGCTGAGCCAGCTTTCCAGCCCCCTTAAATTACTTCTTCACAAGCATCAGGTCACAGCAACAGGTAAAGTAGCTCATTTGAGTGAGGTAGCTTCTGGAGTGAGTGTGGACAGAGAAGGGGTCAGGAACTAAGCCTTAAGCCACTCCAGTATAAAGGGGCAACCAAGATGAGGAATCAACAAATGATCAAGAAAGAGAAAGCAGTATGTCCATGAACCAAGTGAGAATAGCATTTCCCAAGAGAATAAAAAGCAAGGCGATCCTCTAACAGAAAGGAGGGAGGGGTACCGCAGGTCACAGAGAAGACGTGCATGCACAGAAATATCCTTTGCACCTTTTTAAAAGGACAATGCCAATTGGCTGTCTGAACCTGGCTGACCTGGAACTCACTATGTAGACCAACTAGGCTGGCCTCAAACGCACAAGAGACTCATATTCCTCTACTTTCAAAGTTCATATCCAAAGAAGAAATCCTTAGGAATGTAATTAATTTCTGAATCGATGAATGCACGTCTTTGACCATCGTCACCGCTGGAGGAAGCGTATAGATGGACCCAGTGTTGGTGAGAGTCTGAGCTTGTGATACATAAACATTAAATAAGAGGCTCAGTGTGAGGACCTTGGGTGGGCAGCCATGTCTGATGTGGACTTAAGCCAACTCCCTCACAAGTCAGTGGGAGCCCACACTGGTCCTCCCTCATGGGACCCCAATACTTAGAAACAACTAAGGCTGAGGGAAGATGCCCTTATTCTTTGGAAAGGACAAGAACAATGGCTCCTTCAGGTCTGTGTCAACTAGAACTTAGAATGTGGCCCCACTGGTTGAGGTGGCAGGGTGACACCTCCAGATGTGCTAGTGGTAGCTACCTGAGAACTTCCCCGTGCCTTGTTGAGGAAGCCAGTACAGAGGAGTGATACCGAACTGGTAGGCCTTACAAGTTGAGCAACACCACCCAGGTCCAGACCTGAGAGGTTGCGCAACCAATGACATGGACGTGAATTAAACTGGTCTTCCTTAGATGCTATGTCATGTGGAGGAGGCCCAAAGTTGGTCCTGAGCAAAACTGAAGGTGACAGACCCAGCAGCTCTGAAGTGGAGGAGCAAGCTTAGGACACATCTTTCAAAGGTCTGCCTATCTTTGTCAGCTCAGATGGGACATGTTCTCAAAGGAATCAAATCCAGAGAGATGGAGAAAAATGACCAGGATGCTCAGAGTGGGACAGCTGGGGTTGGTTGTTTGGGGTTTGGGTGACCTGGTGATCTGATTAGCTGCTGTCAGTGCCTAGCAATGGGGACATTGTGGGGCTGTAGTCTTCCATCTCCCAAGTTTGGACATATCCCCCAAAATTTTCTAGTTGAAGTCCAAAACCTCAATATTTCAGAGTTTGACTGGATTTGGAATGAGAATGGAGATCTACAGCCTAATCCCTTAAGATTATTAGGGTGGCCCCAATTCAAGTTTATTAGAACTCTGATAAAGGGGAAAAAGAGGGAGGAAGAGATTTAGACACACCATAGAAAGAACCCCTTGTGAAGACACAGAGAGACAGCTATTTACACGCTAATGTGACCTAGAGCAAATTCTCTCACAACCCTCAGAAGGAACCAGCCTGGCCAGATCTCCTTCTTGGACTTCCAACCACCAGAACCATGGAAGTATTGATCCCTAAGTCTAGAGTTGCCTGTCTGACACTTTGAGAGGGCAGCTGAGCATAGTACTGAAAGAAGATTTCCATCCATGAACATGATGGGTGAAGCTTCCTTTCCCCTGGAGACACATGGAGAGAGGCTCAAGGCCCCAGGAGGATTTGGGCAGAAAACATAGCCAATCCACACTTGAAACAAGAACAGCAAGTCTTTGGAGAACTAACCCCTGATTTGAAACTAATACTGGAAAACAGCTATTGTTACCAGTGGGTTTGATGGGCTTGTTTGACAGACTCTTAAGAATAGTTTTCCAGGGAACGGAGGAACTGAAGTGGGCCATGTCGCCTGGTAAGCTACTCTCCACCTTTTCCTGGTCAAGGAGTTTCAGAAGATAATAGGGCTCTTCCTGTCACCACCCTAGACAAGGTGTCACAGAACCACCCTGGCCCACTGCTTAGCTTGGCATGGTAAAAGTAACCCAGATGAGGTTACTCGGTCAACCCAGTGGCTGGATTGTCCAGTGCACGAAGCACGGAACCCCATCACCATCTACGAGTTTTGACATTGACTTCATATACATATTTCTCCCAAATGAGGTGATTTGTTACTGTGTCTCTTATATATCAAAGGGACTTTGGGGAGATTGTATCACAAATCATATTCAATGATCTAAGCAAATGTAGAGAACAGCAGTAAAGGAAGAGGGAGATAGTTATACATTTGAATAAACAACATGAATTAAGCCCCAGATTTTGTTCTGAGCATTCTGGCACCTAAGAAGAACAAAGTAAAACACAAGAGTTGAGAGCAAGAAGTGTTAACAGAACACTGTGATCTTTTAAAGTAAACCATCATACAATATTTAAAGTTTTATATCAATGTGTGCATCCAAAACATGTTCTACACTCAAGTTTCTCATGTTTGTAGATGTTTCAGATTTCCCACATAAGCCCAGCTTCAAACTGATGACAATACATATAGTCCCTTCCTGATCCCAATCCCATGTCCTAGGCAAACCCCAAAGCTGTTTTCTCCTTTCTCCCTTTAAAAAGGAAATACTCTTTGTATCTATTCTGATAGTAAAGCCAGCATCTGTTCCTGTCATACAATGCATAAGATGTTGAGTAATATTCTTAGAATAAAAATACCCATCGTCCTCCCTACCAGATGAAAAGCAAAACATTTCACCTGAGTGCATTCCAGCATTTCTCTGTCCTTTGAGTCTCCCATTGTTTCGTGGCCCACATATTTTAACTTGTCTCAACTGAAGGATATTTTGTTCTATGAGAATACCATGTCAAAGCATCTTGAATTACCAGCTCTTCCACCTCTCCAAGGCTTGGAACTCATTTCCCTTAATATACAAGTTGAGCAACCAAACTTTGGCTGCCACCTTTGCCTTGTCTGTGGGTGAGCCTTCCCAGGGACACAGCCCTGCTCAGCGCACCCACGGGAGCCACTTCTGCTAGTTCCCTGAGCAAACTGTTGGAGACCTCAATCCAAGGCCCTGCCTGAGATTCTTCCCACTGAGATCTGATTTTCTCAGTGTCCCTAAAAGTTGAGTAGGATTGGAAAGTGTTGCTGAACACTACCACTGTCAAAAAAGAAAAAGATGACTGGATTTATTTGAATTTCCTTGACGTGTTCTGGTTTTCCCATTTGAAATTGTATCTATACGATATTCATAAAAATGAACTTTTAATCCCACCTCAAGATAATGAGACCAGAGGAACTCTATGTGGATTTGTCTATCTGTTCTTATCCTACACATGGGGACATTAGGTGTGTGGCAGGGAGACAGTTGAGTGAAAAGGACATTGTAAAGAGAGAGGATTCACATGAGGACAGAGGACAGGAAGAACGCCCTCTATGGGATTCTGCCAGGAAAGGTGGTGTTGCCCCCAGAATACAGCCTGGTGGGAGATGCCAAACATGCCCACCTCACCTTGTTTCCTGGAGAGACCAGCAGTTACCTTCCTTTGTTCTACTATTTCTGAAGGCTACCATCTTTTGCTTCATGCTGGATAGAGCAGCCTGGTCTTCCAGTCCTTCTTCCTTGTCCTTGAGGTAATTGTTCTTCCTGGACCACCATGTACATCCCTGAAGCCACTGCGTAGGACTCATTGGCATTGCTGTCCTGAGAGGAAGTGTCTCTGGACAGAGTGGCTGTGATGTAAGCCACAGACCTCTTTATTCCCTGTGTCCCAACAACCAACATGCCCCTGGTGTGAGACTCTCCAGGATGAAGATTATGGTAAATGATGACCCTCAGCCCCAGGGGGGTAAGGAACTCTATAGCCATATTTCCCAGAGCCTCTCAGCAGTGACTAAGCTCTGTGACCACTGATGGAAATTGAATCTCCCACAGAGCTCTACAGAGATACTCTAGTGTGCATGCCACTCTGCCTAGTTGGAGCTACCCATGATGCAAAGTGAAGATGACTACTGGCAACCTTGCTCTTGCTCATACCTTGACTGACCCTTACCAGCAGTGGGTCCAACCACACTCTCACCATCAACAGCCTTCAGGAGAGGCTTTTGTTTTGCCCTCCTACATCACTGGTTCCTCCTGCATATGCACCCTGACTACCACCCATGTGTGTGTCCAAGTGCCTGGAGCTCAGCACTACTTGCCAGGTTTAGGCCCTGGTTGGTACTTCCTGAAGTCATCTTGTATACCAGCCATACAGCAATGCCCATTGTCCCGCTAAACCATATGACAGCTTCCTTCATCTCTGCACTGTTAGTGGTTTGGTTTGCTGTTTGATATCTACCCATATCCAGCTCTCCAGTCCAGACTTCTACAAATTTCCAGCTGGGCCTGATTACCTGAGAAATAGGCTTAGACCTGAATATCTCCACAAGTGCCAGTCAACATGTTTACTTCCCAAAGCATTCTGGGGCCGGTCAACGCCATCACCGTGTAAGGTGAGCTGTGGGTATAGAAATGAGATCTTACACACATGGCCATATTGCAGCCACCTCAAGGCTTGGGAAGGCCTAGTCAAAGCTTATCCGCTCTCAGAGGCTGTTGAAGCAGATAGGCCGAGGAACTGGATTACTAGCTCAGGCGCATACTAGCAACATGACTTGGGACAAGCGAGTCACATTCTCTGGCCACACCAACCTCACAGGGCTGTTGCTTGCTGTACATGCAGGGCCTGGCATCTAGTAGACCCGTAGATGTCATCGTTCTCCCATCCCTGTGTTGTCCACTTGAAACTAGTTGGAACCTTCACAAAGAGACAAACGGCATATAAACCCTGGCCCCTTAACTAACATGACCTGCTAAAAGCATGATGTGTTTTCTTCTGTTCCTTAGCCTTGTGCTCCCAACAGCTTTGTCATCGACACTAGATTAGGTCACAAAACTAGACTGTAATTTTGGAAGTCACACAGCTAAGCAATACATCATCAGCATCCAACCAGCTACACCACAAATAACACCTCTGATGTGTGGGTTATTCTAGCAGTTGTCAAGGTTACTTCACAGAAGCTTAAAAACCCCTTCTGCATTTAACTGTTTACTCAAGCCTGCACATACCTGATGGGATAAGATTTGACATCTGTTTCTGTGTCTGTCTGACCCCCTCGTGTCTTCAACTTGGACCCAGGTTTACCTCTGCTCCACGTGGAGGCATGTTCTTTTGAAAAACATTCTGTCTTGTACTTGCCAAGGTTAGGTGGTCATATGACTCTTCCACCTGACCTCTTGCTTTCTCCAAGTCTCAGGCACTCAAGGTCATCACTCAAGGCCATCAGCCCTGTCACAAGGACAAGTTCATACAGGATGGCAGCTTTGGCAAGAGTGCCCACTAATTACAGGCTGACACACCCAGAGAACTTAAAAGTCTTTAACTGGACAAGAGGCTCAATAGCTTCTGCTTTAAGTCTGCAGTCATCAGCCCAGCAGGGATAAGGGCAGGCTATTTATCTTTTAAAAGCAAGCTCATTATGAATGGACAACAGCTAAAATTTAGCATCCCCCTCACCTCCCCAAAAGTATAAAAACCTGTTGTTGTTGTTGTTGTTACCATCCTTAAGCAAGCTGACTGGTCACTGCTTTCTCTCTTTGGCCCAAGTCAACTGGAATTGATATTCTAATAATGAAGACTTACCTGTTTTGAGTTGGTCTCCTTTCTACTATCCTCATACTAAGATGTACTGGGGCAGCTTCAGAAATATCAGGAAAACCAAGAAATTTCTGACCCAGTGAACACATAATGTTGGTTCTGCCAACATGTATCTCATGGGGTTCTGTACCTCTGTACATAGAATGGCATTGGCTCAGGGTCTGACCCTCACCTCACCTCAGCCTTCTGTGGAAGGTAACATTTCATTTCCATCATGAGGGCCCTGTGACCTGCCAACATGAGCTAGGACCCTGACCAGCCTTCTACCCCGATGCTCCTTGGAGACTCCAGCAGGAACCTCAATGTAGAACTCTACTCCTGTGCTGGCAAAGCTCCTGGACCAGTACTCTGTGTCCATCTTCCACCTCTGCACCTCCCAGGAATCTATCCTTAGAGAGAGGAGGGACCTGGTAATCAGAATCACACCGTGTCCTCTGAGCCAGATGCTCTGCAGAGCTGCCACAGGGAACATAAAGGGACCAAACCTTTCCTTACTAGTATTTTAACTGTCTTATTTGTATTTCTTATCTTCCTATAAATTATGTCAGGAAGATTGTAATGTGGGAAAAAGAAGACAGAGATCAAAACCAGGTAAGGGGCAGAAAACAGACTTGAGGCTAAAAAGACAGGCTGAGGAACTGAAGAGTTATCTTGGGTGTTGGGAGAGGACAGTTGGGATGTCCTCCTAGTCTTCAGTTTAGCATACACTTATGAAGGTGTACATATAGCCAAATAGTGACTAATCCTTTTTATGCTCCAAAAAGCACACTGAGGCACCCATCTAGAGAAGGTAGTCTAGGAGAGGCAACATGGCCTAGGAGACAAGTTCAGAAGTTATTGTGATCTCCCAAGATGATTATGGTGAGCTTATCAACAAAGGTGACACCAAAGGAGAGAGGAGAAGGAGGAGGAGGAAGATGAGGAGAAAGAAGAGGAGGAGGAAGAAACTAACACAGCACACAACCCTTCCCCTTAGGGACTAAGGAATGACCACTTCAACAAGCTTTCCCCTTTGCCCCTTAGGAGGCAGCGTGTTCACAGACAGTCCAATGAAAGCAGCACCTCCAGGGCATTGCAACATAGCCCTGGCACCAGGTGCCCAGCTCTGCTGCATTCCAGGGAAGACCTGAATTGCCATTTGGAATCCTGACCTAACTATCAGGACCAACAGTCATGGCCCAGTTTCAACCATGACTATCACTGGCTGGCACTCAACTGCTGTTACCCAAGGTTCTGAATCTGGCCTCACAGCATCAGGTCTTCCTTGGCTCCCCATCTTCCAGGCTCCAGCATCTGCCCATCCCCCCCACCCCCGCCAAGCCCCTCTAGAAGGAAAAGCATTTATCAGTGAGATGCTGTGTAGCACAGTGATCACACCTTTGCTCTTGGCAGCCAGGGGCCTGGACTTGACTTCTGTCTGTCTTCTTATACAGTATGTGGCATGGACCATGGTCCAAATTGTGTCCATCTTAGCAAATATAGGCAAATGACAGTGCCCATCTGCCACCCTGTTTTCCCTCCTCCTCCTCTTCCTCTCCCTCCTTTTCCTCCTCTTCCTCCTCTCCCTCCTCTTCCTCCTCCTCCTCTTCCTTCTCCTCTTTCTCTTCTTCCTCCTCCTCCTCCCCTTTCTCTTCCACCCCTCCTCCTCCTCTTCCTCTCTCCCTTGGTGTCACCTTTGTTGATAAGCTCACCATCACCATCTTGAGAGATCACAATAACCTTCCAAACTTGTCTCCTAGGCCATGTTGCCTTCCTACAGTACCTTCTCTAGATGGCTGCCTCAGTGTGCTTTCTGCAGCATGAAAAGGACTAGCCACTATTTGGCTATATGTACACATTGAGTCATGCTAATGTCTTCATGTGATTTCCTAATGGCCTTAGCTTCTTCCAACTAGAAGGAAACTGGACACCTTGGGCCCTGTCCTCCCTCTAACTTCACTTCCCAGTCCATCTGTCCCAAAGCCCTTCTCTCCTCTCCCTGGATGTAGATGTTCCCTAGAACACTTAAACTGTTCCCACCTGTGAGCAGTCTTCAACTCCGCAGTATAAGCCACATACTCCCCTTTTGGAAAATCCAGCATATGGCCAACAAGACATGTACAATGTGCAGCCTTCCTTCTATTTGTCTTGGATGAAGAATATTTAGCTCAGTAAAAACCTGGAGAAAATTCTGGGTTCTCATATTCAATGGCCTTGCGACTTCAGCTTCTTCATTTGATTTTAAGGTCTCTCCTTTGAGCAGAACAGTGGCCTTGTGGCTGTAAAATGCACCTGTTGTTCGGGACGGGGCTACCATTTTCAGCACCTGAGTTCACCTTACCAGTTGTTTAAGAAGAGAAAAGTTTTACTCAAGACCACACAAGCCACTCTTAAAATCAGCCCATTCTGTAACTGTACTTTTTGGCTACTATATTGGGCTCTTACACCCACCATCCCTCTCCACCTTGATCCCTTCCAACCCTTCAACACTAGGTAGGAGAGAAAGGTTAGAGGGAAAGGGGACATAGAAGACTATTTCCTTCTGGTTAGGAGCATCAGGTTGCTTGGAGAAAGTCCAGTCTTTGTCATCAGGATATCGCCAACCAGCAATCCAACAAACAGCAACAGCAGCAAGAACAGCAGCTGCTGCAGCCTCTCAGGGCTCTCAAATCTATGCACGCTCAAGAATCCCCCGAATTCCAAATGTGAAGTATCTTCAGCTGGCAGAATCACTCCTCTACCAGAGCACTAGACAAATCATACTCAGCTGCTGTGAACAGTCTGAAGCAGCCCCATATCCTGGGTTATGGTTAAAACAAAAACATATTCACATAACATAACTGGGTTTCTAAGAAAAAGAAACAAAAATTCTCACTACACCATTCCATCCAGCTGGTTTTCCTGCTCAAAGCAAACAAGAAAAACAGGACAGGAAAGCAACCTGGGTCACAGGAAAAATTGAGCCACCTACTCATGGTGACAAGTCAATCAGCAATTTTGCAAGTCTTTCTCCAGCTTACACTAATACATGTCATGTCCTGTGTCATCTCAAGTAGCAGTTGAGGGACACCCTAATAACAAATGTCATTAGTCTGTGAACCAACAACATTTAAACAGAGCATCAGGATGAGTCAAGTCAACCCAAGCCAGGTACTATAACGAGAAGGGTACTTCTAGCAGGGGCTTTACCCTCATTATAGTTCTAAGATCTAAAAGATGTGGTCATGAGGGACATTATACACAGGGCCTGAAATGACGGGACCTGAACTGGAGCCGAAGCTGACAGTGGAGTGTGAAAGATATGACAGGCTGTGTTCTGATTAGGATTTATCCTGTGGTCAATGAGAATCACTAGCTGATTTTGTCATTGGGGGAGAGGGTGGTGGTGGTGATAGAAAGATGAGGTGACACGACTACTTCCAAGCTCTGACAAATGACCTGTGTGCAGAGCAAAGCAGAGATGGGACCACAGGGTGGCTGGGACAGGATCCGCCATCTTCATCAAATCTGCTCACCAGAGTCCTCTCAAAGAATGACTCAACTGCTCCACTCTAGTGGACTGGAAGGCATGGTAGAGAGGAGAGGAGAAGGAGCAGAAAGAGGAGGGGTAAGAAAGAGGGGGAGGGAGAGGAGTGGGAGGAGGGGAGGAGGGGAGGATGGGAGGAGGGAGAGGAGGAGGAAAAGGAATTATTTGACAAGAAGGAGCAGGGGGAAAGAAGAATGAGAAGAGGAAGAGGAGGGAGGTCAATACTGTGGTTAGTCAAAATGTCAGATGCAACTGTTGTCGGGCACTTTGTGTTTTCACACTAACTGATCCCTCGGATGCTCCTTGGCATTCTAGACATTTCATTAAGGTAGCAGGTAAATAAGTCTGGTTTTTGTTTTGTTTGTTTATCAAAACTGGAGCTTCCCACTTGCATTTTAATAGAATATCTATTTATTCTTTGACAATTTCATACATGTAATGTGTCTTAATCTATGTACCACTAACTTCCTCCCTTCTTTTCTCCATCGGATGAATTGGAAAGTGTTTGTTGTTTTCCTGCCTCCAGCCCCAATAATCCTTTAAATGCTGGGAAGAATTAACCTATAAGACTGTCTAAGCCTAAAGCTTTTTCTGTTGTCAGGCATGTATTTGGTGACTGATTCAATTTCTGTATCTCTATTAGTCTCCTTACATGTTTTTATTGCTTTAAGAGCCAGTTTGTATATTTCTGAGGAAGTATCCTTTTGTCTAGATTATCTAACTGTGAATTTGGCAGTGATGCCCTCTCATTAATTACTGCTAGTGCTTTGAGAGTTATCTATCTAGTCTAGCTATCTACCTACCTATCATTTATCTATCAGTCTACCTACCATCTACCTACCTATCTATCTACTTATCAGCTACCTACCTATTATATATATATGTATATATATACATATATATACCTGTCTACTTAACATCTATCTATCATCTACACATTATCTATCTGTCTATCTATCTGTCTATCTATCACTTAGCTATCTCTGTCTCCACTTGAGATACCAAACAAGCATTCCCTGGCTTACTTGGTGATGGGATCGCCAAGGCCTTGTTTACATTTCTTTGATCTTTTTTTTTTCTGTCCTTCAGACTGGAAAGTATCTACTCTACTGGTCCATCCCCAACTTTACTGACTCTCCTGCTTCCTCACACTACTGTAGGACCCATCTAGTGAGTATTTTGTGGCTATTATTATTCCCAATTATAATGTCAGTCTCTTATCTGCAGTCTCAATTCTTTATTCTTATTTAACAATTTGGTGAGTCACTACCAAAACATTTTCTTCTTATTCTCTACCTTTAATTCTTTGAAGATTGTTATAACACCTTCTGAGTATTTCTCTGCTAATTCTGTTTCTGGGCTGTTCAGCGTCTATCTGTGTTCTAAGCACAGAACATCACCTTCCAGTTTCTTTGCCTGTCTTAAACTCACTGTTTAAAGATGAGACATTTTAAATAATATTTGTAAACAATCTTAAATATGACTTGATCCCCTGCTGCTCTTGATGGTAGATTTTTAGCAACTTGCCTGGACTTTATTAGTACCAAAATTGGTTTGTCAGTTGTAACTAGTACATCGAATTGATACAAGATGTTAATAATGGGAAATTGAGTGTAGGGTTTATGGGATTTTTTTTTATCTGTGCCATTTCTCTGTAAATCTAAAACAATTTCTCATTTGTTTTTAAGGATACCTACAAAACATTTGTTGGAGACTTCCTAAATGACTAATGGATTGACAGAGGAATCCTAACGGAATCAGATAGTCTTTAGAACTGATGATATTAACACTAGCAGACATTAAAACGTTTGAGATATGAACTAGAACATCAGGCGAGGCTTAATGCATAGAGCACTTTCCACACAAGCTAAGAACCCAAACTGTGTCAAAGCCAGGCGTGAACCTTTAACCCCAGCAGTGGGTGGTGGGGACAGGAGGATCCTGGAGCTCCCTGGCCAGCCAGCCCTAGCTGAAATGGCGCACTTCCAGTTTAGTAAAAGACCCTGTCTCCAAACAATAAGGTTGAGAAACCACTGAGGAAAATTATCCTCTGGCCTACACACACACACACACACACACACACACACACGAACAAGAGTCAGGCTGTTAAGACCAAAATGGTCTAACTTCTTCAATAAGCTATAAAAGTTATCTGACCTCCACTCACTTGTCCATCTCTGACCACACAGCCCCATTATAGTCAAGTCACTGGAAGGGTGCCCTGTGTCTACACAGCTCACTTATGGGTGAGTGAAACACCACCTGCCCTTCCATACTGCCTGTCCTCTTGGCCTTGGCTAAATACTCAGAACCCTTCTGATTGGCTCTGCCCTGTCTTCTTTCCTGGCAGCATCATAGAAAGTCCCAAGTCTGTGGCACCTGTGACAACCCAAATAATCCCTCACTAACTCCGAGACCTGCTTTTCATTTAAGCATCACCAAAGTCAGGGTGCCTCATCTAGTTGGTTACAACGACATCCTTGAGTTGTGTGCTTTCCTTCTTGTGACCTCCTGCCTTCCCAGCATTGACTGCTCAGAGTTAACAAGGCATAGGACAGGAAGCTCCCTCCTCACAAAGGCTCAAGTTACTGTAGATTCTGCTCTTGGGTTTGGGGCCACACCAGAGGCACTCAGCCATTAATAACGCCTGTTTAAAAATTGCAATGCTGTGACTGTAGAGATGCCTCAGCAGTTAAGAACACTTGTTGCCCATGCAAAAGACCTAGGTTCAGTTCCCAGCACCCACATGGTGGCTCACAACCGTCCATAACTCTAGTTCTAGGGGATCTGATGCTGCCTCTGACCTCCACGGACATCAGGCACACACATGATATACATGCATACATGCAGTCAAACACTCATACACATAAAATAATAAATCTTAGAAAATATTAAAACATAAAACTACCACCTCTATGGCCCTGGCTCTGCACACGAGGGTCGAATGTGATCCATGCATCCTGTGCTTTTGCTGAGGTTGGAGCAGGTCCTCACCACAGGAAGAGATATCAGGATAAGAAAGCATAACAAGAGAGAAAGGTAAATGACAGCAGCGCTTCTCAGATGGGATGCCAACAGTGTATGGTGAGCCACTGGCCAAGCCACTTGCCTACACATGTCACAGGCAGCTCCTCAGCAGGCATCCTCACTGACTTGAAAGTGGAGCCTCTAAAGTAAGTACCACATTAACGCTTCCATGCTCAGTGCACATGGCTCGTTACTTTCAGACACTCCAGAGCCAAGCAGACATCCCTGGAAGGCAGTTTGCTGAAGAGTGAAAGGATCCATCCTTTGACCAACTCCAATTTCTAGGAATTTATATGAAGAACTCACTAGAGAGACGTAAACATTTATGGATCCAAACTTTATTACAGTGTTAAGTAATTACAGTGTTAAGTGGGAAAACCAGAAACCAACCTAAAGGTCCAAAGAAGAAGGAATCTGTCCAGTCTGCTACCCATTGTAAAAGTATATTTAAAACATAGAAGAGGGAGCTGGAGAGATGGTTCAGCAGTTAAGAACATTGACTGCTCTCCTAGAGGTCCTGAGTTCAATTCCCAGCAACCACATGGTGGCTCACAACCATCTGTAATGGGATCTGATGCCCTCTTCTGGTGTGTCTGGAGAGAGCAATAGTGTATGCATGTACATAAAATAAATAATTAATCTGAAAGAAGGAAAGAAAGAAAGAAAGAGAGAGAGAGAGAAAGAAAGAAAGAAAGGAGAGAAAAGAAAGGAAAGCCAGAAGAGTTTGTGTCATGTAAGGTTGGGTAAAATACAGCAAAAGACATGTGCTGTGATCCCATGCTGCTGAGCTCATGGGCATCTGGTAAAAAACAAACAAGCAAACAGTTTCAAAGTACATCAAACTATTGCTACTGGTATCTCTAGGGTTCTGGGTTCTTTTCTATTTTTTGCTGGGGATGAAATGAAAGGTCGTCACTGAGCAGTAGCTCCAGCCCTGAAAAATTTTTCCTTTACACTCTTCAGAAAGTTCTCCAAAACCTTACCATGAAAATATATTACTTTCACATTCAGAGGGGAATTTTTCTGGTCTCGATTGGTTCTGCTGTTTTATTGTCCACTGATGATGCTGATAACATGGAAATGAATCCATCTCTTATCTTCAGGAAGGATGCAAGCTTTTCGTATCTCTGGGCTTAGAGAACCCATTTCCATGGTTAAGAGATAATTTCCCAACACATTTCCTCTGAAGAGCAAACACTGTGAGTGAGAGTTTTTTATCAAAGGAAACATGAGAAGTCATGGCTGAAGGACAGACAGCAAGCACAGGGTTACTGTTGCTGTCATTAAACACCCTGACCAAAGGCAGGCTGGGAAGGAAAGGGTTATTCCACTCATAATTTCATACACCAGTTCATTATTAAAACCATTAAGGACAAGAACCTGGAGGCAGGAGCTGATGCAGTGGCCATGGAGGAGTGCTGCTGACTGGCTTGTTTCCCAAGGCTTGCTCTATAAATTCTGTAGTTCTCTAAGCCTGCTTTCTTGTAGAACCCAGGGCCACCAGCCCTCAGACAGCCCCACTTACAACAGGCTGGGCCCTCCCCCATCCACCACTGGTTAAAATGTTTTGCAGGCTTGCCTACAGCTGGTCCTTATGGAGACATTTTCTCAGTTGGGAATCTTTTCTCTCAGGTGACTGTAGTCTGTGTCAAGTTGACACAAACTAGCTGGCACAAATGGAATGTATTTAAAATTTCGTCATGAGCAACTGAGAAGTGGCAGGTCCTTGGGTGAACATTTGTGTCTTCTTCAGATGCTGGAAGTGACACAATGGCCAGGATCCTTAGGGAAAGGGGACGAAGGGGCAAGAGCGCTTTCCTGATTGCTTTATCAATACCAGCTGGGAGGGAAGACACACACTTAAAGCTCATTAGCGTCTGTGGAGGAGGATTCCAGGGCTCCAGGAGATGCCAAAACCCAGGGATGCACAAGTCCCGTGTATAAAATGGCAGTGTTTGTGTGTGACTCATGCCTCCTCCTATACAATTCAAATATCTATAGATAATTTATAGTACCTGGAACTTTGTAAATTACCATGCAAAAAAAGGAAGAAGTCCAGAAATGTTTAATGCAGGTGAATTTTCCCACACAGTTTTTGACCTACACTCAGTTAAATCTGTAGCTACTGAGTGGCCGCTATATAAGCGTGTGGGCTCTTAGGACAGAGACACTAAAATAACACTTCTGTGAAGGTGGATTTGTGGTAAAGAACAAGAAGTAGAGGGAGAAGATACATACTAATGTAAGCAAACACGTAGTACAGAGCACCGGGAAACACCTAACCAAAAACTGCAGCTAAGGACATCATGTGACATTGGAACTATGAGATAGCCACCAACCCTGAAGTCTGTACACCCTCACACTAGAAAAAATATAGCCTCCTCCCAATACAAAGTAAAAGTCATGGATCTGCACATGCACAGAGACTGCACACTACACACTTAAATGACTTCATACCGCATACTCACAGTGACTGCGCATATACAGTGACTGTACACTGCACACATAGAATGACACAATGACTGCACACTGCACACTTACAGAGACTGCACACTGTATACTTACAGTGATTGCACACTGAACACTTACAGTGACTGCACACATAAAGTGACTGTACACTGCACACTTACAGTGACTACACACTTACAGTGACTGCACACTGCACACTTACAGAGACTGCACACTGTACACTTACAGTGATTGCACACTGAACACTTACAGTGACTGCACACATAAAGTGACTGTACACTGCACACATACAGTGACTGCACACTGCACACTTACAGTGACTACACACATACAGTGACTGTACACTGTACATTTACAGTGACTGCACACATACAGTGACTGCACACTGGACATTTACAGTGACTGTACACATAGAGTGATTGCACACTGAACACATACTGTGATCGCACACTGCACACACACAGTGAGTGCACACTGCACACCCACAGTGACTTCATACTGCATACTTACAGTGACTGCACACTTGCACACTTACAGTGACTGCACACTGTACACTTACAGTCACTGCACACTGCACACTTACAGTGACTGCACACTGAACACATACAGTGACTTTACACTGCACACATATAGTGACTGCACACTGCACACTTACACTCACTGCACACTACACACATACAGTGACTGCACACTGTGCACTTACAGTGACTGCACACTGTGCACTTACAGTGACAGGACACTGCATACATACAATGACTTCATAGTGCACACTTACAGTGACTGCACACTGCACACTTACAGTGAATTCACACTGCACACTTACAGTGACTGCACACTGCATACTTCCAGTGACTGCACATATACAGTGACTCTACACTGCATACTTACAGACACTGCACGCTTACAGTGACTTCATACTGCACACTTACAGTGACTCCACACTATGCACGCACAGTGACTGCACACTTTGCACATAAGTGACTGCACACTGGGCACATACAGTGACTGCACATGTACAGTGACTGCACACTGCACACTCACAGTCACTGTACACTGCACACTTACAGTGACTGCACATATACAGTGACTGCATACTGCACACTTACAGTCACTGCACACTACACACTTACAGTCACTGCATACTTACAGTGACTTCATACTGCACATTTAAAGTGGTGGCACACTGCATACATACAGTGACTGCATACTGCACACTTACAGTGACTGCACACTGCACACTTACAATGAATGCACATATACAGTGACTCTACACTGCATACTTACAGTCACTGCACACTGCACACTTATAGTGACTGCACACTGCACACTTACAATGAATGTACATATACAGTGACTCTACACTGCATACTTGCAGTCACTGTACACTGCACACTTACAGTGACTTCATACTGCACACTTACAGTGACTTCACACTGGGCACTTACAGTGACTGCACACTGCGCACATACAGTGACTGCACAATGACTGCAAACTAGAGTGTATAAATTGTACTATGAAGGCTGTTAAGTATGCAAGAAAATAACCACAAATTAAATGCTGTTTTGGAACTATGAAAACAGAGTCCACAGGTGGCAGAGCTTGAGCATTTGTAGATGAGAAAGTCCTCTGTTTAAGTTCTGTTAAATTCCTGGCTTCCAATGCCAGTTCCAGTGATTTCTGTTTAGTGATTCAGACCTAGTAAAGTGGACAGGCTGGGGGCCAGTGAGATGACTCAGTGAGTAAAAGTGCTTGGCGCCAAGCCTGATGGCCTGAGTTTGACTCCTGGGACACACACATTTAATGGAGAAAAACCAGCTCTTGATAGCTGTCCTCTGACCTACATCATGATGTGGCACATTCCCTGCCCTGCCTCCCCCATAAACTGTTTTAAAATAATTGACAACCTAGTAATGGTTGACATTTGCAATTGTGTTATATCTGTTGGGCTTTCTATTGTTTGTGTTTGTTTTTGTTTTGGGTTTTGAGACACAGTTTCTCTGTGTAACAGCCAAGCCCTGTAACAGTCCAGGCTGACTGTATTTTGTATTTTGTATTGGGAAGCAAGGACAGACTGACATACATCTGACAGAGTGATTTTCTAACTCTTTTAAAATTTCACATATATTTTCTTTAATTCATCAAGAATTTCATAAATCTATTTTGGCCATATTTATCTCCACTTCTCCTCCTAACATTTATATTTTATTACAGAGTATTTTCATACACACACACACACACACACACACACACGTAACCCTGGGCTTTTCTACCCGGCCTTTTTGTTCCTGAAATAATGACTCTGAGGCTTAATATTCCAAGAATAAATACCTAGTCCAAAAGCTTTGGCTTGTTCTCTGACTAGCTCATAATTTAATTACCCATTTATTCTGTTCTAAGTCCTGCCATGCGGTTGGCTTAGCTCTTCTCAGTTTCACGGGACCATCTCTCCTCCAGCATTCACAGCAAATAGCCCATGCCTATTTCCCAGAGTCCTCTCAGTTTGTCTGCTGGGTGTCCCACCTTCAAATCCTGCCTCAGCTCATTGGCCATAGGCTTTTTATTGACAGTTGATGCTTCCATACATTGCACAAGAGATTCTCTCTACATATATCTCAACTGGAATCTCTGTGACTTAGTGCATTCGGCAACAACTGCTACATTTAAGGCTGGGGAGTTCCGGACACAGAAAAAGGGAAGTGATTACATTCGATACTTTTCTCATTGCTGCAATCACACTCCTGAGCAGTTAAGGAAGGAACGGCTTATCTCCGCTCAGGCTCAGAGAACACAGCCTGGCAGAAGGCTGTGGCGGGATCCTCTCTGTGGAAGCTGGAGGAGGCTTGCTCATAACTTTGCAGAGCAGGAAGCAGAGAGAGGAAGACAGGCAGCGTGATGACTCTTCCTTTCCCCTTCTCTATAAGTCCAGAATTCCAGGTCATCAGATAGTGCCCCCAACATTCAAGGTGAGCCTTTCTTGCTCACTTATCCTTTCTGGAAGCACCTGCAGAGACAGGTGCAGATATGTCCCCTGGGTGATTGTAAATCTAGTCATAATCCGTGGTCACTGTGATTGATCCAGGTTCATGAAACTATCATTGATTGACTCAGCCATAGGTTTAGACCTATGTATCTCCAGCCCTGTGTTTACACTCTTCCTTGCTCATGTGAACATGCCACCCCCCTCTGTAATAACAGCTGCAACCACCTCAAACACTGCTGCATGGAGCCCTAGAAACAGTCATTTCTAACACTGCTCCATGGAAACCTAGAAACAGACATTTGTTCTTCATTTCCTTAATCCTTGCCACCATGGTGAACGGATCCTCACCTGAATCTTCACTTCTTCGCATTGGAAAAAAAGTGAAACCAAGAAAAGTTTAGGAATTTGTCCTATTTCACATAAAAATAAACACTGAAATTGAGACTCCATTCTGTAGGCTGCTGTTTTGTCCTATTGATGGTGTCCTTTGCCTTATAGAAGCTTTTCTGTTTCATGAGGTCCCATTTGTCAATTGATCTTAGAGTCTCAGCTGTTGGTGTACTGTTCAGGAAGTTGTCTCCTGTGCTAATGTGTTGACAAAACAGCAGCCTACAGAATGGGAAAAGATCTTCCCAGGTCTACATCCAACAGAGGGCTAGCTAATATCCAAAATATATAAAGAACTCAGGAAATTAAACACCAATAAATAAAAAAAACAATTAAAAAATGGGATACAGAGCTAAACAGAGAATTCTCAACAGAGAAATCTCTAATGACTGAGCAACACTTAAAGAAATGTTCAACATCCTTAGTCGTCAGGGAAATGCAAACCAAAATGACCCAGAGGTTCCACCTCGCACCCATCAGAATGACTAAGATCAAAAACTCAGGGGACAGCACTTGCTGGTGAGGATGTGGAGAAAGAGGTACACTCCTCGATTGCTGGTAGAAGTGTAAACTGGTACAACCAGTCTGGAAATCAATCTGATGGCTTCTCAGAAAATTGGGAATAGTTCTACCTCAAGATCCAGCTGTACCACTCCTGGGCATATACCCAAAAGATGCTCCACCATCCCACAAGGACACTTTCTCAACTATGTTTTTAGCAGCTTTATTGTAATAGCCAGAAACTGGAAACAGATGTCTCTCATCCAAAGAATGGATAAGGAAAATGTGGTGCATTTACACAATGGAATACTACTCAGCTATTAAAAACAAGGACATCATGCAATTTTCAGGCAAATTTATGGAACTAGAAAGTATTATCCTGAGCGAGATAACCCAAACCCAGAAAGACATACATGGTATGTACTCATTGATAAGTGGATATTAGCCAAAAACTACAGGATAACCATGTTATAATCTGCAGACCCAAAGAAGCTAAGAAATAAGGAGGGCCCAAGGGGGAATGCTTGAATCTTTCTCAGAAGGAGAAATAAAACATACTTCAGAAGTGGATGGAAACAGGAACTGTGTGAGAGAGGGGGTGAGAAGGGGAAAGGGGTCAGGGGTCAGGGATCAGAGTTAGGGAGAGCTAGGGTCCAGATGAGAGGGCTGGGAGAGAGAAGGGAAATCAGGGGAAGGGAGGGACAAGACCTAGGATGAGGGAGGCTCCTGGGAAGATGTGTGACTGATCTTAACTGAGACTCCTGGCAGTGGGGAATATGGATCCTGAAGTGGCCACCTCCTGTAGCTAGTGAGAACTTCTAGTGGAGGGAAGGGAGATACCAACCCACCCAGGAAAACTTTGATCCAAAATTTGCCCTGCCTACATGGTGTGCAGGGATAAAGATGGAACAGAAACTGAGAGAGTGTCCAACCAATGACTGGCCCAACTAGAGACCCATCCCATGGGGGAGAGTCAATCCCTGACACTAGTAATGATACTCTGCTATGCTTGCAGACAGGAGCCTAACATAATTGACCTCTGAGAGGCTTCATCCAGCAGCTGATGAAAACAGATGTAGATAACCACAGACAAACATCAGGTGGAGCTCAGGGAGACTTGTAGAAGAGTAGGGGGAGGGGGAGATTGAGGAACCTAGGGGGATCAAGGACACCCCAAAAGACCTGCAGAGTCAACTAACCTGGCCCTGTTGGGGCTCACAGTAGCAGCCATCAACCAAAGTATGAACAGACCGGGTGAAGTCTGAGGAGATACTGGAGCAGGTCTGTGAGCAAAGGAGATAGGCCAGTAGGCATATCCACACCATTCCTGTTGCCCCATCAATGAGAAGTGCTTTCAATACTCATGAGCACACAATCCCTGTTGCCTGTGATGTATCAGGGGGACACTGAGTTAGGACAAAGTAAGGGTCCACATCTTGTGGGGTGTCCACAGAGAAGACTGCTCAGACATGGATTTAAGCCAATGGAAAGTCTGTTTTAGCCAGTCAGAAAATACATTCAGTATTTCAGGATCCCAGAGTAGTCCCAAGCCTTTCTCAGGGTGAGCTTTTAAGCACAAAAGCCATGTTCTGGGTTGACACACCTCAGTTAACAAGAACAGTTAACCAGAAGCAGAACTACTGAAGCTAAAAAGCATGGTTGGTACATTTAAAGACTTTCCCAGTGTTATGGACTTTGATGGATTAGGTCTTTGTTCTAGCTTTGGCTGGTGGCACTGACTATGTGCTGAGTTTTACAGCCTAAATGGCTGTGTATGCTCACAATCACAAAAAAATACCTATCTGAATATTTGTTTAAGGCATCTCTTTACAAAATTCTGGGTTTCACCAAAATACCACTGGGCTGTAAGGGTTACTTTAAAACTCTGCCAAGTGTTTTCTCTGAAACAGTCCTGGCTACAGTATTACTCATTTACTGCCTAAGCTTCTCTCTGTTCCCTGTTGTTTTCTCCCCTGTCTGCCAGGTGGAAGCTGAGTCACTGCGAGTTGGTTGGTAAGTGCTTGGCACTCTTCTGAAGTCTGTCCCATTCACCCCATTTTCTTTCTGAAGAAATGAAGCTGGAGACTGATCTAGGCAGGTCTGAGAGAAGACTGAGTAGAATGTATTTTCTCATGGAGTTCAACATGAGTAGTGGATTTTTATTTTTGAAACATAAACATGAAGGAAATAGAAAACGGTACTGCCCTAAAATAATCTGGTCTTAAAAGTTCTTACTTGTTATAGCTTTGCAGGTAAGTATCCCCACCGGACTGATGAAAAGACCAAGACCCTGCTATTGTGTAACAGTTTCCTCCAATTGAAACATTCTATCCTTCAGGAAAACTCCTTAAACAGGAAGACCCTGAAACTGACCAGATTCACAGGCCCCCTCCCTGACAGAGTAAGCCGCAAAAGCTGAAGGTCCTTCTCAGTCAGAGTTAAACTGTGAAAACCCTCAGACAAGACAAGCCGCAAAGAAGACTGAGACCAGACCAATTGCCTGGGAGAAACAGGAACCAGCCAAACTACCTGGAAGAGGTTTAGGTTAATTTAGGCACCTAGAAAGGATTCTCTCCAACTAGTTGAGCTGCCTGGAGGCTGTGCAGTGTGCTACAGGTTCCCAGCTTTGTGAGCGGTCCCCTGTGCTGGGGTGAGCTTTGATGATGCAGCTGTCTGAGTCATTTCTACCCGTCCATCTTCCTGTAAGTAACCCCAATAAAACTCATGGTTCACCAAGTTGGACTTGGGTGTTTTCCGTACCTTGGTCTGCCATGGCTCTGTATCTGGGGTGAATAGATAACTGTGTTGCATCTCTCCAGGAAATGTTTTGTCACATAACTCCTGCCATAGCCAGAGCCATCCTGAAAATGGAACAAAGTTGGAAGACTTCAACTACCAGATTCCAAACTGGCTGTGAACTCTGTCTCTCTGAAGAACAGATACACAGGGCAGTGGAACAGAAGGCAAGGTACAAAGGCCATGCCTTATGTTTATGTCCAGTGGTTTAATTATGAAAGTTCCAGGGCATTCAGTGGGAGAAAAAAACTTTTTAACAAATGGTGTTGGGATATCCAGTATGAGCAAAAAAATAAAATAAATAGCTTCCACCATTACCTTTCCCTGAAATCCATTCAAAGTAGATCAAGAAACCAAGTGTAAGTTGTACAATTATATTTTAATTAAAAATAAAATTAAACAAATAAATAATAATTATATAAAGTTTTGAGCTGGGTGTAGTAGTGCACACCTTTAGTCCTGGTACTCAGGAGGCAGAGGCAGGCAGGTGTCTGTGAGGTCAAGGCCAACCTGGTCTACATAGTGAGCTCCTAGACAGCCACAGCTACATAATGAGACCCTGTCTCACTAAAGCAAAACAAAATGACAAACAAAGATAATTATTTAAGGTTTCATCAGTTCTCTGATTAAATGATACCCTTAGAAGACTTGCCTTGGTCATGGTGTCTGTTCACAGGAGTAAAACCCGAAGTAAGACAGTATTGAAAAGACAAAAACAGAAACATAATTACATAAAGTTCCTAGGAAAAAAAAATATGTTTGCCATTTTAAAATTGGAGAAGGTTCTTATCTGTGATTCAGAGGTGTGATCTATTCAGAGAACTGATGAAAGCCAGGCCTGTGATTACAGATACCTGAAAGGGCTGATGTGTTCATTAATGGGAAACTGGAAGTTGAAGCCCCACCCACATAGCCCTAAATGACACTTCCTGGTCAACCTCTTCTCCAATCATGTGTTAGTAAATCTTTAACAACTAGCTCTCTGGGAGTTGGGAGATTAGCGATGACTAGTATTGTTGCAGATCTCTGTGGGGTCAACGTGCACCCTGTGGCTAATATAAAAGAATCCCTGACAACCTTCAGAATTAGATGAAAGCACATATTTATTTTATTAGGAAAAAAACCCGCAGTTATAAACAGGAAGAAAGCAGGCTAGGCAGAGGGGAATGCACCCATAATCTCAGCACTCAGGAGGCTGAGGGGGAAGGATACAAAAAACCAGGCTGGGCTGCATAGCAAGAGCACACTGAGGAGATGGATGAGAGGGAGGAGGAAGAGGAGATGGTGGTGGTGGGCAGAAGAGGATTGTATAAAGCAACTTGTTTGACGGTGAAGTAGAAGCTTTCACCTTGTGATATTGGAACGTAATGTTGAGACCATCTAGTGGAAAATGTAATCAGATTCTATTGCTTGGTTCTGTAGCTGACATTTGCATGAATCAAATAAGATAATGATATGTATTAGACATTGATTTTAGAATTATCCTTTAATTCATTCACAAAAGACTATTATGAAACATACCATAAATACTACTGATTCTGACCAATTCTGACCATGCAGAAGTAGAGAGATTCAGACCTTGGTAGATGAAAGACTTCAGTACCCTCCCTTTGGAAAGCAAGAAAACATTATCAAGACAAATAATTACATATATAACTTAAAGTTATTGAAGAACCCAGTTGCAAATATAAAACCAAAACAAAAAACAAAACCTATTTAATTGAAAGAGGTTGTGGGGAGGTGTCATAAAAGAAGAATTTAACTGGTCATAATGTCATTTTCACACTGGTGAGTCATTACATATAGTTTAGAGCTAATACATCTTGATGCAGAAGTATAATTATATTATTTACAATTATAGAGGTTAATTTCTATAAGAACAAATGACAAAACAGTAATTGCTCTGAAGCAAGCAGCCCCAGAGATCCAAGGAGTGTCTAGAGCAGAGGAATCCACGGAGGCGGGGGACAGCTGGTAAGTATCTGGGGCTTGGAGAAATGGGACCATTGATG
The DNA here is from genome assembly GCF_004785775.1 of Grammomys surdaster. NCBI lineage: Eukaryota > Metazoa > Chordata > Mammalia > Rodentia > Muridae > Grammomys > Grammomys surdaster. The sequence continues at coordinate 18,813,045 of NW_021604567.1, read as the reverse complement.
GTGGTGGCACCATGTATAGGGCTTCTTCTGGGGTAATGAAAATGTTCTAAAGTTGACTGAGGTGGCAGTTGTACAGCTCTATAAATATACTAAAGACACTGTCTGGTACATAAATGAAATATTTTAATTTGTTTCTTTAAGAATTTCATACAAGAAGAGTATATTTATATCATCCCTCTCTCCCTCATCCCCCATTCATGACCTCTTCTTCTATAGTTATCATTACATGTGTGCACATGTGTGTGTGCATGTACATGTGCGTATGTGTGTGTTTGGATAACATACAGAGAGATTCAACCTACTGAGTCCTGTCTCTTAATGTTTTTAGAAACCTCATATTTGAGAAGTAGATTAGTAAGTTCTTATGACACTCATTGTCTTTCTCCTTAGTTTATTTGGGCCAGGAATTCTCCAGAACCAGTATTGTGACCATCTTGGCCTGTCTTGTCTGGGGCATGATGTCATGTCTCATTCTTGGTGATGTTGACCTGGGCCACTTGATCAAGATGGTATCATGGATTTGTTTTCCACCATAGTTATGACTTTTCTCTTTAAAGTCAACACTTTGGGGAGATGAAGCTAAGGTAGAGAATTGTTAGTGGTCTCCCCCGCCAAAAGTGATATAATAAACATTTGATATAAAGTAATTTGATTTTTCTTAATTAGAGGCAAGACATTTGGAGACCAGATACAGTATCTTTTGGTTGCTTTTTCCAACAGCTGATAAATTTCTGAACAGTTCTTAGCTTTTCTGAGTTTGGGGACGTCAGACTATTGACTCGTTCAGTATATGATGATTTATTACAGTAGTAACAAGAAAGAAACACCCCCAAAACAGTTAACCTTTATTTCCCAGGTACTTAACATATATATTTATGATACTATATGAAGCTAGAAACATAGACATCCAGAATAACTCCCAAGACTCCACCACTAATGCTAAATATGTAAAACTGAGTGGGACTATATGATTAGAGTTACAGTCGGACGTAACTCGGTGTGAGCATTTCTAATATCAGATGATAATGAATTACACTATCATTGACACATGAATCAACAATATCTGGGGTATTCCACATTCTTGATTGATTGTGTAGGATGGTTTCTTAAAACAACCGTTAAGAATTTGACTTTATTTTCTTTCGCTTATGTGTGTGCCTGCACGTGAAGGCTCAGAATGGATGTTGGGAGTCTTCCTTGATTTCCTTGGTTAGAAAATGGGAGGATGGGTACCCCACTAATCAGACATGACAGAAATCTGTATCCTCCAAAGCATGTCTGTTAGCAGTTGCCCCAACTCACTGCTGAACCTGCCTGCTTTCTGAATTCTGAAAATATTACCTCTCTTGTTCCTGTCCCACTTCCTTCTCCCCGGTGTCTGCTGATAGCTCCAGGTTGCTCTGCTTGGTTTTCTGTCAAATGCCAGTAAGAGTTGTCTCGAGTTCCCTTCTAAACCACTTGTTTCTATCCACTGGTTTTATTCTAAACCAGTTGTTTTTATCAATGAAACAAACCCTACAGAGTGGACCTTGTGCCTCCTGGTGACACCACGACCTAAATCATTTCTCCAGGTATCCCTGAGCACACTGTTACCATGGGGAAAAGTTCCCATCATATGCTGTGATTGGAGGACATAGTGAAAGCACACCAAAGCTTATCGGATGAGCAACAGCGTTCTGACTGAGCGTAGATTTTGGCAGACATGGAGAAGGCCTCAACTGAAAGGAACAGGAGGCCCTGGAGAGAAATGTACTGTCCTCTCACCAACCACGTGGCCTTTCGTTAATCTGTGCAGTCTCCGTGTACTTTACTGTCACCTCCATGAAACATGTATGACAGCCAATAATGTTCCCCGAGGTAAGGCTGGCAAACACTGAAGACCTAAGCCAGCTGGTGCGGAAACAGAAGCTCGTTATACACTTTTCTCTTTTCTTATATTCTTGAAACTTCCCAAACAAAGCAATGCCTTGAGGAAGGAATTACATGAGATGATGATGTATAGAGTTTAATCATGAGACTTACATATAATGCATGATAAATATGAATGACTGTCAGCTTTGGAGGTAAGTGTGACCGAGAACTATATTGAAAAGCAGAATCTGTCAAAAAGTTGTGATTTAAGTGAATTCGGTTAAGTTTGGAAGGTATCAGTTAACCTGCGTATGGAATGCCCAGTCATCCTGATACAGATTGTAAAATTGTTCTGTTATTTTATGTGTGTGGGTGTTTTGTTTGCATGTATGTCTGTGCATCGTGTGCATGCCTGGTGCCCCTGCGGTCCAGAAGGGGGCATCTGATTGTCTAGAACCAGAGTTAAGACAGTTGTGAGCCACCATATGGGTGCTGTGAACTAAACCCAGGTTCTCTGGAAGAGCAGCAAGATCTCTTAACTACTGAGCCCTCTCTCTGGCCCTCATCTTGATGTGGTAAACAGGACACCAAAATTTGGTACAAACTCTGCCATCTCTTGGTCCCATAGTCTCACTGAGGGGGGAGCCTGAGCTGCTGGTCCACGGTCTTGTTTTCCAGTAGCTCTATTGATTGGAGATACAGCTCAGTGGTGAGCTATTGTGTGTGACAGCCTGGGTCTGGTTCTCAGCAACAACTCCCCAGATGTGTTTTTCTCAGACCAAATGACTTTGCTATCCTTCTGCTTCCAATTCCCCTCATTATTCAGAACAACTCGAGCGGGCGCTGTGGAACTCCATGTTATTGCTTGTTCCAGAAGTCCTTTGACCGTCAGCCTCCCAAGAGCTGATGTCCTTAGAGGAGAGAGAGGCAGGGGCTGTGTGAAGATGGAGGTGGAGTGTGGTGGCCACACAGCAGGGACCACAGGAACCATCAGAAGCTGGCACATGCAAGGAAGGATCCTCTGTAGAGCTGTCAGAGGCAGCACAAGGCCCTGCCTGGTTAATACTTCTGCCTCCAGACCCGGGAGATGGTACCGTTCTAATGTTCTTCAGCTGCTGAGCCTTTTGATCTGATAGAGAAGCTCAGTGCTAAGACCTTGAAGAGTGAGGTCAAGGGGCGGGCTGAGAAGAGGCCCACACAGCGTGACTCTCACTGTAGAGGACATAGACTCCCTGATCTGCTGTCCTCACCACCTGCCAAGAACCAGCCCAGCCTGCAGGACACAGAACCCATGCTGGGTGGACAGAGGACCATTTTGTTTCACAGTTTGTCTGGTACATAGGTCTTAGCACTTAACTGTGGAGGTGATAAATGAATCCTGCTCCAGTGAAGGTAAGCAGGGGAGACACAGCACAAGCCCCCAAAGCACCCGCTGCTGTCCAGGATCCCAGAGGTGCTGATGAACCAGGACCACACTGAAAACCCTGATGACAAGCCAGAGTGCTTCCATGGACATCCCAAGATGTCAAAGCTTATGAACTCAGCAACACAAAGTTCACCCTGCAGAGGAAACCAACCAAAGGAAAAGGTCCCATCCCCTCTCCTCTGTCGCCACAGCTGGCCAACAGCAGGTGTCTGCCCTCCCTTCCCATTGGTCAGGTAACACCTCCCACCATCTGCTTTAATCTTTCACTAGTCACTCTAATTTTTCATCTAGTCACTAATCTTTCAGCGAAGTCAGCATTAACTCTGGGAGTAGCCAGGCTCAAGTGTAGAAGGAGCATCTTCCTCCCGTGCCCAGCGAAAGCAGGGAAGGGCAGGTGCAGCTGACTTTGAGAAAGGGTTCCTGTGCTCCACCCATACCCCACCTCCCACCTCCCCACTGGGAGTTCCTAAGGGCAGACGATAACGGCAGGTGATCGATAAACAAAGTGAGGCATAAGCATACTGTGGAGGACACATCACCCTTAAGGGGTGTTCTGACCCATGCAAGAATATGGCTGAGTCTGGAAAGCGCTTTGCTAACTGAAACAAGCTAGCCACAGAAGAGGGGATCTGCACAGTCTGCTCACACAGGACACCTGGGGCTGGAGGGTGGGGGTGGGGGCTAAGGGTGTCTGACTCATGGAAGTAAAGTATTGACAGCCAGAGACTGGGGAAGCAGGTACAGAGCTGTTTAAAGGTGATAGGGAGCTTCAGGATGGTGTCGGTGAATGTACTTAGTGGTCACTGAGTACTGAGTATGTCGCACTGACATTTTAAAGACAACTGTGGGTTGTGAGAGGAATAACTCTGAGCACTGAGGAGGAAGAAGCAGAGAAATCAAGATGGCAGATGAGCTGGGTCTGGGGAGGGAGTCTCTTTCTCAATAAATAAATGAATACATAAACAAATGATTGAAATCCACTTCTATGTCCCATCTTAACGCTCCTCTGTAAACATCCAGAGCCTTAACTTCCTCAAGGCTGACCAGAAAGCAGAAAAATGGCCAGGTCAAGTATTACAGTCTTGTAATCACAGAGCTGGGGAGGAGGGATGCAGGAGGGTCAGGACGCCAGGTCTCTTCGGCTTCACAGAAAGTTCAAGGACACAGACACAAACTGTTACAGTCCGTTTTGCTTTCCCAAGCAAGGTAGAGCGGTTGTCTGAGCTGTTGTTCATAAAGTGGGGTCCCAGGAGCAGCACAAGCCCTTTAGACTGCCAAATGCGCATGTCCTGTTTTCTCTTATATTTTTGGTTGTGAGCCTAGCCTTTAAAGGCTGAGCCATCTCTCCAGCCCACGTCCTGTTTTCTCAACTCAGCATGTCCCAGCATGGTGCCTGGCGACACACAGATCAATCACAGATCAACCTGATCAATCAAGCCTCCTGGTGATCACTCACAAAGGGAATCCTTGGCCCCAGATCCCTCTAGCCCCCCTGTTACTAGGAACAGCTGCATCTGTCCTGCCCCAGAGGGTCTGAGACCAGCAGCCTAGAAACAGGTATCCTGCAGCAGGGGTTTAAGCAATGTTAGCCTCTGTTCCTTCAAGGGTGGAGCCCGGCCGGCCCCGCCTCGCCTCGCACTCCTACAATCATACAGGTAGCCAGCTGGGCAGGGCCTGGAAACTAAGTAAGGGAGGCTGAACTCCTGCTTGTCAGTCGCCAGTCCGGAGCCTTGGAGCCGCCACAATGGGTACGTGAGCGCGGGCAGCTGGGGCGGGGTCGCCGGGAGCAGGGACACTTCTGTCGCAGGGGAGATTGCAAAGCAGGTGCCAGGGGATAGGGAACGACCCCGCACTGATGGCAGGGACTGGTTGGAGTCTGGAAACCTGGACACAAGGTTGAAGTTTCCTCCTAGGTGGTCAGACGCCGAGGCTGAGGGAATATACGCACTACTCTCCACCCGCCTGCCTTAGGCTCTCGGGTTTTCATTCTCTCGGTGCCAAGTGGCTGTAGCCTTGGAGTTGAGCGCGCTCTGTGGTGATGGCATGAAGGGCGGTACTGGAGGCCTCAGGGTGCCCCCATGGGACTTTAGGTCTGCGCTTGCCTCTAGCAAAGAGGGTGCCCCTGGAATTTTCATGGGAACTCCTGGCCACAGCGTGCGTCGAGCTGCCCCTCTGTACTATTCCTGGTTCTACTGCTGTCCTCTGATTTAAAAGGCACACAAATCAAGCAGCCAGCCCATTCTTGAGCAGACTAGAGTAGGAGTATCAGCAGATGAACTAAGAGGCAGCTTGGTGCCTGCCCTGCTACAAAGTAAGCTGGCTCTGGGAGTGACTTAGAACCACAGACGATGCCTTGAGGCCATCGGCTCCCCTAAAGTTGGGGTAACAAGCTGACTCCCCTAAAGTACCGCTTTGATGGCCAGCCTCTGCTTTTCAGGCTGCTTGGACACAGGCAGCAGCACTCCAACTTGGTCTCCCTGCATTGTGTTCATGTTGCCCCTTGCTACCCTGGTGTTCCTGCCTCAGTCCAGAGCACCCTTGGGGGCCTCGCGCCCCCCCCCCCCCACCCCGTGGACCACAACAGGAGTTTCAGAAGTAACAGCAAGGGAGTGGGTCACACCTTGGCTGTAGCAAACTGCTGTTCGGAAAAATGTCTCATGTCATTTGAGATGAACAGCATCAGACTACGTACTGGGCCCAGCTTCTAAGAGGGGCTCTGGACCCCACTCCCGACTGCCGTGCTCGGCCAAGTACGAGCTGCCTTAAGATCCTTGTATTGGACTCTGATGCCAGGTCCCCGAGTCACCACTGGATCCGCAATGTGTGAGATGTGTTTTGTCCTTCTAACAGATAGCTCTGATGGAAAGAATATAGAACAGACTTTGGAAGCATAGTGTTTCAAAGCAATGGAGGTTTCCTTATTGATAAACTAACTGCTCCTCAGCTGGAGTTTTGCATGGCTTGGGAACAGAAACCAGTGACTGTTTGGTTTGTAGATGTCTCAGCTTTTCCATATCAAGAGCAAGGAAATGGAAAAGATAATTAAAAGTTCTAGTGACTCCCCCTCTTGAAAACAGTGGTTGGCAATTACAGTGTGTCAGAATTGTTTCAGGTGCTGTGTGATTGGCTATGACCCTAAGAATACTTGCTTGGGGAATGGAAGGAGCAGGCAACAGGTCTTAGAGAAACAGGTGCCCTGAGCCACTGACTTCCTCCTGTGTGGTTCAAATGGGTGCTCACACCAGGGGCCTCACTCCCCCTGGGAATCCAAGGGGCAAAGTGATGAATGACTAGGAAGGAGAGAAACAGGCGTGACTCTACATCACCCACAGGCTCCGCAGCTGCCTGGTATGTGGACACCCATGGCTGAACCTGAGCACCCATGGTTGAAATCTTAAACTTTGACTTGTTTTTAAGTAGAGATCAGTAGTCTCCTGTAGAGAAGAGCATAATTGTAACACCCGGGCTCTGTCTTGGTGTAGAAACAGCCTCAGACACTCGGTAAACACGTGGGTGGAGCTGTCCCAATAAAACCAGTTATAGGCAGGCATTGATGTCAACTTTTGTATGGTTTCTTTTCAATTTTAATTGTCTTTTGAAAAAATACCTTTTAAATTTTTAGTGAATTTTATTTATTGATTGTGTATGTGTGTGCGCACACCTGATCCATCTTTGTTTTTGAGACAGAGTCTTATTCTGTAGCTCAGTCTGGTTGAGACCTGAACTATGTAGCCCAGACTACCTCAAACTCATAGCAATCCTCCTGCTTCAACCTTCCAAGTGCTGAGATTACAAGTGTGAGCTAACATACCTGGCATTTATATATTTGTTCTATGTACTTGCAAAACAGCCTTCAATCTTTTCAATTATTTAAAAACAATGTATCACTCTTGGCTCCTGAGCTGCAAGGCAGCTGCGAGCCCCGACCTTTGCCTGAAGATATGGGTGATGAAAGAGAGACTGTTTCCACACTGGTCTCTTAGGCTGTCTGCTGGAAAGAGGCTTCTGAATAACAGAAACTCTCCCAGGCTGGGGAGACTCCTCAAGGAGGAAGGGGCAGCCACAGGACCTTTGGGAGGCTGAGGAGACTTTTATTAAAGCTTTCTAACACATGATCTCTTTCCTGTTTTTACCCCCTCTTATTTAAACTTAGAGCAAAAAGCTATGCTGGGTTTGATGGGACTATAATACACATTTCACACTCCAGCCTCAAAAACCATGTCTCCTGTTCACTCGAGTACTTGACTCTGAGGACTAGGTACAAGAGTCAAGTTCTCTGAAGGAAGCACCCTTCCAGCTCCCAAGGCTGAGAAGTCTGCTTCCTTAGTAAATCATGTTCTATTGCATGCCTTCCTCAGATCTCAGCCTTGTTTGTGTGTCTTGGGAGTTTTCCCAAGTCAGCCTCTTGCTTGGGTGTGAAAAGATGAACCAGCCTTGCAGGCACCTCCCTCCTGCCCATTTAAAAGTCCTTCCCCATTCTCTCCCACCTTAGAAGCACTTGGCTCAACCAAAGTGTCCAGGAAGCTGGTGTCCTGCTCCAAGCTGAGAGTGAGCAGCAGGTCACTGAGTACACGGAAACCCAACTAGCACAGCAAACGGGAGCTGAGACCCAGCTCTTGCCGACAATCTCTGAGTTTAATTTTACCTTCTTGTTTGTTTATTTTGAGATGACAGAATCACAATTCAAATGCTTCATATCTGAAAAATGATCTTAAACTTCTAATCCTCCTGCTTCCACTTCCCAACTGTTGGGATTATAGATGCGTACCACCCATTTTTATGTAGTGTGCAAGATCAAATCCAAGATTTTGCCTATGCTAAGCAATCGATCTACCAATAGTGCTCCATCCCTAGGCTGGCTTCTATCTTGGGCACACCCCCATCATCTGGATGAACACCACCCCTAGGGTCCTGGCTCCATGGGGCTGGGGTGGGAGCCAAGGATGGCCTGTTTATAGTGTCCTTACTGCTTCTTCCAGTACCATACTCTGAGAGTGACAGCTTATGGTGGCTCTAGATGATCATAACTGACAATGCATTCTTCTCCTTGACCCTCACCCATGTCTAAACTTTGTTATTGCAGTCTAGAAATTAGACTGTGGTAATCGGTAATAATTAGTCCAGCCTGCCCCTGGGTACATATGAGTATGTGTCTGTTGTGCTGTGTAGATTTGTGGCCGATTGAAAAATGGCTAGGGAGGTCGAGAGAATCTAAGTGAAGTGCCGGCCCACTGGAGCTGGCAGAATGAGCCTAAAGTCCCTGGTTTATTCAGATGTTCACTCCCATGGACGGCCATAGAACAATCCTACATCCTTGGGGCAGAAATCAGAACTCTTAGAAACACTACAGATCAAGCACCTACACATTTGGCTGGTCCAGCTTCCAGGAAACTTCATCAGCAGAAGGGTAGGCTCACGTTTTGTCCTCTCAGGAGAACCACTCTGGATAGAATGGCCGAGTATCGTGAACTATGAGTAGAGGCTGGGACTCCTCAACCTCACTGTGTTCCAACTCTGGGCCCAGAGCTCCATTACACAATAGCAAGTGGACTCTATCCCCTGCAGGAGGGAAAGTGGGTAGGTGTCTCAGGAGAGCAGATAAGGAAATGAAAACAAGGGTGACTTCTGAGGGACATCCATACATTCCTCACTGATGACAGAGAATAGGCAAATGTTACCAGGAGCCAGTGACAAGGAGTGACTGAGAGATCCTGTAATGCTGTGGTTGCAACACAAGGAACCAGAGAATCTCTGTTTTGTGACTTTGTCCTTTGGTTTACAAGCACAGTTGCCACTGGCTGACAGGACAGAACTAAAGCACATGTCAGCAGTTAGAAAATGCTATTGCTGGGACTGGAGAGATGCTCCGTCAGTGAAGAATGTTTGCTACTCTTCCAGAGGACCTGTTTAGTTCCCAGCATCCACAATGAGTGATTTACAACCTCCTTTAATTCCAGCTCCAGGGGCTCTACCAACATCTTCATGGGCACATTAACACACACACACACACACACACACACACACACACTTACAAATAAAATGAATCTTTATTTAAACAGAAGAAGAAAAGAAAATACACTGCCCAGGGAGAGGAGGGACAGGATCCTCCTCCATAGACTATAGAACGGGAAGGTCTCCCAGGTGTTTAGATTGCAGCCTGCCTGCAGCCCCCACTACCGCTACTCGATTACAGGAGTTCCCATTGCAGGGCAGGTTTGCCCTCCACCAGATACTGTGTGGGAAGATGTAACACGTGCCTCACTAGGAAGTTTTGGTCCAAGAATCAGGTTCAGGACTAGAAAGAATACAAAGTATTCTTGGATAGGAAGACTCATCCCAAGTTCTCAAACCAATCCAATTAAAATGCCTACAGTGGGCAGGGAGTGACAAGATTTTGTAACAAGGTCTTTAGGGCTCCCAACAGAGCTCTGTTCACTTGTAGATCTGAGACGTTCTTGAGGAAAAGAACTCTTTTCTCTGTTCAAGCCAAACATAAGAACTCACATCCTGAGTGTTCTCTCATGACTCCCATAACTAAAGTAGCACTGTGTTCTAAAATGACAGGAGTGTTTCCTCACAGACACAGAGGCTGGGAGTCCAGTCAAGTTGTTAGGAGGCTATGCTCTGTCTGAAAGCTCCAAGGGGCTCTGGTCCGGGCCTTTCTAGTGGCTTCTAGTGGCATTGCAGCCCTGAGCTCAGAGGCATTATCCAGTCTCTATGTCCACTGTCATGTGGTCTTCTTCCTGTGTATCTGTCTCCTGTCTCTTCTCTCTAGTAAAGACATCGCTCATACTAGATTAATATGCCCCCTCCTTCTCCAGCTTAACCTCACCTAGATGAATTATCCTTGCAGCAAGCCTGCTTCCAAAAAGGCCATATTGTGAGATTCTGGAAAGCTGTACCCAACCCCCATACCATACTAAGAAAATGTATTATATCACATACATGTGGCATTAAGTTGTAATATATATGCATACAAAGATGACTCTATTGGGATCAGCAGCAGCTCAGGTGCTACCTTGGACGGCTAGCAACATAGAGGAGCTTTTTTGTCATAGTCCCAATCAACTCTAAACAACCCATTTAGTAACAAAAAGTGTGTGGGAAAAAATTAGCCCCATGATATAGGTAACATCTGGTGAATCCTATGCTGGGTGTGGTGGCATCTGCCAACCGCTAATCCCAGTACTTGGAAGTAAAGGCATGCAGATCTTTGTGAGTTCAAGACCGGCCGGATCTACACCATGACTTCCAGGATAGCCAGGGCTACAGAGTGAGGCCCTCTCTCAAAAATCAGGCAGAACTATATCGGGTGAAATCAGAAACACTTAAACTATCAAAGTAAGCACAGGCAATTTATCTCATTATTCTAAACTTCAGGGCCACACTCTGTTGATACTGTGTTAGTGGGGCTGTGTTGAGCGGTAGGGCAAGTCTCCAGGCAGTCTGTATTCATACCACTGAGTCACATATGCATGCTTTATCTTCAAGGCAGCTGCTTCTGTCATGCCTGTTCATCCCAAGATTATAAGACTGGCGGGGGGGGGGGGGGAGTTACTTAGAACACTTACACAGAGTACTATTAGATAATATCTATAAAAATTTAAAGTGCACACAGTCTACCAACATTTGTGTCTATAAAAGTTGTAGTCTGAGTTGTCTCTAAAACAAACTCCTCAAAAGACTAAAGGCTGACTTCTTTTAATTTGACAATGTGTAGATGGTTTGGACCTTGTTCCCTCCTATGAAAATATACAAGATTAAATTGTGTATCAATACAGCATGCTCAGCACATTCCTACTGCCGGTTGGCCAGTTCCTGTCCTCTGTTGGGAGTCTTCAACCTGAGCTGGAGGGAGGAGGGTTGCTTATGTGGCCCATAGCCACCTCCCATCATGTCTTTCCTCTGTCTCCTTCCAGGGGCCTCTGGGGAAAAGCTTCTCTTCTTTAATCAAGGAACATAGTCATGTCTTCACTCTCAGCCACATGTGTTTACACAAAGCCTCAGTCTAAGTCTGAGGCTTCGTGTCCTGGCCCAAGGGTGTTCTTCTGCAATAAAAATATGAGTATAGATAAAGAAACCAACTCGGGGAGCAAGGGTTATGTCAGTTGCTTTTCTATTGCAGTGACAAAACACCATGGCCAAGGTAACTTAGAAAAGAAAGCATTTTACTGAGTCTCACAGGTCCATGGGGTTTAGTCCATGACCACTGAGGAGGGGAGGGTGGCAGCAGCAGGTAGGCATGGCTCTGGAGTGGCCTATGAGAGCTTATACCTTGATCTACTAGAATGAGAGAGGGAGGGAGAGAAAGAGGAAGGGAACACAGAGGCAGAGAAAGAGGGAGAGGAAGAAAGAATGAACAAACCTCAAAGCCCACCCCTAGTGACACAGCTCCTCCCACAAAGCCATCCCACCTGATCCCTGTCTATCCCTGTATACCTGGGCAGGATTTAAGACTATCACTTCCTGGGCCCTCTGGTTTGCTACATGCTAACCCTGAGGGACTCTCTGGCCTCCTGACCTTTCCCTGCCATGGAGCATTTTGAGACTGAATGATCTCTGAGCTTATCAAAAGATATCTGGATCCTGGGGCCCACAAGACCCTTTCTGCAAATCACAGGTATGCTCAGAGAATAGTGTCTGGTTATAAGACAGGAGGACTATGTGCATGTCAGTACACACATTCATAGAGGTCTGAAGTTGTTGTCAGGTACCTTTTGGTTTTAGTTTTTAGATTTGCTTTGTTTTGTTTGAGACAAGGTCTTACTATGTGACTCTGCCTATCCTGGAAATTACTGTGTAGACAAGGCTGGCCTCAAACTCATAGAGATCCACCTGCCTCTGTCTCCTGGGTGCTGGGATTAAAGGCATGTGCTACTATTCCTGACAATGTCAGCTGTCTTCCTTACTCTCTCTCTCTCCACAGTATTTTTTCACTCAAAGTCTCTGTCTTACCAATTCACCTAGGATGACTAGCCAGTGAGCTTCAGAGATTCTCCTGTCTCTACCTCTCCAGTGCTGGGATTTAGCTGCTGTTTTCCATGCCTGGCTTTATCTGTGAATACTGAGAATCTGACTTCGGGTCCTCATGTTTGAACAGTAGACATGAGTTTCAGTCTAACTGAGTCTAATTCAGTCTGACCAAGCCATCCTTTAGAAACCTTTTTAAAGGGTAGGAGGATATTGCAACATTAAGTAACAAGTGGTACAAAGTAAAGAGCATTTGACCATTATAGGCTGTAATATGCATCCTCGAAGTTCAGAGGTAGAGAAGTCCAGGCCCCCAGTACCAAGAATGTACGGGAGCAATTGCAAATGTGACTAGTTAATATCAGATCATAGTGGAGTGGGGTGGGCTACACGTTCAGAATAACTGATGTGTTTATTATAGGGAAGGTTTGGGCACAGGACACACGTGAGAGGGATGCTGTGTGGAGATGAGGACAATGGCAGACAATGCTTCTATGAGCCAAAGAATACCCCAGGGTGCTAGAAACCCCCAGAGAGGCTCAGAACACTCTCCCTCTCTGGCATAGAAGACAACTCTCACAACACCTCGATCTCAGACCACCAGCTTCTGAGACTGTGAATCAGTGGATCCAGGCTTTTTTTTTGAGCCACCTGCATGAGAAACCTTGGATTCTAGCCCTTCAAAATGCATATGCTGGCCAGGAGCTGTGCCCAAGTCTGAGCAGTAGCCGCCAAGGTATGAAGGCAAAGACCCAGCGGTCAAGTGCACATGAGACAAAGCATGGTCTGACTGACAGATGAGAAAGATACAAGGACACATTGTCACTTAAGTAGATGGTACACCCAGGGTGTCCTGGCACCTGCCCTGCAACACAGGCATATCAGGAGCTGCTCTTGCCACTGTGTGTTATGAGGCACCCCCGTGTGTCATTCCTGAGGAGCTGACACTAGGCAGCAGCTAAGTAGGTTGATGTTCCGCATCTGTCTCCTGACTCAGAAGACACATGGGGTATGGACTTATCACAGTTTCTCCTCCTTGCCCTGAAAGGGCCACAAGACTTCTGCCAGGACTCAGACCAGCCATGGCCTATCAAGTCTTGGGCATGGTCCCCGGCACTGAGCTGGTCCTCTTGGATGGCAACATGCCCAAATCATTTCATAAGCTCCACACTCTCCATTAGCAATGCTCCCGGCAGTAGTAGCTCCACACTTTTAGCATCTAGGTAGCTTTCCTTATTCTTGGGGTGTTTGTTTTTATTTAAGATAGAGAGTCTTCCTATGTAACCCTGGCTGTCCTACAACTGGCTCTGCAGACCTGCCTGGCCTTGAACTCACAGATATCTGCCTGCCTCTGCCTCTAGAGTGCCAGGATCACCGAGCCTGGCTTGACATGCTTTGGCAATGAACATATTGTGACTTCTTTTCCTCGTATGGTGTTTATATTCACCCACTGGCTGACTCAGGATAAAGGCTGCATTTCAAAATCTGTAGTGATATCTGCAAAGCCCCCCTAGTCCATGGAAGGAAAGACACCTACAAATTTGCCCAGACTTTAGGGCGCAGGCACTCTCAGAAATGATAAGGAATAGTTTTCTCTCCGTCTGAAAGGAGGAGTTTGTTTCTCAGACTTCAGTAAAGCGCTTTGTATCCCAAATCCAACTTCCAGAACTGCGCTCTGCAGCCTGAGTATCGCCGAGTGAGCCCAGCTGGGTGCCACATGACAGTGTCCTGGCTGTGGATGGCGCATGCCTGTAAGGTTACAATATACTGTAGGCCTGTGGTAGGTTTACCCTCCAGGTTTGTGTAAATACACTCCATGGTGTTTGAACATGGATGAAAGTATCATTATCATCTTTGTCATCGATGATGTAATATATTTCTCAGAACATTTCCCCACTAAGCAGCTCTCGCTGTATTGATTTTTAGGTAGCGAAACATTATGTAGACATCCCAAGCCTACATGACTCAATTTATTACACTCTGCATAAATCACAGGAAATTTCCACATCAAAGGAGAAGTGTTAATAAGCGGTGGGTCTCCCTGGAGTCTCTTTTTTCCCCTGCTTCTCTGTCCCTCCACTGCACCCCAAAGTTAGCAGTAAGAGAAATGTTTAAAATATACTTACCGTTACTTATTTTTGTCTAAATTTTTTCGATGATAGAAAGTCAAAAATCCACTAGACATAATAACAGCAAAAGCCAATGTTTAGTCAGTGATTAGACACACTGGCACCACTGAGCCCTCTAGATAAGAGAGTCTGGAGTCTAGATGTAATCCTGGTCATACTTACATCTCCAAGTGACCTACAGGCTGTTCTGGAAACATGGGCTCACCCAACATTTCGAACTGAGTGGTCTAAAGTAAATGGAGTCTTGTTGAAGTTGAAATCTGAGTTGAAATCAAGTCTCTTGTGGCCCCTGGATCTACACTTGGCCTTTCTATGATAGAGATCCTGTTGACACAGGTATGTTCAGATAAGAAGTGCTGACTTCAGCATATGGCGGGCAGATAGCTTGGGATTCTATAAAAGGAACTTAGCAACCTCTGCCCTGGAATAATAAAGGCAGTTCTCAGAAATGCACATCTTTTCAAAACACAAAATACTTCCTGTAGGATGTGTGGGTCCTGCCATCTCTGACTTTTTGCTTCAAGAACACAAGTCACCCTGCAACCAATTAGGGCGCTGAAGAATGCCCACAGCCTGGTCTGTTCTGCTGTCCTCCCTGGAGACCAAAGCTCTTCTTTGCTGAGTGTAGCTAATCTCAGCTGTGTTGTAGGTTCTTCTTTTTTCCACCCTTTATCCTTCATCACTAGGTAGGAGAGAAGGAGAGAAGGAGAGGGCGAGAGAGGAGAAAGATCTGTATCTAATTTCTTTTTTCTAGTTTCTTCTTTGCTTGAGTGAGGTTGGATACTTCCTTTTCCATAATGAAATTCTAAGCCTGATGATTGGTCAGCCACGGGCTCAGCCCTCTAAACATTACCAGTAACCATATATGCATTTGATGTAAACCAGTGCTAGGTAATATTTAACAGGAATATATAGTCACCACTCTGGAGATAAGGTTCCTCCCCTGTGAACCAGAAAGAACATCTAGGGACACAGGAAGACACTGCTGCAGTGAGACTCAGTCTGGCTCTGTGGACTCTGGGCTTGCAGCCCTTCCTCATGAGAACCTCTGGACCATTGTGTTAGTCTTTGTGTTAGTCTCATTCCTTGCTTGGTTCTTTGAAGGCCTTGGGGAGACCAAATTCTCCAAACTTTAAGTAGATAGAGCAGTGTGCCATTTCTTCAAGAACACAAGCTGCCCTGCGACAAATCAGGGTGCTGAAGAATACCCACAGCCTGATTTACTCCTCTGTCCTTCTCTGTGGTGACATTTAATTGCCACTCAGGAGAGTGTCATTCAAGTCTGAAGATTCTAGGATGGTAGTGTCTCCAATTAACCAAGGCTGTAGATTCTAGGATGGTAGTGTCTCCAATCCACTAATGTGTGAAGTGAAGGAGAAAAGACTTTACATAAACTGTATGAGTCAGAGGAAAGTTAGTCTGAGCCATCTTGCTGGCCCCTCATGAACTCTTACAGTACCTTACAAAGCAGAGGGTGTTTCTCTCCAGTTCACTCATTACCCAGGCTTGCCCAGGGTCCCAGGCGGCAGCTGGGAGAACTGATACTCAATCCCAGCTCTGACCCCATGGTTCTCATTGCACCTTGAAGCAACTCGTTCCATCAAAGAAAACCGAGTTTGGGTATGATGTGGAATCTCTGGCTCCAGCTTTAACCACAGGAGAATGGGAACTAGCATCCAAGGAGGTCAGGATGGTGGTGTTTCCCTCCTTGAAACAAAGACTAAAATAACATCAAATAGACTCTGAAGTGGGCAAAAGACAGCAAGACCATCTGCTGTGATACCCTGTGATACCCTGGGGCCACAGTGGAGTGGGCAGGTGGAAATGGCCCCAGCTCAGCTGACAGGAGCAGGGAGTGTGTGCCTGTGGTGGATGGGGGCTGGGAGCCACACAAACTGACAGTACGCAGTGGAGAGTGAGAGGGGAAGAGTTGTGAATGGCGAACACGACAGGAGATTGAGGCAGGGAGAGGTGGAGGACACTAATATTTGCCCAGCTTCTGCATTTGGTTTCTGCTCTGGGTAGCTGGTCTTCCTGGTTCTCAGGGCCAAAGAAGTGGTCATCTCTACATATGGAGACCTGTCAGGAAACCAGAGACCACAGCTTACACACGCTTCTCAAAGAGAACCGGACTGCAGCATCCACGTCACCATGGGGCTTATTTTAAAGCCAGAGCCTCTCTAACTCTTACTACAAGACACAGTGGCCAGTGTGGGGTCCGACAAGCCCTCTCCAGATAGTTCACGCTGCTGTAGGGTGGCACGCATGGGCCAGGACTGGGGTTTAAGGGTTACTTACAATTCTCCAGTACAGCAGTTTTTCAAAGTGTACAACCACTGGAGACTGGTTAGAAAACGCAGTCACATGTGCCCGCCAGACCTCCGAGTCAGCAGCACTGGCCCAGACCAACAGTCTATTCTACAAACCCCCTGGAGAATCTCAGGCACAGCCCTGTTTGTAACCCACTACTGCTGAGCGGTCGGTGGACTCCTAACAGAAGCAAGGTGTGTGCCTCAGGAGCCCTAGCAGCAAAGAACTGTAAAATGAAGTCAGTGGGGTCTGGGAAACAGGAAGAGGATGGGCATCCCCTGAAAGGGGACACAGTAGTGACAGGTAGCCTACAGCGAATGGCCTATCATAACAGCACACCGTGTGAAGGGAATGTCAACACCAGTGCCAGTGCTCAAGTAGAAAGGGATAGGCTAAATGGATAGGGCACCCAGCAATAGGCTGCTGTCTCCCATGTTACAAACTTTGAGAAGACACACAATAGTCAGTGAACTGACAGTTCATTGATACTCTCACTGGAGTCTGCTCGGAGAAGGGTAGGAAGGAAGGCAGGATTAGGAACAGAAAGGCTGAATCTTCACTCTTCATTAAGCACCTCAAAGTGTGTTAAACCTCAATGATTTAACCCTCACAGAACCCCACTGACCTTGTGAGATCTGGAAGAACACACCAGAATGTTTGGTTTTATGCAGAGGGAGCCTTTGAAGTGTTTGAGGAGGAAATGGTTTGGGCATGCTCTCCTGAGCACTGCTTCTCACTTTTGAATCTCACAAGCATTGCCTAAGGTCAGTCCCCCACTGAAGATGAGATGCGAGTCTGATGTCAGAATCCCAGAGGACACTAAGGCTTACTGCTGTGGGAAGCCAGAGGAGCTGAGGCGGGCTCAGTCAAAAGCAGTCATAACTTGACTTTAATGTTGTCTCGTTTTTCTTTTAGGGATGTCCAAGTCTCGGGTGAGTATTCTTTGTCCTTCTCTGATGTCTTCATCCTGTAAGTTATGCAATGTTTTGTTCCTTGGTGGACACAGATATGCCTTATTCAGTTGACACAAGTGCTTAGGACATCCAGAGTTCTGCATGAGATATCCTCGGCTTAAGGAATGCTGTTTATTTCCTTCTCCTGCTAGTTGATGTATCTCATTGCTGTCTCTGTGTGGGAATAACTAACATAAAGCTATCACAAAATTCACAATTCTGGTTCTGAATGGAACTGAGGATTTGTTGCATGTGTGGTAGATCTTTGTCCAGCTTCCAGTGCCGGTGTGTGAGTCTGATCTTGTGAGGAGTCTAAATATTATTTCCCTGCTTGTCAGGGTTGCTTTGGCTACCCGTTGAGTATCTTCTTCATCGTGGTCAATGAATTCTGTGAAAGATTCTCCTACTATGGGATGCGAGGTAAGTTTCTGGCTCACCTGACGGTTCTATAAGAGCATGTTTTGCCTCAGCCAGCCCTAACTCTGTTTCTCTCCCCTACCCCCCAACCCCCCCACCTTGGAAAGCACTCCTGGTTCTGTACTTCAGGAACTTCCTTAACTGGGATGACGATCTCTCCACGGCCATCTACCATACCTTTGTTGCTCTCTGCTACCTGACTCCAATTCTTGGAGCTCTGATCGCAGACTCGTGGCTGGGGAAGTTCAAGTGAGTGACTGGGACTTTCTCACCACAGAGAGCAGAGACTTAAACTGTGAGCTTTGTGATTTGGTATGGCAGACTCGGAAGGTTGGGGAGGATTCAAGAAAAAGAACTCATAGGATGTCTGTGTCTTTGTTTCTGCTTTATATTGTATTCCTAGCACTTAACAAAGTAAATTCAAGAAGGTTGAGGCTTTGTTGTTGTTTTGTTGTTTGTTTACACACACACACACACACACACACACACACACACAAACTGTATTGTTTTGAAATAGTGGCAGGGACTCTGACTATCACTGGTGAGAAAAGACTCCGCCTGATGCCCAGGTCTTGCTGCTGCAGGCTCATGTGGCTTGGTGGGTGGGGAGCCACTGTGAGTACTCACCCAAACAGGGCTATCTCATGGAAAATTATCAGGAAAAGTCTCTGGGAACTTTATAGAGAAGAAAGATGTTCTTCTAGATCAAAGTGCTAACACAGGCAGGAGGAAGAACAGTCAGCTCTCTTTAAAGAAGTCTGTAAAGTTAATGTCTACTCGTGGCCAACCACCACTACCAGGCACAAGCTGGAAACTTTTTCTTAGTTGTTTGAGAATATCATGGATATGTACATGGCGTTTTGATCAAGTTCATTCTGAATTTCCTCACATCCACTTCCTTTCTCACCCCTACCAATGCATTCCTTTCCACTGTCTTGTTTGTTTCTTTGTTTGTTTGATCTAACCCCCGAGTATACTCAATGCTGCCAAGATTTTTAAGTCTTATTGTCCAAAGCTACAAATAGTGTTTCTGTGGTGGCAGAGGTGAGGGTGGAGGGAAGTGGGCTCCCCCTTCTGGGCTGTAACCACAATTTCACTCTGTGTTCCTATGCTCTCCCTTCCTGGGAGTTCTCATTTTTACCTAGTTTTGAAAAAGGGAAGTGGAGTGGGGGGGGGGGGAGAAAAATGGGTAGATCCATGACTGGACTCTTTGAAGCTTTGCAAGAGGAAGAATGGAAGCAAACAGCTACTGTGCCTTTAACCGGTTCTCTCTTGCCCTTTCTAAACACAGGACAATTATTTCATTATCCATCGTCTACACGATTGGACAAGCAGTCATCTCGGTGAGCTCAATTAATGACCTCACAGACCACGACCACAATGGTACTCCTGACAGCCTTCCTGTGCACGTGTAAGTCCATGGTCACTGCTGCACCACTCTCTTACTGCCTGCTTAGTTGGCGATCTGATAATTCATCTTGTTCCTGAAATGTCCTCCAAGAGAATGGAGAAGTCCTCCCTACTCAGTAATGTAGAGAATGTGGTTCAGTTGTGTCTTCAAGGTGTCCCCATCCTAAAGTCTGCTCAATGTGACTAGGGTTGAGACATCTCATTCCATGTATGGTCATGTGAAGGTTTTTGTGCTCACAGTGTCTTCACTAGGGGGGACGTAACTTCCGTAGACCTTGGCCCTCAACACCACCAGCTTTCCCCAATATCCTAAACTAAAGACCTGTAGTTTCTCCCTGAAACAACCTGTAGGTTGTTTCTAGCAACTCTATTTAACAGACACTTGTCCTAGCCACCTGCCCTAGCCACCTGCTCTGAACTCTTGACAGCAAGGTCTATTCTTACTGGAGTTATTCTCCTTCCCTGAAATGTGGCTCAGTACACTAATTACATGACTTGCTTGATTGCTTACTGCTTTTTAAAGATTTATTTATTTTTATTTATGAGTACACTGTAGCTGTCTTCAGACACACCAGAAGAGGGCATCCAATCTCATTACGGATGGTTGTGAGCCACCATGTGGTTGCTGGGATTTGAACTCAGGACCTCTGGAAGAGCAGTCAGTGCTCTTAACCGCTGAGCCATCTCTCCAGCCCTGCTTACTGCTTTTTAACACAGCATCTTACTATATATCCCAGGCTGGTCTAGAACTTGCCGTACAGCCTATATAAGTCTCAAATTCACAATCCTCCACCTAAGCCGTCATGTGCTGGGATTGCATGTGTGCACTGTTCTTCTCTTAGTTAGGGTTACTTTGCCATGATGGTTACATGGCCAAAAGCAAGCTGTGGAGGAAGGGTTTATTTGGCTCACATTTTCACATTGTAGTCCGTCACTGAAGGGAGTCTGGACAGGAACTCAAACAGGGCAGGAACCTGGGTGGATGAACTAATGCAGAGGCCATGGAGGGGTGCTACTTACTGGATTGCTCCCCATCGCTTGCTTGGCCTGCTTTCTCATAGAAGCTAGGATCACCAACCCAGGGATGGCGCCACTCACAATGGGCTGGGCTCTCCCACATTGATCACTAATTAAGAAAATATTCCACAGTCTTGCCTGCAGCCTGATTGTAGGAGGCATTTTCTCAGCTAAGGCTCCCTCTTCTCCAGTGGCTCTAGCTTCAAGTTGACGTAAAACCATTTAGCACAACTGGACACAAACACAACACCATTCAGCCACAACTTTTCCTTCCTTTATTTACCTCCAAAATCACGCCTTAATTTGAACATCACAATATACAAATATTCCAAGTTTTAGAAGTCCCACAGTCTTTACAAACGTAAATTCTTAAAATTCAGTCCTTAGCAAGCATTGAGGGTGCAATGTCTTTAATCTCAGCACTCAGCAGCAAAGGCAGCAAAGGCAAATGGATCTCTGTGAGTTCGAAGCCAGCCTGGTCTACATAATGAGTTCATGTCAACCAGGGCTACACAGTAAGACCCTGTCTCAAAAACAAAAACAAAAAACAAACAAATAAACAAATAAACAAAACCCAAGCTTTCTTCTCAAATCCAAAGTCTTTGAAAACTCCAAAATCTCTTTTAAAATTTAAGGTTGATTAAACTTCAACTTCTTAACATAGCAGCTAGCCATCTTGTGGGTTATTAAGAGTCCATTTTGATTGACATAAGGGTTATGTTTGTTTGATTGGTATCTGTGTGAAGCCTGGGCCTATGCATACCAACCATTTATTCTACCCCTGAGCTATGGACCCCACCCATTAAGTAACATTTCATGTACTCGTTCTTTTATTAGAAATGGTAAGGCTACCAAAAGTCCATATGCAAATCCTTGTTCAGATTTCAAGCCATTTTCGATTAAATATAAATGACAAAACACCGTGGGCTCCAACTCCATGCCATCCAGGTTTCACTCAACTCTCAGCCTGTGTTCTTAGACCTTACCTTCTCATCGAGGGTGAACCTCCCTGTGTCTGCTTCTGTGCATAGTCCTTGCAATGAGACTACAGGGGGAGGGGCCTTCCTGAGGACCTCCCACCTTGGCCTTAAACCACCTCTTTCTTTCCCCAGAGCACTGTCCATGATCGGCCTGGCCCTGATAGCCCTTGGTACGGGAGGAATCAAGCCCTGCGTGTCTGCGTTTGGTGGTGATCAGTTTGAAGAGGGTCAGGTAAGACTGTGAACTGCACGGGAGCCAATGACTAACAGCAGGCTAGAGATCGAATCCCTGGAGCATTGAGTCCCGTCTCCATCCGAGTCTTTTCCAGGATGCTTGAAAGTAGGATACTGACCAAACTAAGTCAGAAGTGAGCCCCGTTCTGAGCCCCACCATCTCTCATGATTCCCAGCCTGGTTGTGATAACCTAACTGTGTCCCTCTTGTGACAGGAAAAACAGCGAAACCGGTTCTTTTCCATCTTTTATTTGGCTATCAACGCTGGAAGCCTGATCTCCACAATCATCACTCCCATACTCAGAGGTAAAGAACCATCTATTAGGGCTGGTGAGATGGCTCAGTGGCTAAGAGCACTGACTGCTCTTCTAGAGGTCATGAGTTCAAATCCCAGCAACCACATGGTGGCTCACGACCATCTACAATGAGATCGATGCCCTCATATGGGTGTCTGAAGACAGCTACAGTGTACTTTCATATAATAAATAAATAAATCTTTAAAAAAAAAAAAAAAAGAACCATCTATTAGGAACTTGGATTTTCTCTTTTTAGTTGTGAGAAAGTCAAGTAAAAAGGCTAAATCTCCCAGACATGCTGGTGTACACCTTTTTTGATCATAAAACTAGGAAGGCGGAAACAGATGGATCTCTGTGAGTTCGAGGCCAGCCTGCTCTATATAGTGAGTTCCAGCCCAACCTGAGCTACTTAGTTAAACCCTGTCCCCAAACAAACAAAACAAAACAATGGCTAGTCCTTGTCTTTTGCTTTCCTTTGATGGCCAGCTGTCACACATGCTGGGATAGTTGTCACAATCTAACTGTAAGCTTCTTTCTTCCATGCCTCCCCTTCCAACCTTTCTTGACTCCCTGGGTTCAAGAACAGGAAACTTCTCACACCATTGATTGTTTAATCTTAAACCTTTAAAGCAGAAAGGCACCATCGCCAATGTTTGGGAAGACATACAGCCGCCTATGGGTGACTTCTGGCCTTTTGCCCTGGCTCCCTGTGGTGTTTTAGAGAATTGGGAAGACATAAGAAACTCAATGTGTCCAAGGTTTCTGTCACTTCATTAGTGGGGAACTGGAAAGCCGTTGCAATCTGCTGGAGCAAGGATTTGATTGGAAGTGCTCAGAGCCTGAGGGACAGGGTCTTCTCTGTCATGAATGGGAATCGTGTGTACAGCTGTGAACAGGAATCGTTTACCCAAACATCACTTTCCCCATGGTTAAGTGTCTTTGTCTAAAAGGTAGTGAAATAGCTTGTTAAAGACCAGACCAAAGTCCCTGTGGGATCCAGTCCTTTCAGAGTGTTTCTGGGGATCCTGTGTTGCCTTTACAAAGCCCTAACGGTTTTCCTTATCAAGATGAAGAACTCAGGGAGCTAAGAGCACCCTCTGTCAGAGGGTGGCAAACTGTGGGTCAAGTCCAGGAGCCTGGATGTAACCATCGTTTAGATTTGATTGCTTCCCCTGTGAAGGCAGGGTAGAAGAGCCAAGACCTAAAATAAGTACTGTCCAGCCCTTCCTTAGCTCATGATGTGTAGCTACTGTGCTTACAGGATGCGTGCAGTAGTGGATGGGAGTGTATCAGCTTTAATTCACGGAGTCCCACATGTTGGACATAGAGTGTCCAGGTCACATTTAGCTCCACGAGTTAGAAAATCCACAGAATAAGAGCCTGCGAGACGGCTAAGCCGGTAAAGGTGCTTGCTGCTAGTCCTGACAATCTGAGTTTGATTCCTGGATCCAGATACTGGAAAGAGAGAACTAAATCCTGCAAGTTGTCCTCTGACCTCTTAATGCACTACACACACACACACACACACACACACAGAGAGAGAGAGAGAGAGAGAGAGAGAGAGAGAGAGAGAGAGAGACAGACTGACAGACTGACTAAATAAATAAATAAATAAATAAATAAATAAATGCATGCTTAAAAAGAAAATCCTTAGAAGGGTTTGCTGAGTTGGCCATGGCATCATTAAGATAAGCAGCTGAGTCCAGAACAGGAAGTAAAGACCGTGTAATGTGATGAGTTCTGGGTGTTTAGAAATGGGAGCAACACGCGCATTAACGAAAACATGACGCTTTCTATTGTTATTTCTCCTCAGTTCAGCAGTGTGGAATCCACAGTCAACAAGCTTGTTACCCACTGGCCTTTGGGGTTCCAGCGGCTCTCATGGCTGTTTCCCTAAGTGAGTAGATCAGTTGTGCTGGCATGAGCAGTTGTCCAAGTCTGGCTCTGTGTTAATTATCATGGCTAATTTGTTACAGTCAGTGTACCAAGTTGTAACAAAAAGTATCACAAAAATCTGCCATTGGACATTTGGCATGCTCTCCCTCTAAGAGAGGAGAAAGTGGGGCAGCCATATTATATGGGAAATGAGATCCTGAAAGGGCTTTGAAGGAGAGGCATCCATGACCTGGGCATTTGGGTCCATCTGAATAGATGAGCAGAGGTGGAAAAGGCTACTAGCATGCTAAGCCAGGGATTGGAAGCTTCTTTACTCGTCGACACACGTCATCTGCGGCTTGAGTAAAGAAACGCCAGCCTGGTTCAATGGTCCTTCTAAGTCCCATTGTCCATCACCCCAAGGGTTTCTACTGGAACCCTTCCCTGCTAGGAGGAATGAGTGTACATAATAGTTATATTCATTTGCACATATGTTTTTATATCAATAGCTTTTTAGATTTCTTCATAGATTAATATGCAGAATGGCAAGTTTCACTATGACATTTTTATACATAGTTACTGCTGTATCTTTTCCATGTTCCGGGTTCCACTATCTATCCCAGTCCTTCCTCATCCTTCTTTCTGTTCCCCTTCCTGCACTGAAGATAGTGTCCTCTGCTTTCAAGAGATAGATAAACAGACAGACAGACAGACAGACAGACACATACATACATACATACATACATACATACATAGATCATAGATAGGTGATTGATAGGTAGATGGTAGATAATAGACAGATGATAGAAGATGGCTAGATGATAGATACATAGATACATGATAGATAGGTGATTGATAGATGATAGATGACTAAATAAATAGATGATAGGTAGATAGATAGATAGACAGACAGATAGACAGATAGACAGATGATAAAATCTAGATTCCATACACATGCATATAGTGTGCTCACATATGGTTTTGAGCATTTTTTTGTTTGTTATTGTTGTTGTTGTTGTTATTGTTGTTGTTTTAGGATATACAAAGAGGTAACCTTGGGTGTTCTAAGTTGAAAGTTAGTGTGAGATGGACCCGGCCCTTGGTCCCCTCAAGTCCCCATGGCTTCTTCACACTTTTCCCACGTTTGTTTTTTAGGTCTTGCCATGATCAAATAAAACCTTTTTTTCCTCATACTGAAACAACACTGCTTTGCTTTTGCTATTATGCAAGTGCTACCCTCTTCCCTGCCCAATATGTCTTCTCTTGTAATTCTTCAAAGATGGCCATGCTCTTCTAAGGGCTTGTGTGTGCTTCTCCTCTCGATTCTGAGCAGAGAATGACACTTCAGGTATATTCTCATTTAGTCTGTGTGACTTGTTCTTAAGAAAAAGATTCTGCATCTTCCTATGAAAGACTGTAGGTGTCTACAGCTCCTCCAGAAACTTCTGTGCTAGAATTAGGCTTTAGTTTGTCAAAAAGCTTAAAGGTTAAAAAGGCTGGCCAAGGGAAATGCTGCCTCAGCCTGTTGGGACCCTTCACCGCTGGTGCTTGTAAGGGCATTACACAAGTCAGTGTGAGCCGTGCAGGACATCTGTAGTACAGGTCAGAACTCAGTGAGACCCCTGAGAGCAAGCGGCTGCCGAGGTCTCCACCTTCTCAACAGAGGAGAGCGAGTGATCCATCAATGCCCTTATGTTATCAAATGATGGTTTGGGGCGATCAAAAAACCTAGTGTAGGGTCTGATTCAACTGTTTAATACCTTTCTCCTGAATATTAGAAACAGGAAGAAAATTCCTATTGCTATTACAGCCGAAAATCTTAGCACCGTATTTATTGTCTTTGTAGAATGATGTATTCTTATGGTATGCAAAGACATCCATGGCCTTTGTCTCCCTTTAAATAGCAAGGACTTGTGTTTAAACAGCTGTGGCAAGTCTAAGAGCCTCCTCGTGAGGAGACTGATGGAGGAGGCAGGCTTTAGCTCAAGCTTCCTCATCCTCAGAGGCACAGGTGGTCGCTAGAATCAGAAGCAGGTCTTCACCTGGGAGGATGGAGACAAGTCTATAACCAATCTCACGCCTCCTGCCAAGGAGACCAGGCAGATAAAGGAGCATCTCTCAGACCACAGGGAACTCTATAGTGACACCTCTTCTTCTGCCCTGTGCAGTTGTGTTTGTCCTTGGCAGTAGAATGTACAAGAAGTTCCAGCCCCAGGGCAACATCATGGGCAAAGTGGCCAAGTGCATTGGTGTAAGTGCTCTTCCCTCCCTCCCTGTCCCCTCCCCTCCCCCTCCCCTCC
>NW_021604567.1:18771564-18781877 GCF_004785775.1 Grammomys surdaster | reverse complement strand
ACACACACACACTTCATGGAAGTGAACAAATTATAAATGATATTTCCCATCCTAACCATTTCTAAGAATACAGCTCAGTGCAGCTCTGTCTACTGTGGAATCCTCGCCACACATACTTCCAGAACTTCCCCATCTTCCCAAACCAAACCTCTGTGTCATTCAATGCCAACTCCCTGCTCTGTCTCCCCAAACCCCTGGTGGGCCTCATTCTACCATCTGTCTCTAGGATGCTGCTCCAGGCAAACCACATGACCACGATCACGGAACATTTACCCTTTTATGATTGGCTTATTTTATAATGCCCTCAAGGTTCACCCTTTTTAGAGGATATAAAAAGATTCCCTTTGCTTTTAAGGCTAAATAAAGTTCTATTGCCATGCAATGTGACCAGTACGCTGAGCCAGGTATTTGTCATGTGTCTCCGGATAAGCTGTAGATTGCAGAGGAAAGAGTCTCCAGAACTGAGGTGACAGTGACTGTCCACGGGAGTCCTCACTGTGGATCTCTTTTTTTTTTTTTTTCTCAGAAAACTCTTCCAGTCTTCCCTAGCGGAAATCAAGTCCAAATTAAGGTCTTGAACATCGGAAACAATGACATGACCGTGTATTTTCCTGGAGAGAATGTGACACTTGCCCAAATGTCTCAGGTAAGTAGGAGGAAACAGGACCTTGTATCTCATCTACCCACCCGAGTTATAACACAGCTCTGAGGAGCTGTTCTTATTGGTCCTTGTATAAACCCCAAAGGCTGTCCAAGATTAACACAAGTCAGCGGCCACCTCATAATGCTTTCTAAACCCATGGGCCTCTAACTCAAGTGTGGGTACAGATCACTCTGGCACTTTCAACAGCAGGGAAGTCCCATGGTTTCAAGCAGGGGTGCTGATATCCCTGAGGAGATGTTACAGTCTCTACAGATAATTCTTAGTTGTTGCAAACTAAGAGTGTGCTACTGGCACTTTATATATAGAAGTCAGAGGTGCTGGCACTCAGTCTCCAGGCCAAGAATTATCTGTCCTTGTATACACAGTGCCTCTGTGAAAACCCTGCTCTAGAGGTCATTGCCCTTGACCTCTGGTTCCCAGCCTTGGTCACATGGAGAGCCTTGAGGTCCACCCCAGTGGTGTGGATTCATATACTCTCATTCCTGATCCACCACCATTGGAGCAGTGGACTTAGACCTTGACAAGCCAATGACCTTGAAGAAGGAGTTAAAAGTCTGACTCCTAGTGGTCAGAGTAGCCCCATAATGATTTCACCAGAACTTTTGCTTTTCCTTTGGTGGTGGTGGTGGTGGTGGTGTGTGTGTGTGCATGTGGTTGTGTGTGTGTACATACATACATACACACACACACACACACACACACATATATTGGTCTTTTGCCTGCATATATGCCTGTTCACCATATATGTGCCTCGTGCCTTCAGAGGCCAGAAAAGAACATCAAGTCCCTTGGAAATGGAATTATAAGTGGTTGTAATTCACCATGTGAATTATGGGAACTGAACCTATGTCTTCCTGAAGAACAGCTACTCAACTGTTGAGACATCTCTCCAGCCCCAGTCCTCTGGTACCATTCTATACTATAGTACTATGTTTATAGTACTATATAGTATATTATTCTGTATATAGTTTAATGTAGTATATTTATAGTACTGTATAGTACTATAGCATATGTATATAATAATATAATGTAGTAGTATAATATAGTACTATATTTACAATACTATATAGTATATTATACTGTATATAATATAGTTATAGTACTGTATAGTACTATAGTATATGTATATAGTAGTATAATGTAGTACTGTATTTATAACACTATATAGTATGTTATACTATACACAGTATAATATAGTATATTTATAGGGTTATAAATGATGTTCACAGCATGTATTTCCTTAGAGCAAAACAAAATTACAGTATAGTTTCTGTGGCAATACACAAAGAACCTTATGACAGTGTCTGTGGGATAGGAGGCCAGGTATTAAGTCCCTACAAGGCATTTTGGATGTGTATGACCATGAACTTTGCAATGTAGGACACCATCTACTGTGACATGACAGTGTCCAAATGCACAGTGCTGACTCTGCCTCCTGCCTTCTTTCCCCCGTTTCCAGACAGACACGTTCATGACTTTTGATATAGACAAGTTGACAAGCATAAACGTGTCTTCTTCTGGATCCTCAGGAGTCGCTACAGTAGCTCCTCAGTTTGAGCAGGGTCAGCGGCACACCCTTCTAGTGTGGGACCCCAGTGAATACCTTGTGGTAAGTACAGCTGTTTCTTGGCTATTTGCAATATCAGAGACACAGTTTTTTAAAATTTTTAGGCTTTATTTTATGTGTATGAGTGCTTTATCTGCATGTACATACGTGTACTACATGGGTACTTGGTGTCTGAGGTCAAAGAGGGCATCGGGTCCCCAGGTACTGGAGTTACAGAGAGTTGTAAACCACCATATATGTGCTGGGAATTGAATCCAGGTCCTCTGCAAGAGCAGCAAGTGCTCTTAACCACTGAGCCATGTCTCCAGCCACAGGGTACAGCTTTTTATTGGTGTGGCTTTCCTTTACCAATATTGAGCACTGTATTAAGCAATCTTCAAACTCTTGAGGAGCACAAGACACTTGACTCCCAGTAAAGGTCTGGCTGGTGGAGAAGAAGTATTACTGTCAATTATGTTTTAAAAAGAAAACTAGGAACTGGCTGTGGTGGTCCATATCTTTTTTTTTACAGCTCTCAGGAAGCAGATGTTGGCCTGGACTACATAGGAAGACCCTATCTTAGCTAGGGATAGCGTCAGACACCTTTGATTCCAGCACTCAAGAAGATATAGAGGGTCTCTTTGAGTTTCAAGCTGTCCAGGGCTACAGAGTGGGACCCTGTGTAAAAACAAAACAAAAAAACTTGTAAAAATATACATGTAAATGAATAATATAATTGTGTTATGAGTCTGTGCCCATGCTTATGTGTACATGGACTCTTCCATGTATACATGTAAGTCACATGAGCACATATGCACATTCTCAGACTTTGAGATAAAGTGCAAGCTCTTGGGTGGCTTGTTCTATCAGGTATATGCAGCCTGTGGCCCACAGATTGACACACCCCAGCAAAGCTGTAAATGTGACCTAGCAAAAATAGGCTTATGAGATTTATTTTCCAGTGGTTTTCCTGATTCATCTGTACAGTTCTCAAAGTGAACTCCAACTCCGTGTTGACAACACAGTGTTGCCATGTCTGAAGGTCAGGGTAATCTAAATTGTTAGAGAGTCATACCCTTTGGAGCCACTGTCTATCAAGGAGAAACATGTGTTAGCATGAAGGGAAAACAAGAAGGAAGAAGTAGAACACTTATCTCCCAGGACAAGGGCCAGTTTCGTGTGCTCAAAGTCTGAAGCGTTAGTGTGAATTGATTCTAATGAGCTAAATATCAGGAAATTTACTTATCTGTTTATTTATTATATGTGCATGTGTGTTTATATATGCACATATATAATGGTCACATAAGAGAGCAGTGAACCCGTGCCACAGTGCATGTTTGGAGGTGAGGGAATAACTGTGTGAAGTGGAGTCTCTCCTCCCATCTTTTTGGAGGGCCAGGCTTGCACAGCAGGTGCCCTACACACTGAGCCATCTCTCTGGGTCAGAAAAGTTTATTTTTATATTATTTCTTCTCTCTTAGGTAAACGATGGTCTTAACCAAAAGCCAGAGAAAGGAGAGAACGGAATCAGGTATGGAGATTTCTTTTGAAACTGGTTCTTCTCGATTCTAACAGAGCTTAACACATTCCTTTAACGGAGCCCAGTTGTGACAAGGGTGTGAAAGTGTCAAGTGCGTACCAAGAATACAAGATTGGATCAACCAGCATAATTCATAACTTAGAGAAGAAAGTCCATATTATCAACTGGTGTAGAAAAATAATCTATAGGATTTAGCATTCATTCATGAAACAAATAATGTTAGCCTTTAACCTGGTCACTAAGTGTCTAGTTAGTTACAGTGTCCAGAGCATCAACGGTCCTCCCTGGGGACCACTTTTCTATCTCGTTCTCTGGGAGCTACCACAAGCACATGCTCTGTATCTCTCCAGATACTGTCCTTGGAGACATCACCGCTGTGCCCAGGAAACTACCTTTCCTGGATCCTGTGGTGTCTTTTTATTCGCCCAGGCAGGCCTGAAAATGCCCTCTTCTCCCACACATGGTTGTAAAGTCCCGGAGGTCTGGAGACTTCTCTGTTGGCTTCTGACTTGCAGGCACTCACTTAACGGTCAGCTTCTCACCAAGCCTCTGGTGTCTTAATCTTTGACTTTGACAGTCCCAGGGTTCTCCAGGGTAACTAAAATCAGTGTAATTCATCTCACCAGCATAAGACCATTTGGTTTTTGGTTCCTTCTCTCATTTTCTTGGTGCCTGTCTGTCCTGAGGTTCAGGACAAAGTGCCACACAGCCCGGTGATTCAATTAAACAGAAATTCATGTTTTCCTAGTTCCTCTGGCTGAAGGTCCAAGATCAAGGTGCCCTGAAGACTGGTCTCTTCTGAGGCCTCCCTCCTTGATTGATTGTTGATAGCCATCTTTTTTCTCTTTGTGTGTCTGTAATGTAATCTCTTCATGTAAGGACACCAATCAGTCATGTCAGATTAAGGCCCTCCAACAGCTTCTTTTCCTTCCTTAAGGCCTTTTCTCTAAAGAAAATCTCATTTTGAGGTGTCATGATGACACCTCTCAGTCCATAGTCCTTCCTTTGGATATTAGTAATTGCCCATCTTGTCCTGCACAAGACATGCACATGCATACACGCATGTACACACGCACACGCACGCACACAGAGCTGCCCTGTGCTTTGTAATTGACACTGAACTAGAAGCATCTCTGGGGTTTCATTTTGTTCTCAGAATAATATTTTCATTGTTTTGATTTCTTTAGAAACGTTTCCCAACATTGGAAAGTTTGGACAGTGTAGATCACAGTATTTAGGCTATTTATTTATTTGTTTGTCTGTTTGTTTATGTGTGTATATGTATGTATTTAATGTATGTATGTGTGAGTATGGAGGGCAGAAGACAGCTTCCAGGAGCTGATTTCATCTTACACCATGACACCATGTGGGTAGTAAGGATCGAACTCAGGACGTCAGGCTAGGAGGCAGGTACCTTTACACACTGAGCCAATTTGTCTGCCAAAATTTATTATTTAGTATGTGTGTACTTGTACGTGTGTGGGCATGCATGTGTTGCCATACATGTGTCAGAGGACAACTTACAGGAGTTGGCTCTGTCCTTTCACCCGTGGGCTTCAGGGATCAAACTCAAGTCAATGGGCTTGGCAACATGAAACTTTAACTGCTGAGATATCTCACTAGTGTTTAAAGCATGTGTGTGTGTGTGTGCGTCTGCATGTGTGTGTGCATGTGTGTGCGCGTGCATGTGCATGCAGGCGCGTTGTGCATGCATTTGGCTCCCAGAAATCAACTCTCACATCTTCAGAGATCCGCATTGTTTCCTGAGAGCACTCATGGCATCTGGGATGTCCTGATCAGTGAGCTACCCCGTCCCCCAGGTTGTATCTGCTTCTGCCCCAAAGCTTTAAGCTTACACGTGTGCTGAGGACTGAACTGGGATGTTCCTGCTTTTGAGGGAGGGACTCTGCTGACTGAGTTATCACTTTTCCCCTTAAAAGCTTAATTTAATTAAAAGTCTTTGTGTGTGATCTACATGGGGAGGTTGTAGATTTTAAAATATCTTTGATAGAAGATTGAGGAACAGAGATGAGGAGTGGCATTAGCTGTTGTTGACCTGTCGACGCCTCCAACCGTGAGTCAGAAACCGTCAGAATCGATTTTCTATTGAGTAGCAACACCAAATCCTTGATAGAGCGAAAGATTCTATTGCTTCTGTAGTACCTGAAGACAATGCTAAAGAGGAGGTTCTAGAAAACTAGGAGAGACTCATGAGCAGACTTCAAAACCTCCACAAAAATCAGACTTTCTGACTAATGTGTAAATTAAAGGAAGGAAATACAAAATTTCAAGCAATTAAATTTTTATATTACACTATCAGTAAGTTGAATACATTTTTATTGTACACTTTCAGTAAATTGAAAGATTTAAACATAGGCAAGCCTTTAGTCAAAATAGGTTGAGGGGCTGAAGAGATGGCTCAGCCATTGTCAAGAGCACTTTCTGCTCTGGCGAAGGTGCTGAGTCCAGTCCCAGATGCCACCAGGCGGGCTCACAGCCAGCTATGTCTCCAGCTTCAGGTGATCAGACCTCTCTATCTGCTGCCAACATCCACACACATGTGCCACACACAGGCACATACACATAGATAAAATAATAAGGCCAGATGGTGGTGACACACACCTTTAATCTCAGCACTAGGGAGGCAGAGGCAGGCAGATCTCTGAGTTCGAGGCCAGCCTGGTCTACAGAGTAAGTTCCAGGACAGCCAGGACTACACAGAAAAACACCGTCTCTTGGAAAAACATAAATAAATAAATAAACAAACAAACAAACAAACAAATCTTTTAAAAACTGGTTGGTAATTTAATCCTGCTTTCCATTGCATTTTAACACTGTGTATTGCCATTTGTTACGTCTCCATAAAAAGTACGCTGCTTGGCGTGTTTTTAAACGGAATAATATAAAAGTTAACTGTCCCAGGCATATATTGTTCCATAACAATACTATAAATCATATTACGTAACATATGTCAGTTTAATATCTGACCATATTTACATTTGCAGCGCCTATCTATCTCCTTGTAAAGCCTTCCTATGTATAGACACACTCATTTTTCTACCCATCTCTTCAAGGAAATTTAGGTTATTCTTAGTTGTTGTTTTTTCTTTTTTTAAAATATGACCGTAGTCTGTATTTTACCTATTTCTTTGCATGTATGTAGTTTCTCCACGGAAGTGGTCTTTAATTTTTTATCACATTTGGTAAAAAAATATGTCGAATCTGCATTCATGATATGTGAATATAGTTAGTACCCACATGGCTGAAAAGATGGCTCAAGAGTTAAGACTGGGTATCAACGCTGGCTGAAGACCTCAGTGTGGTTTCTAGAACCTAAGTCAAGCAATTCACAGCCACCTAACTCCAGTTCCAAGGAATCTGATGCCCTCTTCTAGCCTCTGAGGGTACCTGCATGCACTACACATGCACACACTCACTCATAAATAAATTAAATGTTAATATGGTGTCCTTTAAAAATGATTTGTGTGTACATAGACCGTTCTATCAAATAATAATGTGCCATGATGAAACAGTAAGTTGTTAATCCACTGTAAACTCTTGGTGGGTGTTTACGCACTACTCCCTACTCGCCAAAATGCTCTAGATTCCAAAAAGAAAGACACACACACACACACACACAGCCTTCTATTTTACTATGCCTTAAACAACACAATGGCTGAGCACATCTAAACCTCCTCAATGCTAATACCTACCCACCAATATTCCCAAATTATTACTTAATAAAATCTATATTTCATCCGTCTCCCAGCCCAGCCATTGGCCACTGGCAACTTTATTTACCAATTAGAGCCAACTGGGGGCAGGGACTCTCAGTGTTTTACAGGCAGGTTCCCATGTGATTTGGGAGCCGAATTAACACAAATAGCATGAGAACCAATCCGCAACACTATGAAGCTGATAAAAATGGCCATGTATTTTAGACAGAGTTGTCTTTATAGTACTTAGCCAGCTGTCATTATTACTTCTTGTTCTATGTATTGGACAATCTGCTATAATCTGTCACCTGCCTATTTTGTGGGCAAAACAAACAGCTGATCTCCTTTAGGGCAGCAACATGTCCATCCCTAGAGCAGTATGAGAACTTCAGGTCTTCTCCAGCACGGAGCATCTAAGGAAACACCTGTGCCATCTGTCTCGTGACATTCTGTATGGTCCCAGGAAGGCAGGCAGCTCACTTGCTTCCTCCTGAGGTTCAACCCTAACCCTTCCAAGGCTAGAAGCCTTGGGATGAGCGCCAAGGCCTTTCAGGTGACCCATTCCTCCCTGCATTCAGCAGATGCTGGCCAGCACCACTCCAGAGCCACTCAACTCTCCCCCATCTGAGGCCGTGACTCAGGACAGTCTCTTCTTATTGGGCTAGCCAGCTTCTTTCTCTCGGATCTTGCATCCATTCCCTGCCCCAAGCTCTCAGAGGTAATCAAAATGGCAGGTTCTCTCCTCCTGAGGGAAGCTCTGCCGGTGGCTGTCTTCCAGCAACTTCTATATTTTGGTGGTTCACCTGTTGAGCTCTGAAACTTTCCATCTCAGTAGCACAAAAGCATGGCTCTCATTTAGAAAGAAAAGGAGTCAGTATCTGTTTCTATGACTACCTAGTGGATTCCCCTAAATACCAGGAAACTAGGCAACACTTCTGAGCCTTCAGAGTACTTCCTGGCATGGATAAATACTCTTAGATAAATTCTTTTAAGGGTGTGTGCTTCTGAGCAGGTAGACAGGAACAACTGTAAGGTAGCTGACTTTCTGCCTCTAGACCCTAGGAATCTCCCGTACATATGCATGTGTGCCCTAGGATAAATTACTCCATGGATTGGTTACAAGACAGGTGGCTTTCTGTTCCAGGTTTGTCAACACCCTTAATGAGATGATCACCATCGAAATGAGTGGGAAAGTGTATGAAAATGTCACCAGTCACAGTGCCACCAACTACCAGTTCTTCCTTTCTGGCGAGTGAGTACCTTTACTGGGCAACGTGCTCTCAAGTTCAAGCCCATCTCATCTTTTTCTTAAGAAAAAAAAATGGAGATTTTTAACACCAAGAACCATAACCACTGTTATTTTTTTTTAAAATAGAAAACACTACACAATAAACACCACAGAGGTTGCACCAAACTGTCCAACTGATTTCAAATCTTCCAACCTCGACTTTGGCAGCGCATATACCTACGTGATCCGAAGGGCGGTTAGTAGCTCATCCCACCACAGCCTGACCAACCTTGGCTGGCCTGAATCCTCAGACACTCAGGGCAAGCTCATGATTAGAGGAAATAGGATCTGTAAATGGTCTCAGAACTAACCCAACTCACCGCTAATTCTTTGTTTTGTGTGTGTGTGTGTGTGTGTGTGTGTGTGTGTGTGTGTGTGTGTCTGTGTCTGTGTCTGTGTCTGTGTCTGTGTGTTTGCATGCATTAGGGAGAGGGAGGGTCAGAGAACAACCTGTGTGAGTCTCAGGGATCAAACTCAGATGCTCAGGCTTGGTGGCAAGCACCTTTCTCTGCTGAGCCATCTCACCGGCTTTCTCAGTTATTGCTGACTTCAGCAGGCTTAGTTACGCTAGTTTAAAGTTCCTGCTGACCAGTATTTGATGCCTCCTTCTGGGTCATATGACTTCAGGACTGAGTGATTACCAGGGTTTTAGCTGGTAGGCTTCCAGCACCAAACAGTTACTTTAAAAATGGGCAGTGAATAGGTAAATCGCCTGTTTAACCTTAGAAGGTCAGCTTGGTGTGTCCATTTGAATGGTTGTTATTCTAAAGCGTATCTCTGCCTCTGTGTCAACGGTCTGCTTGGTGCTTGGACGGTCCAGAGTGATGGCTGTCTGGAAGTGAAGGAATTTGAAGACATTCCACCCAACACGGTGAACATGGCTCTGCAGATCCCACAGTACTTCCTTCTCACCTGCGGCGAGGTGGTCTTCTCTGTCACAGGACTGGAGTTCTCTTATTCCCAGGTTTCTTGTTTCTTGTTCCTTCCTCCCTGCTGCTACCTGCTGCCCTCAGAAAAAAACACTGACGGCCTTGATTTGAATCCGGGATATGTGTATTCTTAGAAGGTCTTTTGTTTTGTTTTATAAGACATGGTCTTAGTATGTAGCCCATGCTGGTCTCCAATTCACCATCCTCCTGTCTCAGACTTTCAAGCACTAGAATAGTAGGCATGCGCCACCACTTATGGCTTGTTTATAGGGTTTTTTCTTCTAAGCATCATGGTTACTTTCTCCTGCTGTGCAATAGGCAGGCGTGGTGGCCAGAGCATAGGCTGGAAGCACACATCATGAACCACAGGCACAGAGCAGAGAGAGTAAGCTGAGAGTGGCTCAAGGTTTTAAACACTAAGAGCCCACCTCCAGGGACATGCTTCCTCCAGCAACACCAAGTGTACCAAAGCCCAATCTTACATGGGACATTTCTCTTTCAAATAGCCATGGGTATCTTCCACAGAACAAGGACTATCAGATTAATAAGGTCTTTACTCAGTGGGAATATAACACACACACTAGATAGATAGATAGATAGATAGATAGATAGATAGATAGATAGATAGAT
>NW_021604567.1:18767691-18771554 GCF_004785775.1 Grammomys surdaster | reverse complement strand
GATAGATAGATAGATAGATAGATAGATAGATAGATAGATAGATAGATGGATGGATGGAGAAAGAGTGTGTGTATATACACAGATGCTATCTATCTTGCATATCTATACATAGAGATAGATATTATAAATATAGATAGTATATAGAGATATATTAATAGATATCTATATAGTATAGATAGATAAATAGTAGATATCTATATATCTAATGAGAGAGATATAGTAGACGTATAGATATATAATCACACTAGACTAGACAAAGACACTAGACACAAGGCTAGCGTCTAAGGAAGGTGCAGCGTACCAAGGTCTTGCTACCAGGGTCATAGTAACAGATTCTGCATTGTGTAATATCCCAAAGGCAGCATCTAGGCATCTAAGTACTTGTCTATAGGTCTGTGTCCTGGTTATAGCTGGTTACACATAAGGTCCAGTAGGCATCTCTCTTTTACTCCCAGCGACATCATCCAATCAGATCTACTGCTAAGAACAAGTGTAACACCCTATTTTTAAGGCTAGAGATATAGCTCAGTTGATACAGTGCTGGTTCAGCATGCTCTAGGCCATAGGTTCAATCCCCAGCACTGTGTGAAATAGGTGTGGTGATGAACTCCTATGACCCCTGCACTGAGGAAGTTGAAGTAGAAAAACCAGTTCAAGATCATCCTTGGCTCCATAGTGAGTCTGGAGGTCAGCCGAGACACGCAACACCCTACCTCAGGAAAATGGCTTTTTGGGGTTTTTTTGCTTTCAAGTATATTAGTCTAATTAGACAAATTTTATTGATACCCCAATTAGAGCTCTAATGTCTAAAGTGTTTGTCAAAACTACAGCTAAAGCCATTGCATCCTGGGCATCTTCTTCTTCAGCATCTGTAATGGTTAGCATGGCTACCTCCTTCTGTGAGGACCACACCATCTGACAAAGCCATGCTGTGATAGGTGGGGAAGAGCTTGAGGAAGGAGTATGGGGACATAGCAGGGATGCTACAGAGGAGTGCACACAGTTGTCTTCCTTTGGGGAGAACGTGGCTTTGTCTAGAAACTTGTGAGGCAAAGTCCGTCCACTGATAGATCTGTCTGTGTTACTAGGGCAACACTGTAAGTGTGTGGAGAGAGGCACCCTGCCTCGGGAACGGTTCCCTGTCTCAACCCGATCCTGA
Source organism: Grammomys surdaster (assembly GCF_004785775.1). Lineage (NCBI taxonomy): Eukaryota > Metazoa > Chordata > Mammalia > Rodentia > Muridae > Grammomys > Grammomys surdaster. The sequence continues at coordinate 18,770,395 of NW_021604567.1, read as the reverse complement.
TCTCTGCTTTCCATTGGTGCAGCCACACATTTATATTGAGAGCAGAGTCAAGCTCTGTAGCTGAGGGCATCCTCAAGCATCTTTGTGCCTCCACCTCCCAAGAGCTAGCCTATAGGAGTGAGATGCCATACCTGACTAAACCCAACCAGAGCTGACCTCTGACCTGCACTTCAGGGGTGCTTGGTGAAGTGAGTGGGTGGGCGGGAGGGGTTCTCTGGGCCTGAATCGGGAACCCAGGTTGTAATGCTTTCTGCTTTGCTTCCTTAGGCTCCGTCTAACATGAAGTCCGTGCTGCAGGCAGGCTGGCTTCTAACCGTGGCAGTCGGCAATATCATTGTGCTCATTGTAGCAGGGGCCGGCCACTTCAGCGAACAGGTATAAGGGGAAAGAAACTTGGATGTGTCTTTTTCCTTCTGTTTTCTTTTTTGAGACAGTGCCTTATGTAGCCCATGCTGCCTTCAGACTTGCTGCGTAGATGATGGCTTTGAAGTTCTAGTCTTCTTGGTCAGCACCATGACTATCCCTAGCTATCTATAAATACATATCCATTTGAGTGAGTGGTTGAATAACACTGCCAGACCAGTCAGCTAGAGTTTTTACCAATAGCACTGGGCAGTCTCTGCAGGTTTCTGTTACCTGGAAACCGACACCAGGTTTGCTATATTGAGTTAAAGTCTGTATACTCCGATGGGGTCCACTATTAAAAAAAAAAAAAATCTGCCATCAATTCTGTGAATTGAGATCAAGAACCTTAAACTGGTCATATGGGCTAGGGGTGTAAATCCACGGAGAGTACTCACCTAGTGTGCACAAGGTCCTGGGTTCTAGCCCAGCACTGGAAGGAAAAAAAAAGAAAGAAAGAAAACCAGATTCCTTGTACATAAACTCCACAATAAGTTAAAGATGTTCTTGAGATGGTTATAACTTTCCATTTAAAAATAAAATAAAACGCAGGCTTGTCTGATACTCAGAGCTTTTGTCCAGCCTTGTTGCACACAAGATCTGCCTGGTGATTTCCTGTCACCAGGCAGTTACTCAGTTCCCTGTTTCAGGAATGGCCATGGGGCTTCGTGCTCTTGAGCTCAGGCATTGTCAAAAAATATGTGCATATAACTATGTGTATATATGTGTGTGTTTGTGCACATGTATGCACATAATATATACTATATATATTATATGGAGTATAATGTATATAATATTTTATTATAATATATTATACTATATAGTATATTATATATTATATATTATATATTTATTATATATTATTGGGTCCCCAGAGCTGGAGTTGGGGGGTTTATAGGTTTTTCAGGACCCCAACCAAGGACTTCTGGCAGATGCTCAGACCTGTGAAGCAATCCCTCCCACCCATGTTCAGCACACTCTATCTTGGGAGGTTACCACTTGGTCCTTGCTGGCTCCCCATCCTTCTGGCACCAGCCTGAAGCCTTAAGAATTTCAGAAAGTTTCTCTCGTCCTTCCAAAAGTCTTGTTTCCATACCCCATGTTAGTAAAAAGCATCACCTGCTCCTTGAGCATTTGAGGAAATCCAGACAATGTCTCTCTGTTGGGAGCCGACATCTAGTTTCACTCCAAGATGTCTTCCACCTAGAAGCAGCAAGAAGAGATGCTCGCAACATTATGTTAACGTGACCTGTGTTTGTTTGTTTGTTTGTTTGATTCCTCCAGTGGGCTGAGTATGTTCTGTTTGCCTCATTGCTCCTGGTTGTCTGTATAATTTTCGCCATCATGGCTCGATTCTACACCTACGTCAACCCAGCAGAGATCGAAGCACAGTTCGATGAGGATGAGAAGAAAAAGGGTGTAGGAAAGGAAAACCCGTATTCTGCATTGGAACCTGTCTCACAGACAAAAATGTGAAGGTCAGAAGGCAAGTGGAGAATGCACCAAGTCCAGCATGTACCCTGACCTCTGCCCAAGGGACAGGACAGGACACTCCACTGCAGAGCCCTTGATGGAGAAGACCTCAGAAGTGTGAGCCAAATTAATAACAAAGCAGTTTTCTAAGCTGACAGCTGTGAATCCGAAACTCTAGGATGAGCCTTTTGGTTTTTTTAATTTTTTTTTTCAAGACAGGGTTTCTCTGTGTATCCCTGGCTGTTCTGGACCTCACTCTATAGACCAGGCTGGCCTCAAACTCACAGAGATCTGCCTGTCTCTGCCTCCTAAGTACTGGGATTCAAGGCATGCACCCAAACTACCCAGCTAAAATATTATTTATAACACGCACTTTCTGTTTTGTTTTGTTTTGTTTTGTTTTAAACACTGGGCCATACCTTACATTTCTGCCACAGAAATGAACTTAGCTCAGATTAACTTAATTTTGAAAATGTTAACAGTACTGTTTTTTTTCTAACAGTTTTATGAAAACAATGTTGAATTTACACAGAGCTTTTTAAAATAGTACGTAGTGAATATCAGCCTGATTCGAGCTAATAACTTTACCTTGGGTTTTTTTTGTTTTGTTTCTAGTCTCATTTGCCTTAACTCTTTTTAAATTATGTGTAACTCAAAAGATTATTCAAGGGAAGGTTAGTCATGAGTTGTGAAGTTTCACTGAAGTAAATTCTTGTTCTTAAGAATATGTCTTTGTGTGTCTTTGGGTTAGAAGCTTTTCTGTGCCATCTAGTTATATTATGGATACATGCTCATTGGTTATATTACTGATACATGCTCATTGGTTATA
>NW_021604567.1:18763737-18767681 GCF_004785775.1 Grammomys surdaster | reverse complement strand
TATTACTGATACATGCTCATTGGTCTTATTACTGATACATGCTCATTGGTTATATTATTGATACATGTTCATTCTTTATATTACTGATACATGCTCATTGGTTATATTACTGATACATGCTCATTGGTTATATTATTGATACATGCTCATTAAGATGTTTTCAGAAACCAGCAAAGCAGTAACATAAGCAATACCCACATAGAGTAAACCTCAGGGACATGAAACACCAGTGTTTATTTCTTCTTGGTCCTATTTCTCCCAAGGGGGAGGGTTATCTTCTAGTACTAACACCTTTCTATGTGCACATACTTGTACATCCCGTTGTGTTTTTCTTGAATTGATGACTACTTCTCTACTTAAAGTAGAGATTCCTTCTAAAGTATTATAAACATTACTCAATTCATCCTATAGATATTTGATGCTTTTTTGCTGGGTTTTGTTTTGTTTCAAGATGGGATCTCAGTGTGTAGCTCCAGCTGTCTGAGCTCACCGTGTAGATCAGGCTGGCCTCTGCCTCCCTTTACAGACATGTGCACGATACTCAGCTTACTTGTTTATTTTAAACTTTTTTTTTCTTTTATTCTTCTATCAAACATACATCCTGACCACAGTGTCCCCTCCCTCCACTCCTCCAGTTCCTCCCCCACCTCCCTTCTCCCTCAGATCCACCTTTTCCTGAGAAAGACAGAGGCATGGGGGAGAGGGAGGCAGAGGGGGAGAGAGAGGGGGAGGGGGAGAGTTGGGAGAAGCAGAGAGCAGGCTCCCCAGGGATATCCCATAAACATGGCCTAACAAGTTACAATAACACTAGGCACAAATCCTCATACCAAGAGCAAGGCAACCCAGTAGAAGGAAAAGGATCCCAAGTGCAGGCAAAAGAGTCAGAGACACCCCCCCACTCCCACGGTTGGGAGTCCCACAAGGACACCAAGCTACACAACCATAAGGTATATGTAGAGAACATAGCACTGACCCATGCAGGCTCCATGATGGTCACTTCAGGGTACACCATCGTTGCACATAAAAGCTGCACAGACCCAAATTCTGAGGGAGAAATAATGAAATTACCACACTTAGCTCAACAACTTTCCAGCCCCGTAAGGCGGTCCTCAGAGCCCCTAAGTAGGGCCCTGGCTCTTTTCTCCATGTGCTTCTCATTTCTCTCCACATACTCTGACCCAGTCAACACTGGAAACTCCTCTCCCTGGAGCACAGCACACTCTTCATTCTCACATCAAAGGGAAGACATTCTCCAGCCCTCACCCCAGCCCCTCCTCCTTCCCTTCACACCACTCCCTGTGAGAGATTCTTCGTTGATACCTCTCCCTGACTCAGTGGGTCCCATTGCATCTCTGAGCAACATGCCAGAAGATCCCAGACTTGGATCTCCCAGCTTTCCTTAGTCAGCTCGGTGGGCATCTTGCTCCCCGAGCTCCACAACATTCTTTTGCTATGTAAATGCTTTCAGCTTCTCAGGCCAAGGAACAAGGCAATAGCAAGGAGGAAGCAAACTGAGTTGACTTTGAATGTCCCTGACAGCAACTTCTGTGTAAAAGTCTAGACTTAAGGGTCCACAAACTGTTACTTAGCCATCACCTGACATTTCTTCCTGCCTTCCTGTCTCCTCCTACCTTTCTCTGAATTCCACCCTGACAGGCTAAAACCAAAACACTACACTGTTTAAGTACTATTCTGCGTGGGGCAGGGAGGGGAAACCCCTAGAACTAATTCCAACCCTTACACCTAAAACCCAGGCTATTTTCAAGTAGTTTTTACAGATTCCTATGACTGGTTTTCAATTGCTTTCGTCTTGTACAAGATCTGTGTGGGTGTTTTGTTTTCATTTTGCAGGTGAAATTTGTCTCAGAGTACTAAGTATTTTTAAGTCAGTTTTAAACTTTTAAAAATACTGGTGTAAACGTTCAAGTGTGACTGCCGTTAGCTATTTTAACCATAGGCATTATGCATTTTGCAAAAACAATTATATTCTCATCTTTTGTAACAACTAAGGCTGAACCCACACTGAACACTGGGCATGTGCAGACAGTGGGCTTGGCAGTCTTCTGGTACAACCCAGCAATAATGTGGGTTCCTATTATTCCACTCACAGAAGACAAAGGAAAAGCAAGTAGCCTGTCCAAGGCCATCCCCACAGCCTCGCTCTGGAGCAGAGACCACCAGCCTTGCATCCGCCATCTCTCAACACCTCACTTGTCTACTGTAAGGAGGGCTTCAATCTTAACCTTTATGATAATGGTGAGACAGCCATCTTCACTTCTGAGATAAGAAAACTGAGGAAGAAGGCTGGAGAGAGGCTTTGCCATTTAGTTCATTTGCTGCTCTTGCAGAGGACCCAGGTTTGAGTCCCAGAACCCACAGGTAGCTCACAAGCATCTATAACGCCAGGTCCAAGGACTCTTACGCCCTCTTCTGGCCTCTGAAAGCTGGTGCACATACACACATGCAGGCAAAACACACGTGTGAAAGAAAATAAATAAATCTAAAAATACACCTTTGTTGTGAGTCTTTCCCAGGAAGCTACAGCATCTACCGATTACCACAACCTGCTGGATACCATGTGATTATAGCACATAACACAGCAAACCCGATGGCTGGGGCCATTGTAAGGGAATCAGGGCAAGGCAGTATGGGTACTGGGAGCCTGCTAGACTAGTGTTTCCAGCACCCTGGGAAGGACACCCATACCTGCCACACGTGGGGATTTGAGAATGGAACCCTGACTCAAAGAGCAAACCAAGGAAACCTTTACTATCTCATAGGGAGGCCTAGGCTCCCATGAGGCCATGCTACCCAAAGACACTTTAACTTCCTCCCCTCGAGCCTGATTGGAGACACCGCCACTGCCAAGAGAGGTCATGGAGAGAAACTCTGATCTCAGAAGGAAACGGCTGGGGCAGAGGCCAGTGAGGAGAACAGCCAGTGGCAGGGCTGAAGAACTGTAGGGTGCAGGCAGACACCAGGATAGATAGCAAGTCAGCAGGACATCTTGTTTATTTAGTTTTTAAATTGCGGTAAAATACACAGAGATAAAACTAATCCTTTTAAGGGTACAGAACTCTGGCACAAGTCACACCAACACTGTTACACAACCATCTCTTCCATGAGTCTCCTCAAGACCTTTCCCAGGAGAAAGGAAACCCCGTGTTCATTGAACACCAGCCCCGACCTCCCCTCATCCAGGCCACCGCAGTAAGAAACAAAACGACGGCGATTACGTTCTTGCTTCCACTTCCACTCACCTGTGCCCTGTGATTCCGACCTCTGGCAGGCTTTCTAGAGTAGCCTGGGTGTTGGCTCAACCATGATGAAAGGCAGCTAATGGGAAGACCTGGACCTCTAGGACTCCCAGCTTATCAGCGAGGCCACTGACTGCTGCAAGCAGGGACAAGGCTTTCTGGAGTCCCGCAGGTACTGGCAATTTCAGAGCCCTATGAGTTTCCATTTGATTTAATGTCTGTTTTGGTCTCACGAGACTTCTTGACGCCGTATCTGTGCTTAAAGGCCCAAATGGAAAAGCAACTGAACGTGGTAGACTGCCATCCTGGTTCCCTGCAATAAAGAGCCCCACACTTCCTAGGGAAGTCCTGAGAGCAAGAAGGGAGCCCCTAAAACTGGCAAAGGCTGACCTGTGTGCTGGAGAACCAGCCCTTCCATAGCACTGAGCCAAAGGTTCTTCCTCCCGGTTCCCAAAGCTTCGGTCGACTCCTGGTCTCCAGGCTTACAGAAAGGCCAGGTGGCTCAGAACCTGGACTGACATGCTATACAGTGACCAGCAGAGGGCGCCAACAGTCTCTTCCCCACTTTGTGCCTGTGCGCAGAAGTAACTTCTTTTGTAGTTGTTGTTGGGTTTTGTTTTGTTTATGGTTTTGGGTTTCTTGTTTTGTTTTGTTTTGTTTTGTTTTGTTTTGTTTTGTTTTGTTTTG
>NW_021604567.1:18753100-18763727 GCF_004785775.1 Grammomys surdaster | reverse complement strand
TGTTTTGTTTTGTTTTGTTTTGTTTTGTTTTGTTTTGTTTTGTTTTGAGGAGGAAGGTCTCACTATTATAGCCTTAGCTGGTTTGGAATTCACTAAATACACCAATCTAGCCTCAAACTCACACAAATCATCCTTCTGCTTTCTGAGATTAAAGGTGTGAGCTACCACACCTGACAGAAGTAACTCCCAATTTGAGCAGCCACTGCTGTTCAGCCTCAATTTTAGCTCCAGTAGGACTGGCCGTCAGTGGCCCAAGCTCTGATAAGACCACTAACCTTCAGTGGCTCAAACTGCAGTAAGCCACCAAAAGTTTACTTGGGTTGTTTTACAGTTTATAAACCTGGAGAGAATTCATGATAGGTCCCCTTTGGCTTATAAAACCACGACCCACACATATTCAATAATTATTCACAAAGAACCACAGCAGGCATCCAGGAGAGTGCAGTATGAGCTGGCCAGAGAGTAAGCAATGTCCATTTGTCCGTGAGTCCATTGTCCCCAAAGGCCTCATAACAAAGAGATAACAAAACAGTAAACGAGCACTCTGGATAAGAAAGGCAAGTGTGCTTCAGCATTTTGGAGGCCATCGACCTCAGAGCAAGTCTGGACCCTATGTCACACAGCATGGGGAAGCTTCTCCCAGGGAGCCCCTGGAGGCACTCCAAGTAAGGTAGGGTATTCTGACCATAGTACAACCAACTTGAGGATAACCTGTCTGTGGATTTGAAGCACTAGGGAAGCACTGTAGACTATGGGAAACACACACACACACACACACACACACACACACACACACGGGAGCAAAGCTGGGCAGTTATCCTCTGCAAGTAAACACTGCAAATCTGATCCATCCCCTGTCAGCTCTGAGCACCTGCAGAGACATTGCCATTTGTGTGAAACAGAGTGTGGGTCCCTCAGAGCTGTTATGAGGTGGCCAGTGAGTTCATTCTTTGTAAAAGTATTTTTTATTCTCCTGATGTAATTGTCATTCGGAGGCTTACTGCCTCTGTCTGCTAACCTAAACCTAATCCTGGAAGCTTCTAGCCTCTGTACAATCTAATCTAGGCCTAGAATGTTTTCAGCCTCTGAGACTTACTGCTGAATAAGCTCACTCTTTCTAGTCCTTTCTGAACTTGGGCTGGCTGGTTCAACTCAGCTGTTCTGGCTCAAACTCCTCACCAAGTTGACTGATTCAATCTGGTTTCTGTCAGTTTCTAACTGAATTGTTCTGCTTGGTCTCATACCAACTCCAGCAATCTGTTCTAATCTTCTGGCTCCTTCTCATTCTCTGTCTCGTTCTGTCTTCACCTGTGTCTAGCTTGTTCTCTTTCTGCAACTTGTCTCTGTAAAAGCCTCCCAGTAAAACTGCCTCTGAATTCCATGAACTGACTAAACATATCTGACTAGAACTCAGAAATATGCATGCCTCTGTCTCCTGAGTGTTGAGATTAAAGACGTGTAACTAAGGCGTGGACCTAAACTTTTCTTTACCTGAAACTTGCTCTAGACAGGCTGGTCTTGAACTCAGAGATCTGCTTGCCTCTGTCTCCTGGGATTAAAGGTGTGTCTATATTCCAGCCAGATCACATAGACCTAGGAGGTCTTTGGATGTGATCTCTTATCAGAGCAGCCATATTCTAGACTAAAATTCCTCTACACCTCTAGGATTTAAGACGAGGCACGGGCCTAGAGATTTGGCTCAGTTGATAGAGTGTGTGCCTCCCAATGCCATTCCGAAGACCTGGATTCTGTGTAAATAACACAGAATGCTACTGGTTAGTAAAAAGAAAGCTGAGATTAATTACCCTTCAAAGGATCTTGTCAGGATAGTTAGAGCCCTCCAGGTCATGACAGCCGTCCTGAGGGGACATATCCTGTAGTTCCAAAGGGCAAAGGGAATTCCTTGTTTTATGTTTCCAGAAGACGTGGTGATGAAAGTTCCATACCATGTGACCTAGCCTGTGTGAAAGAGTCACTAGGCCCAAAGACACTGAAAGCAAAGTTGTAAATCAAGCTTGTCTTGGGCCCAGGCCTGGGGCAGGAGGAGGGGAGGACTGGGCTCGAAGCTGTAAGTGGGAGGACGAATTCAAGGCCACAGCAGGTGCTTATCAACCTTGTGGAGACTGAGAGGCAGCTGGGTGTGGATGGTTTGTGTGGGGAGAGAGAAAGCAGCAATTAGAGGTAATGTGACATGACAGGTTGGATCCCCCCTCTTAGTAAAACCTGGCGTGATGATGCTTGCCTGTGATCCCAGCACGTGGGGTGGAGACAGGATGTCAAGGCTTCAGGTTATCAACAGTCACATAGAGAGTGAGACCAGCTGCCCATGTGGAAGGACATCCGAAAGCATGTTAGCCTCCCTCAAGGGGTGAGGAAAGCCATTGTAAGGACCATCCTCTGAACCAAAGCACGGCCATCTTCAGTTTATCTGAGCATGTGTGCCAGAGATCAGCAGCAGCAGAGCTTGTTGACTGTTAATGATCCTTCCTGGAAGAGGGCATGGTGAGGGTCATGAGACCTGCTCCTGAGTATCCAGCCACCCATCTCAGCCAGTTATATGCAGTTCTGTTTGCACATGGCCTCCAGGTCCTGGGGAAAGAATAGAAGGTATAGATGAGGAAGGCTAGAGAAGGGGACTCCATCCACACAGTCATGGGGGAATCCTCAGGTATGCCGGGTACCAACCTTCCGGTGTGGCTCTTTTAAAGTCACCTGTATCCATTGCTCTGTAAGAAAACCCAGTAAACCCTTTGGTTCCTCAGAAAGAACCTTGGTGCAACTACTTCTTGGTTTGTCACTGGGTGGTGGAAGGAGGTGGTGGGTGTTTGCTTCTCCCTAGGGAAAGGCTTTTTAGCAACAGAAGCAATCACCATCATAGCTGGAGGCAGAGAGGCAGGACAAGGACAGCTGTTGGAATGCCAAGAGGACATGGTTATGGTTTTTGAGAAGTTGCAGGAGACCATCACACACAGTTGAGAGCAAGGGTGGGATCCCTCAAGCTAAAGAAGCATCGGAAAGAGGTCAAGCATTGAACCAAGATACCCTCGTGACCTACAGAAGGGCTGTTCAGTCCAGGAAAGTGACAGTGGGGTGGAGAACAGGGACCTACTGGGGACATCTTGGAGGTGACAAGGTGGAAGGATTCTCGGATGGACTGGATATGGGACACAAGAGAAGGACATTAGGACTTTCAGAGTGGCCCATCCTAAGGGCTCTGAGTGTTTTGTTTCATCCAGTACTCAAAGCTGCCCTCAAATGAAGTGGACCAGCATCCCCTGACTGCCCCTGAGAAGACTGAAGCACATGGCAGTTAAACAATGTGTGTGAGCAACCATGTTTGCTCCTACAGGAAGGTGTTCTATCTCTCCTCTCCTTCTGGCTCTTCTTCTCCCCATTGCCCCTCCTCCCCTCTCATTTTCTTCTCTCTCTACCCTCATTATTCAGGTATTTGTTTAACAAGTTTCTTCAGGAAGCACTAGAGGACACCTCTCTTTGTACCTTTACAGTCATGGAAACAGAAGGACTCACAAGACCTTCAGCTGGAAGGAGCCATGTCTATGGGATGCTGCATTTGTGTTCCAAGGGCAGCATAGAAGAGTGGTCAGTTTTCGATGTACGAGCCATGGTTTCAACTTAAGGTCCACTTGCCTCTTATGAGTTGTCACTTTCCCACCACGGCCGACTGCACGCCTGAACTGTGAGCCCTTACTTTCTAAAGTTGTGTCTTCTCAGGCCAAGCCATGAGGAAAGCACATAATACAGGGAGCAAATGGTTCCATACAGTTCTGAGGCTCAGTTTTCTGGCCAAAAACGTGGGTTACCTGGTAACCCATACGTTACGTATTGCCCACGGTGATGTGTTGCATGCCTATGTACCCAGGACTGAGGAGTTCCCAGGACAGAGAGGAGCTGGTTGCTTTAATGAAATGAAACTAGACATAGAAAGTGCATTGGTGCCAGGCAGTGGTGGCACACGCCTTTAATCCCAGCACTTGGGAGGCAGAGGCAGGCAGATTTCTGAGTTCTAGGCCAGCCTGGTCTACAGAGTGAGTTCCAGGACAGCCAGGGCTACACAGAGAAATCCTGTCTCGAAAAACAAAAACAAAAAAAAAGAAAGTGCATTGGTTTTGTACATAGTAGGTACTCTATACAAGCTGGTTATTGTTTTACTTCTTCACCAACAAATACTTAGCAAGCACCTACTTTATACTAAATGTGATTTAGTGCACAGTGGATACACCCTTGCCTGCTTTGATAGAGTTTAAGGCATTTGATGAGCACCCAGCCAAACTCCTTGGGGTTCGGCCAACCATGGCTGAGTGAATAGTGGAGACGGTCTAAACTAGAGAACTAACCAGATCAACCCCGTTGTCCCTAACTTTTGACTGAAGCAACCCCTCAAACGTTTATCTGGGAGTGCCCCATCTTTGCCACAAGGTGGCAGAAGAGTACACTTGTGGTTTATAAAATAACAAAAGTTTTTTGTAAATATCAGCCCTGTCTCCTCCGGAATTGTTCATGCTTAAATATCACAAGACTTGTTAGACACCGGGGTTAATATTTCTAGATGTTTCCATCTTGAGATGGGCGGAAGTGAACTTAAGATAGTCTTTGCGTCCCGGGATTCCAGCAAGGGTTGCTGTTCCTCAGGGAGGCACCAAGAGGTGCCCAATAGCAATGGGTTTTACTGAATTGGGGGATACTGAGGACGGAGACTGTCATTTGGAAGGCGTTTCCTGCCTGGTGGGTTCTGCATCATCTCACTAACGTCCGACACACTCGTTTTTCGTTCATCCCATGATGCATTGCTGTTTTCCATAGGATGAAGTTGCTGGACAGATTAGCAAACACAGAAACAGTGGTGGTTGCCAATAAGTGCTAACAGTAGTAAGCTTAGCAAGAGGTTAGAGGACAGCCGGGGTCCATGATGATTATAAATATTATACATGCTCTACTAGAACAAAAATGTTCTATTGGTTTCTTTCTTTCTTTCTTTCTTTCTTTTTTTTTTTAGTTTTTCGAGACAGTTTCTCTGTGTAGCCCTGGCTGTCCTGGAACTCACTCTGTAGACCAGGCTGGCCTTGAACTCAGAAATCCGCCTGCCTCTGCCTCCCAAGTGCTGGGATTAAAGGCGTGCGCCACCACCGCCGCCCGGCCCAAGATAATTTCTACAGGACTCCTCAAATCTCTGTGTATAGTAGGGTCCCAGATTGGGATCTAGTACAAGATTCTTGGAAAAAACAACATATTGAAACCAATAGAATGCCTGCCGGTCGGTGGTGGCGCACGCCTTTAATCCCAGCACTTGGGAGGCAGAGGCAGACGGATTTCTGAGTTCGAGGCCAGCCTGGTCTACAGAGTAAGTTCCAGGAGAGCCAGGGCTATACAGAGAAACCCTGTCTCGAAAAACCAAAAAAAAAAAAAAATTATCTTGGGATTTCCTTGATTTTTTTTTTTGGTCTGAATCCTGTTTTTGCCTCCCCCTCACCCCCTTGGAACTTTCAAGTCTGAAAACATGTTAGATTCCTCTTCCATTTGATTGACACTTGGCTGAGTACAGAAATCCAGTTGAAGGCAGTTCTCTCTTGAGTATTTGGGGAGCATCCTTCCTTGTCTTTCTACTTTTGATGATGCTATTAAAATCCCATGGCAGTCTCAGCATTTAATAATTGATATGGTGGTCTGGAGAGATGGCTCAGTGGTTAAGAGCACTGACTGCTCTTTCAAAGGTTCTGAGTTCAATTCCCAGCAACCACACGGTGGCTCACAAACCATCTTCAATGGGATCTGACGCTCTCTTCTGGTGTGTCTGAAGACAACTACAGTGTGCTCATATACATAAAATAAATAAATCTTTAAAAATATTTTATATGGTATATTAATTACTCGTTGTTTCAACAGAATACGTGACAAAGGGGAACATGATCTGTGAGGAAAGGGTCCTCAGTCCACCGTGACGGGGCAGGCACAGTGACGGGGCAGGCACAGAGACCGGGCAGGCACCGTGACGGGGCAGGCACAGTGACCGGGCAGGCACCGTGACGGGGCAGGCACAGCAGCAGCACCTGAGGCAGACGCTCATGTTGTGTCTACATTTAGGAAGCAGTGAGAAGCAGCTCTTTCCCTTTTGTTCAGTGTGGAACTCCTGCCCAAGGGATGGCACCACAAACATTCTGGCTGGTTCTTTCCACCTCGGTTAAACATTTCTGGAAACGTCCTCATGGACACACCCAGAGATGTGTCAATAGTGAAGATAAACCATTGTATACGGGAACCCTTTTCCCTAGAGAAGCTTATCTTTTGGATCTATTATTGACTGTTTATCTTTATCCAAAAATGTTCAAGGTTCTAATAATAATGTTTTATTTTAATTAGACATGTAGTCAGAAGGTAGCACATCCCAGCACTCGGGAGGCACAGGGAGGTGGATCTCTGAGTTTGAGGCGAGCTTGAACTCTGTAGAGTGAGTTTCAGGACAGCCAAGGGTGCACACAGAATACCTGTCCTGAAAAAGGAAGGAAGGAAGAGAGAGAGAAAAGAAAAAACAGACAGACAGATAGACATAAATAAATAAATAAATAAATAAATAAATAAATAAATAAATAAATAAATAGTGTATTTTAAATTTGAGGACTTTTTAAAAATCAATTTGGAGTATTTATGTATATGAAATGAGGTATCTTGGGGCAGGAATTCCTTTATGTTTCCTATACAACTTATGGACACAATCTGAAAGTAATTTTAAATTATTTGTTTGTTTTTTAGATAGAGTCTCACTGTATAGACCAGGCAAGCCTGGAACCCACAGAGCTCCACCTGTCTCTGCCTCTTGAATGCTGAAATTAAAGGTGTGCACCATCGTGCCCAGCTTCATAGATAGCCATGTGCAGTCCCTGAAAGTCATTTTATACAGTAATTTTTATATTGTGTATTTTGACTACCACCTGCTGCATAAAGTCAGGTGTGGAATTTTCTACTTGCAGCCGTATAGCAGCAGTCAAGAACTTTCAGATAATTAAGCATTTTAGATGTGAGGGTTTGGATTAGAGACGCTCAACCTATAATTTGAAATTTCATTGTGATGTGTCTGGTGTATCATTTTTATCCGTTGTGCCGGATGTTCATGGAGACTTGCAAATTGAGAACTCGTGCTCTTTGACTATCAGAGATTGTGATGAATCTTTAGTTTCGTCTCCTGCCTTCTGTTCCTTGCTTGCCATGGAACTCTTAATCAGTACTCCCTGATCAGCCTCAGATGCTCTTATCCTGTCTTGTCCTGATATCTCCTTTGTTCTATTTTGCTTTGCGATTGCCTCAGCTATGTTTCAGACTTTTGAACAAACTTTCTTATTTCTGCCATCCTGTCTTTAATCAAGAGTCTTTTAAATTCTGACTTGAAAGCTGGGTGTGGTGGTGTTAACCCATATGTAACCCCAGCACTTGCATGGTGCTGGCAGGTAGATCAGGGGTTTAAGGTCATCCCATCCATATATCTAATTTGAGGCTAGCCTGGTCTATGAAACCCTAGTCAAATAAATATATGGATAGACAGGCTGGCAGACAGACAGATAGGAATGGATATTTTAGGTATTTGAGAGACAAATGCAGGAAGAACTCAAGTTCAAGGTCAGCCTGGGCTATAAAATGAGTTCCAGACCATCCAGGGTGATATGTAAGACTCCTGTCTTGCCGGGCAGTGGTGGCACACGCCTTTCATCCTAGCACTTGGGAGACAGAGGCAGGTGAATATCTGAGTTCGAGGCTAGCCTGATCTACACAGTGAGTTCCAGGACAGCCAGGGCTTCAGCCTGGGTTCAAGAAACCCAGGTTTCGAGAAACCCTGTCTCGAAAAACCAAAACCAAAAAAAAAGAAGAATCCTGTCTCAAAAAAAAAAAGAACCTACACACAATACATCAGTCTAAATTATTATTAGTTACAATACCCAGCTATATTTTATGATCATAGCATCCTATAACAGATACTAATATCTTTATATCTTCCTTCCTGTATACATTGTTTCCCCAAGCTGCTTTTTTGTATCTTCTCTGGTGTGCTTGTTCCTAGTATTTATCCAGACAGAATATTTCATCAAGTGTCTGAGACTGTTCTTTGCCAGCTTGTGTTTAGGAGCTGAGGCCAAGAGCACAGTCACCAGTTCTAGGTGTCTTCATTAGAGAGGTGACAGAATGACATTTTCATTGCAGAACCAGAATGGCACCGTTGGAGCTGCCTGAACAAGTGGGCCTTAGGAAGGCCCTCCCCGTGGTGGTGTGGGTACAGTGTGCTGGCTGTCAAGCTGACTCATCTGAAATTCACTAAAACCCAAGCTGCTGCTGGATGGATCCCCTGTGAGGGATTCTTTTCTTGATTGGATCACTTGAGGTGGGGAGACCCAGCTTGAATCTGGGCCACACTTTCTAGTAGCAGCCTATAAGAAGAACATGGGAGAAAGAAGTGCTCATTCCTTGCCTGCATGCCCTCTCTGTCACTGGTAAATCCATTCCTTCACTGGTATTAGAGCCTATTTCTTCAGGATTCTGGTGTATATTGACGACCAGCTGAGACATCCAGCCTCATGGTCCAAACAACTATTAGATTCTTAGACTTTCTGATGGGAGACAGCTAGTGTTGGAATAGTCAGACCAAAGCTTATAAGCCACTCTAATAAATCTAATAAATACACACATGCACATACACACACATACATGCACACAAGCACATTCATTCTATCCGTTCTGTTTCTCCATAGAACCCTGAGTAATACATGGGATCTGGAGTGGTCGCAGACAGAGGACAGGTGATATCTTTAGTGAAGGCAATTGGCTAACTCAAGACATCCTGGAAAGGTATCTACCTCTAAGGTCTCCCCTGTCTCCTGTTAGCTGAAGTCAGCAGAAAACCAGAGAACTAGGGGTTCCTTGGTCAGTTCAGGCAGACTAGCCTCCTGAGACAGAAGCCAGACAGCTGGAGCTGGAAGGGTAGACCTAGAGAGGCCACTGGAAGTAGAGCCACCAGTACCAGCAGGGAAGATGGCGTTGCTGCAACCTACTTAACAACTTGGGAAACTCAGGACGCTCCAGAAAGGGATGGGGCCTGAAAGAGCCAATCAGCTGGAGGGGTACAGGTCCTACCCAGATAGCTACTTGTGTGCTGGCGCAGAGTTCATCCCAGCATAGCAGTTTCTGTTTCTCCAGAAGGCTGTAGAACTAAGGCAACCAGCTGTGGTGAGAGGGCAGTGCTGAGGAGGACTGAGGACCACTGATCTCACTGTGGTATGTCCGTAGCCTCCGCTGTCTCTCCAGTGCCCCAGATCACACTGGGACCACTTCCTTTCAGAGAACCCTGTTCTTTAGGTTTCTTATCCTCCTAAGCAGCTGAAGTTAGCTAGCTCTTGGTTTCTGGGTCAAAACAATTATCTTGTTTCCCCTTAAAATAATGGTTATTTTCTTCATTTTTTATTAATCATTCCATTTGTTTACATCTCAAATGATATCCCATCTCCCAGTTACCCTTCCACAAACCCCCCATCCCACAACCTCCCTCTCCTCCCTCCCCCTTGCCTCCATGAGGGTGTTCCCCCATCCACTCACCCTCTCCCACCCCACCCCTCCAGCATCCCCCTACACTGGGGCATCAAACCTCCACAGGACCAAGGGCCTTCCCTTCCCACTGATGTCAGACAAGGCCATGTTTTATTTTATTTTATTTTATTTTATTTTATTTTATTTTATTTATTTATTTGGTTTTTTGAGACAGGGTTTCTCTGTATAGCCCTGGCTGTCCTGGAACTCACTCTGTAGACCAGGCTGGCCTCGAACTCAGAAATCCGCCTGCCTCTGCCTCCCAAGTGCTGGGATTAAAGGCGTGTGCCATCATTACCCGGCCCATGTTTTATTTTAATTAGAATACAATAACATCATCTCTCCTTTCCCTCCCCGGTCCTCTCCCTCCAATCCCTCTTGTGCCTCTCTCTTAGTCAGTGTCCTATGGCTGTCAAGAGATGCAATGACCATGGCAACTCTTATAAAGGAAAACATTTCACTGGGGCTGGCTTACAGTTCAGAGGTTCAGTCCATCATCATCATCATGGCAGGAAGCATGGTGGTTTGCAGGCAGATATGGTGCTGGAGAAGGTGCTGGGAGTTCTACATCCAGATCAGCAGGCAGGAGAGAGAGAGAGAGACAGAGACAGAGACAGAGACAGAGACAGAGACAGAGAGACTGAGAGACAGAGACAGAGAGAGAGAGAGACTGGGCCTGGCTTGAGCATTTAAAACCTTAAAGCCCACCCCAGTGATACATGTCCTCTGACAGGCCACACCACCTACTCCCTGTCACATAATGCCACTCCTGAATAACCAAGCATTCAAATCTATGAGCATACGGAGCCCACTCTTATTCAAACTGCTACAGCCTCCTTTACTTCCTTTAAAACCCATGGCCTCTTTTTCATTGATTATTATTAGATATGAGCATATATCTAATACACACACACACACACACACACACACACACACACACACACACATCCTGTTGTGATCATTTACTGTTGCTTGTATGGAGGTGATGTCAGGGCTGGCTATTTGATATCGGTAACCAATTAGGGAGCTCGTCCCTGGGGAAGAC
>NW_021604567.1:18732836-18753090 GCF_004785775.1 Grammomys surdaster | reverse complement strand
TCTCTCTCTCTCTCTCTCTCTCTCTCTCTCTCTCTCTCTCTCTCTCTGTAGTCCCTGTAGTTCTCTGTAGGTTGGGACCCCTGGAGATTCCCCCTCCACACTGGCACGATTACTAGTGTCTTTATTCATCTCTTGTTCAGCCATGGTGTTGTGACACCATGACGCTTCCCCGTCATCTCACACAGACTCTGACTTCTACAATCTTGGTGCCCCTCTTCCTCTATGTTCCCTGAGCCTTAGGTACAGAAGTAGTGTTGTAGATGTATCTATCAGGGCTGGATGCCCCACAATTCCATTCTGACCAGTTGTGGCTTTCTGTAATGACCTCCTTCTGCTGCGAAGGGAGACTTCTCTGATGAGGGTTGAGAGCTCTGAGTATAAAGATTCCACACTACGGTTAGCCGTAATACCCTCCCCTCAGAACAATCCTTCTGTTCTTTTGAGACAGGATCTCATTATATATCCCTGACTGTCCTGGAACTTCCTAGGTAGGCCAGGCTGGTCTCAAACTCAGAGATCTGCCTGCTTCTGCTTCCTGAATGCTGGGATTGAAATGCATGCCCAGCCCGGCCCAGCTGCTTAGAATGATCTTAAGGAACCACAGTACATGCTGTTTTCTTTGGATGGTTGACCTGAGAGAGGGGTTGGATAGAGATTCAGTGAAGCCATGGGGACCAGGCATGACCCTTGCTCTTGTCTCTGGTTACCCCGCCAAGTGGTGCCTCCTTAACACCACAGACCTCTTTCTGTGACTTGGATGGAGAGTTTGAAAACAAACAACCCTGGGGATGGAGGCACACACCTGCAATCCCAGGATCTGGGAGGCTAAGGTGGGAGGGTTGCTGGGAGTCCCAGGCTAGTCTGAACTACACAGCAAGACTAGTTGAAAGACAGGAAGGAAGGAAGGAAGGAAGGAAGGAAGGAAGGAAGGAAGGAAGGAAGGAAGGGAGGGAGGGAGGGAGGGAGGGAGGGAGGGAGGGAGGAAGGAAAGAAGGAAAGAAGGAAAGAAGGAAAGAAGGAAAGAAGGAAGGCAAGAAAGAAAGGGAAAGAAAGAAAGGCAAGAATAAGTAGAAATAATATGGCAAGATGGCTCAGCAGGTAATGGTGCTCACCATTGAACTTGATAACCTGAATCTTACCTCCAGGGCCCATATGATGGAGAACTAACAGAAATAGTCCTCTCTCTCTCTGTCTCTGTCTGTCTGTCTCTCTCTCTCTCTCACACACACACACTCACACACATATATATACACACATAGACACACACAGAGAAACATAATATATTCACACACAGGCATACACAGACACATATACAGACATATAATATACTCACACACACACTCACACACACACATATATATATATATACACACGTAGACACACACAGAGAAACATATTCACACAGACACATAATATACTCACACACAGACACACACACAGGTACACAAATATATACAAAATAATAAAAATAAAGGCTAGCAGATTATCATAAAAATCATTGAAATGTTTTATTACATTATGACTTAAACTGCAAGATGTTTAATATTAAAATGAGAGACTGAGAATTAGAAAAAAATACAATGAAACAAATAGTTGACTTGCAGTAAAGCCGGGGACTGCAGCCGCCTCCCCCAGCGGTAATCTCTACAGCGAACACTGTCAAGGACAGACGACATGGAATTGTCATAATAGCTCTGATTTAGAACAAAACCACCCATTCTGATCCCTCTCTGAATATCAGGGCTTTTGATCTCATTCTGTTGTTAAAAAGAAAAGTAATAATTAGGTAATGACCTCTGTGAGAAACATGAAAAGATTTTTTTTAATTAAAAGATAAGTTTGAGGGCAAAGACTTTATTTATAGTTGATAATAACCACATTAGTCAAATTAATGAATCCACGTTCAGAAGGTGTCCAGTGAATCCTATTTCTGTAATATGAGAATTATCTCGGGTTTCCCATAAATTAGGGTGCTTGGAATTGGGATATTGAAGATCAGGTGAGGTGAAGGCTCAAGATTACACAAAAGTGGCGGTTATGATACCGATGGCTCCCAGCACTGAGCACACGCTGTCTGCCACACGGGCAGCAACTCATTCATTCTTCCCATAGAGTTTGGGGTTTACCGATAGAGCGCATGCGTGGCACTGTGCTCCGCTCCCTAGCGTCTCAAAGGGTTTTCCTCGCCACTGATTTAAAGAAAATCTAAGATGTGCTTTTTACACGCAGGTGTAACTCGGGAAGGACATAGATTATGAAATTAAAGGAAAAGTTTAAAAGGAAGCCTTGGTCAAGGGAGATGGGCTCTCCCTTCACTGATGTGTAAAGTTAACACGGGGTAGGGAAATGTCCTGCAAGGCTTTCATGATTTGCTGAAGGACTTTGTTTTGGAAATTCTAAATTTACATGAACAAATGAACACATAAAAATACTAGGGGAACTCTTTTTAAAAGGGAGAAGCACCAAGGTCTGAAGAGATGGCTCAGTGGTTGAAAGCACAGTGTTCCTGCAGAGGACCAGGTAGGTGGCTCACAGCAGCCCCTCACTCCTGCTCCATGGGATCTGACGCCCTCTTCTGGTTTCCATGGGCATTGCGCTCTCATAATAGTTTCATTGTTTTCCAAACAGGGTTTCTCTACAAAGTCCTAGATATCCTGGAGCTCACAACATAGACCAGGCTAGCCTAGAGCTCACAGGGATCCACCTGCCTCTGCCTCAGAACTCTGAAAATAAAGGCATGAGCCACTATGCCTGGTTCCTAGTCATTGTTTTTTTAAATAAATACATAATAAATAGATAAATAAATAAATAAATAAAATCTTTTACAATAAAAATAGAGCACCAAGGAAAGCTTGTTCTATAAAGTCAAGGATAGTGCAGCATTGGGATTTTTATCCTCCTTGGGTTCCAGATGAGCCAGCCCCAGTTTCCCAATGCTGGTGGAAGAAACTGCAAATTCTGGAGGGTTGGGGGAGGGGTGGGACAACATTAACAGACAGAGGCCTGAGGTCAGGCAATCAAGTCTTCCTTAACGAACACATGAGTGCCAGCTCAGTGTAGCAGGGAGACATGACCTCGGTCTTCGAGCGATCTGTTGTACCTTCCTTAAAAACAGTCTGGAATGCAGACACAGCTTGTCTGAGTGTGAGACCCAAAGACAACTGTCACACAGCACGTAGCACAGCATAGAGAATGTCCTCTATAGTCCAAACATGGACTGTAGAAACGACACAAGGGAACGAAATGAGAAGGTAAAACAGACTCACTCGAGGGCAGGCACAACGCGCATGCGTCATCCCAGAGGCGCATACAGAAATCTTCCTGGGAGGGAGCTACCGGGAGGCCCAATGGGCATTTGAAGTGTAATAAAGCTGTCGTCTTAAATCAATTGGACAAAACATGAACGGTTTGACTTTTCAACAAATGTGATAGGAAAATAGAGCAATTCTATGTAGAAAAATTAAGTTGGATTCGTACGTCACTGAGAATGAGTTTCAAACGAAGCAAAGACTTAAATATTTTGAAAAATGAAACAATGTGAAATTATACACATCGAAGTAGTAATTATATATCCAGTGCCACCAGGAACGGTATAGGGGGAATTTAGTTTAATATAAAATGCCCACCTTTTTTTTTCCTTTTTCCATTTTTTCCCTGTGTGTGCTATGTTCATAGGTATGTATGTTTCTCATGTATGTGGGCACCTGTAAGTGTGGGTTCAAATGTGTAAGTGCACACACGCTCGTGTAAGGCCCAAGGGAATCTTTCTCAAGCAGTCTTCTTTATTCACAGAGGCAGGGTCTCTCAGTCAAACCCAGAGCTCACTGATATGGCTAGTCTCGCTAGCCAGCGTCTCTGAAATGCCCTTAGTTACGTTTCTGTTGTGAAAACATGCCAGCACCAGAAGCAACTTACAGAAGTAAAAGTGTATTTGGGCTTGTGACTCAAGAAGGATAAGCATCTATCCTGGTGGAGTTAGGTATAGCAGCAAGCCTCAGGTACCACTGCAGAGCCAGGGAGCAGCGTACATCTTCAAATCCAAGCAACAACGCAGAAAGAGCAAACTGGAAGTAGTGCGAGCCCTTAAACTCTCACAAACAAACAAACAAACAAAAAACCGGCACGATGGCACACTTCCTCCAGCTCCGGGCTGGGCCGCTCTCTATCCTGTCCCCAAACCGCACACACCACCAAGTGGGACCAAGTGTTCAAATGCCTACTCTTTCATTCAAACCACCACACTGTCTCAGCCTTCCAGGTGGGCTGCTCAGCCGACCAGCTTTCCTGTACATGCCGTGGATTTGAACTCTGGATCTCACGCTTGTGTGGCAAGGACTTTATTCAAGGAGTCATCTCCCCATCCCTGAAATGCCCTAGAGAGCTCGTAAAACTATGGATGAAAGAAAGTCGGAATCCTCTCCATTCCAAGCAGTCAGGCTAAAATGGTTGACAGATGGTAAGACCCCTGATGAAAGCTTATTGGATATGATGGTTAATTTGATGTTGCCCAAGAGTAACCTTTAAACCAGTACGGTTTAAAACGTATTTTCCTTCATGGGATTGGGGTAGGGATTGCTCATCCAAATGGGAATCTCTCAAGGAAAAAGAATTCCACTCCCAGATTAAATTCCCTCATTTGTTTGTTTGTTTGTTTGTTTGTTTGAGACTGGCTTTCACACTCTAGCCCAGGCTGGCCCTAGAATTGTGGCAAGCTCCTACCATGAGAAACTATGCTGTGGTGCTTTAAATGAGAATAGCCTAGACCCCATAGGCTCATAAATTTGAATGCTTGGTCACCAGGGAGTAGCACTCTTTGAAGAGATTAGAAGGATCAGGAGGTGTGGCCTTGTTGAGGGGGTATGTCACTGTGGGTGGGCATTGAGGCTACAGACTCCCATGCTAGGCCAGAGGGTCTCTCTTTTCCTATGGAACAGGATGTATCTCTCAGCTACTGCTCCAGCATCTGCCTGCGCTGTGATAATACAGGACTAAAACCTCTAAAACTGTAAGCAATCCTCCAATTAAACGCTTTCTTTATAGAAATTGCCTTGGTCATAGTGTCTTTTCGCAGCAATAGAACAAGAACTAAAACACAAAGTGAGCTTTTTTTTTTTTTTCTTTTACTATGAAGCCTGCCTCTATATCATGGCAATCCTCCTGCCTCAGTCTCTTAGATCAAGAATTGCTGGTTGGGGCTGGAGAGATGGCTCATCAGTTAAGAACACTGACTGCTCTTCCAGAGGTCCTGAGTTCAATTCTCAGCAACCACGTGGTGGCTTACAACCATCTGTAATGGGATCTGATGCCCTCCTCTGGTGTGTCTGATGACAGCAACAGTGTACTCATACATGAAATAAATAAATTAATCTTTAAAAAAAAAAAAAGAATTGCTGTTTGTAGGTATGATGGCTCTTGCCTTTAATCCCAGCTCTCAGGAAGCAGAGGCAAGAGGATCTCTGTGAGTCTGAAGCCAGCCTGGTCTACAAAGTGAGTTCTAGGAAAGCCGGGGCTACATAGAGAAACCCTGCCTCAAACAAACAAAAAGAATTCCTGGTTGCATTCTTTTTATTACTTATTGCCTCTTTTGTGGTGGTGGGACTTGAACCCTGGGTATTCTGCATGCTGAGAAAGAGGAAGTGCCCCAACCCTGAGCTAAATCCCCATTTAGATTAACTTCAGACTCAGCCTCTCTCTCTCTCTCTTTCTCCCTCTCTCTCCCTTTCCTTCCTTCCCTCTCTCTCTTTCTCTCTAACTCTCTTTTCCTCTCTCTTCCTCTCTCTTCTTCTCTCTCCCTCTCTCTTTCTTCCTCTTCTCCCTCTCCTTGTATCCATCTCTCACTGTGTTTGTGTCTCTCCTCCTCCCCCTCTCCTTTTCTTTCTGTCTATCTCTCTTCCTTTCTCCTCCTCTATTCCCCTTTCTGTCTCTCTTCTTCCCTCCCTTTCTCTCCCTCTCTCTGTCTCTCTCCCTCCCTCTCTGTCTCTCTTCCTCTCTCTGTCTTTCTCTCCCTCTCTTTCCATTTCTGTCTTCCTCTGTCTCTCCCTTCTTCTCTTTCCCTCTCTCTCCTCCCTCTCTATGTCTGACTTTCCCTCCCTCTCCTCTCTCTCTCCCTCCTCTCTCTTTTTCTCTTTTTCTCTTCCCCCTCTCCCTCCTCTCCCCCTCTCCCTTTCTCTCTCTCTGTCTCTCTCCTCTCTCTCTCTCTTTCCTCACTTGCTCTCTCTCTCCCCATTGGTGAACACAACAACACAGTCTCCGCCTGAAAGTCCTCATAGCTGGAGAGAACAGGAGCTGTGTAGTGGGGAGACCCTGGGCGCCAGCTTCACGGAGCATCTGCAGTGGGGGATGGGCTGTCGTTTCCTTACCTCAGGCCATGGTGAGGGGGTGGCATCATTTAGGCAGAAATCACCGCACAAGTGGGCAACGCAGTTCTGGTCAGGAAGAAAGCAGATTGCAATCATGAGAAGTAGAGCTAAGACATCTTACAAAGAAATGGCCTGGATTCTCTAAAAATGCCAGAAGCATTAAAGGAAAAAATCGGGGATGAACTGGTCCTAATTAAGGGAAAATAAAAGGATATGTCACCTGGATACAAGATTCCGAGTCAGGGGAAAATTATAAATGTCATCACCAGAAAGCTAGTTAGATTATAGCATACTGTCATTAGTACAAAATCCTCTACCTTCTACTATAGTTAAGCAAATGCCCTTGTTCTTCTGAGGGAGGAAGGGGGGTGGGGGAGGTTTCTTCTTTCCCAGAGTCAAGTCACAAACAGTAGAGATGTGTCAGATGTAAAGTGTATCTGTAATCCTGGCACTCAAAAAGCTAAGGCAGGAGGACTGTGGGCTGAAGGCCACCCTGGGCTACATGGTGAGTTCAAGGCTAGCCCAAGTCTATAAAGTAGGCTGGAGGCCAGCCTGATTACATAGCAAGTCAGTTTCTCTCTCTCTCTCTCTCTCTCTCTCTCTCTCTCTCTCTCTCTCTCTCGCCCTCCCCCTCGCCCTCCTCCTCCCCCTCCTCCTCTCCCTCTCCCTCTCCCTCTCTTTCCCTCTCCCTCTGTCTCTCTGTCTCTCTGTCACACACACACACACACACACACACACACACACACATTCTTCAGTTCCTGAACTGAAAGGTTTCATAACCAGGAAAGATGCCTGGTCATTGATAAAACCCAGCAAACAAGATCTGTGCCTTGGTTAGAGAACACATTCTCAAGGGTTTTATTACATGTTTCTTCATGTTTAAGCTACATAGTCGGGTACAGTAAATGAACAGTGTTCCTCATTTGTACAACCATGTCACTATACTTATGGTAACCTACGTGCATGAAGTCAGGATGTGCACAGAGATAATTTGGTTGACTGAGTGTCCAAAGGCAAGCCTGACTACAGAGCTGACTCAGACACTGGCCAACAGCCAAGGTCAAGCTGGAATGCCCTGTGGTTTGTCTGTTACCAGATGTTTTCAGGAAGATGGGAAGTAGCAGGATTCAGACCTCCTTCCAGACCACACCTAAGTCATTTGGATTCCTAGTTCAAGAAAGCACACTGAGGTGCAACTCCACACCAGACACTTAGTCTTCAGCTACGAGGCACAGAATGTGCCTATATTGGCACTAAAAAGAGCTGCCCACCAGTGACTTTCCATGACAGGAACGATGGCGTGTGTTTGACTGAAAGCTCAATAGGTTGGGGTCGTGTTGATATTTTAGTCCTGGGTAGAGTTAAAGACATCACTGCTCTTCCATAGGTCTTGAGTTCAATTCCCAGCAACCACATGGTGGCTCATAACCATCTATAATAGTATTTGATGCCCTCTTCTGGTGTGTCTGAAGACAGCTACCGTGTATTCATATGCATAAAATACATAAATAAACCTTAAAAAAAAAAGACATTGGAGTGAACTGTTAGAGACAGAGGTTTGATTGGTTTTTGTTTGTTCTCTTCTCTCTCTCTCTCTTTCTCTGTCTCTTTCTTGTGTGTGTGTGTATGTGTGTATGCATGTGTGTGTATGTGTGTGTATGTGTGTGTATGTGTGTATATGTGTGTATGTGTGTGTATGTGTGTGTATGTGTGTGTATGTATGTGTATGTATGTGTATATGTGTGTATGTGTGTGTATGTGTGTGTGTGTGTGTGTATAGATGTAGGTAAAGACGAGAGAGCAACCTCAAGCATCAGTCATCAACCCTGTCCTGCTTGTTTTCAGAGACAGCGTCTTTCTCTAGGACATGGAACTTGCTGATCAGGCTGGGCAGACTGGACTCCGGGAATCTTCCCGTGTCTGTCTTCCTCACCTGGATTATAAGTACATACTACCATGCTCAGGTTTTTATGTGGGTGCTGGGATCAAATTCAAGTTCTCATGTAGAGATATTGTCCCAGCCCCTACTGCTTTTCTGAGACATAGTCTCAAGTAGCCCAGGCTAGCCCCAGTCTTCCCACCTCAACCTCCCAAGTTCTGGGATTATAATCATTAACTACCACGCTCTATCTGCAGATAGAGAAGTACAATTTACTATCAATTGATTTAAGAGTCTTTATTTTCTTCCCTCCATCCCTCCCTCCCTCCCTTCCTTCTTTTCTTTGTTTCTTTTTCCTTCCTGAGATAGAGCCTCACTATGTAACCCTGGATGACCTAAAATTTGCTGTGTGGACCAGGATGGCTTCAAACCCAGAGAAACACACCTACCTCTGTCAGTGCAGTTCTGGGATTAAAGGTGTGGCTCAACATGTCCATCTTAGGATCCATTCCAGCTTTGGGTAGTTTGGCGCAGGCTTCTAGGAATACCTCGGAAACAGTGCTTCGAGCAGTGGAGAGGACTGGGCTGGATTTCCAGAAAGGACCAAGTCTGGAGAAGACTCGTTGGAGGAACAGAGAGAGAACATTTGCGGGTGATACTCCGCCCCTCCTGCAGCTTCTGTGCCCTCCTGAATGTCACCCTGGAGAGCATGGTTTCTCCAAGACTGCCTGAGCTCTGCTGAGTCACCACCTGACATTTGCTTTTGCTCTGATTTTCCATTATAGCAACCTTATCTGGTGAGTCAGGACCAGCCGAGGAGGGGAGGACTAAGGCTCTGCGGGAAGGAGCAAAGCAGACAAAGGTTCACAGACACCACTTCATCTTGGTCAGAGGGCTGCTTTGGCCTGGATGAGATCCTAGGCTACAGAAGGGATGGAACAAGGTCACTTGAAGAGGAATCTCCCTCACTCTCTCTTCCCAGTGACATCCACACCAGGCTTGCCACTGGTTTGGCTTGACAGATTTTTATCTAAGTCCTCCTGGGCCAGACCTCATTCCTCCTGAGGCTCCAGTCAAGGCAAATGAAAGATGGAAGAGGAAAGAAAGAAAGAAAGAAAGAAAGAAAGAAAGAAAGAAAGAAAGAAAGCAACCAAGAGGCAAAAGGGCTGGCAAGATGCTCAGTAGGTACCTACCACCATTCCAAGGCTGTGAGTTCAATCCCCAGGACCCAAGGAAAGAACCAATTCCCAACTGAATATCGTCCTCTGATTTCTGCATGTGCACCATGTACATGCACACATACACACACACATACACACACACACACACACACACACAAATAGACAAATAATAAAGTAACAACAAAGCCGCATAATTCATCTGATCAAAAAGAAGGGAAGATTCCTCTTCTTGCCACACAGGTCACTGCAAGTGAAAGAGAGACAGAGAGAGAGAGAGAGAGAGAGAGAGAGAGAGAGAGAGAGAGAGAGAATGAATTTCTATTCTTCCCAAATACTCATGAATCTTCTGGTGATTAAAGAAGACACTCCACAGTGTTACAACTCAAGAGTGTTTCCTCTTAGACTCAGAAGCCACCCCTTTACAGTGGAATCATCCAGAAGCCCTGTCAGTCTGGTCTGAAGTGGCATGGATGAGATGGGCCTGGTTCCACACAGCAGAAGCTTGCCTGATGTGATGGCCTATGTCCTCCTTAGGCGTGTTGTCCCTGTGCTCAGCAGAGTCTAGCTTAGGAGAAGCTTGCTCACTATCCAACCTCATGTCCCTCTCTTTATTGTAGGAGTTAAAGATTGTTCTGTGTTGGAAGTAGAGTCTCTCCCTCCCTCTCCTCCCTCTCCCTCCTCCTTTCCCTCTCCCTCTCTATTCCCTTCCCTCCCTCTTCCTCCTTTTCCCCTGTCCTTCCCTCTTTTCCCTTCTCCCTCTCCTTCCCCTTCCCTCTTTTCCTCTCCCTCTCCCTTCTTCTCCCTCCCTCTTTCCCTCTCCCTCTCCTTCTCCATCCTTCCCCTCCCATGTGACTGTTTCTGTGTCTATGTGTCTATACATGTATAAGCTTTCTGATGGATAGGTTTTATGTCAACTTTCCACAAGTTGGGGCCATCTGAGAGGAGGGAACCTCAACTGAGAAAATGTCTCCACAAGATCAGGCTGTAGGCAAGCCCGTGGGACACTTTCTTACATAGTGACTGAAGGGGAAGGGCCCAGCCCACCGTGGATGGTGCCACTCCCTGGGCTCTATAAGAAAGCAGGCTGAGCAAGCCATGAGGAGGAGCAAGCCGGTAAGCAGCACCCTTCCATGGCCTCTGCTCCTGCTTCCAGATTCCTGCCCTGTTTGAGTTCCGGCTCTGACTTCTTTTGATGATAACCTGTGATATGGAGCCCTCTCCTCCCCACAATGCTTCCAGATATGGTGTCTTATCAAAG
Organism: Grammomys surdaster; assembly: GCF_004785775.1. NCBI lineage: Eukaryota > Metazoa > Chordata > Mammalia > Rodentia > Muridae > Grammomys > Grammomys surdaster. The sequence continues at coordinate 18,742,413 of NW_021604567.1, read as the reverse complement.
CAATAGTTACCCCAAAACAAACAAACTTGTCAGTGTGTGTGTGTGTGTGTATGTGTGTGTGTGAGAGAGAGAGAGAGAGAGAGACAGAGAGAGAGACGAGAGAACAACACTGGGTACTGTTCCTCAGATGCTTCTTTGTAACTTTTGTAGACAGGGTCTCCTCACTGTCCTGGAACTGATTACTGTAGGTTAGCTGGTTAGCTGGTCCCAGGGATCCACTAGTCTCCACTCTCTCATCTTTAATCCTGTTTCCCACAAGACACTATAGGCACTATGCACATAACTTCATGCCAGGTCTCAGGTGGAAGATGCTGAGAAAATAGATCCACCATCTTGAAGCTTCCAGGTCCCAGCCACACGTATTTTCACTTGGGACTTTCTATTGAGGCCAGAACACAAACTCTGAGCAAGAAAACAGCAAATTGGATTCCGTAGGAACAGAGAGCTTCCTCAGTGTCCACAGAGGACTGTTGCTGGCCTGAATGCTTGCTTGTGGCTCTATCACACCTTCTGCAGGCTTCCTTGTTGGAGACCTGAGTCACAGGAAAGGTCACGCCCCCTCCGCCACTTGCTTTGTGCATCCCTCACCAGGACTTCATAGTCTGAGCTTAGGCTTTTGGAAAGAGAAGCTAATGACTAAAGAAAAGAAGTCACCCTGAGGAAGAACAGGTGTCTTATTCAGGGCTTCTATTCCTGCACAAACATCATGACCGAGAAGCAGGTTGGGGAGGAAAGGGTTTATTCAGCTTACACGTCCACATTGCTGTTTCTCACCAAAGGAAGTCAGGACTGGAATTCAAGCAGGTCAGGAAGCAGGAGCTGATGCAGAGGCCATGGAGGGATGTTACTTACTGGCTTGCTTAAAGTGCTGTTCATGAGACTTAACCAGAGAGCAAAGTCTATGATGGGCATTTCCAAGACTTCCTTTGTCAATGCATTTGATCTGAGTCTCTTCACCTTAGCCTCAGGCAGACTCTTCAGACAAGGGCAAAAAGCAGCCACATTCTTCACCAAAATACCAGAAAAACAGTCTCTAGGCCACATATTGAAATTCTCCACTGAAACCTATTGGGCCAGGTCCACACAGTTCAGATCACTCTCAGTAGCAAAGTCTTCCATATTCCTATTAGGATAGATCATTAAGCCCCACTTAAAGCATTCCAATACTTTCCAAATCCAAGGTTCTGAAATCCACAGTCTTCCAAACAAAAACATGGTCAAGCCTATCACAGCAATACCCCAGTCCCTGGTACCAACTTCTGTCTTAGTTAGGGTTTTACTGCTGTGAAGAGATTCCATGACCAAGGCAACTCTTATAAAGGACAACATTTAATTGGGGCTGGCTTACAAGTTCAGAGGTTCAGTCCATTATCATCAAGGTGGGAACTTGACAGCATCCAGGCAGACATGGTGCAGGCGAAGCTAAGAGTTGTACATCTTCATCTGAAGACTGCTAGCAGAATACTGACTTCCAGGCTGCTAGGAGGCAGCTAGGATGAGGGTATTAAAGCCCACTTCCACAGTGACATACTTCCTCCAACAAGGTCACACCTCCAAATAGTGCCACTGCCTGGGCCAAACTTACAAACCATCACAACAGGTGAGAGGTAGGGACCCTGGAGAGAGGTATTCTGGAATACTTGTGTGTCCTGTATTCTGCAACAAGGTCACCAACATACAGGCACAATGCAAGTGAAATCAGACCAGCCTCTGCTGTCTGACACTAGCTGGGCTGGTCCTGTATTCACAGAATTTGATAATGGGACAAGATGACTCTTTCACACCTGTTCCTCATCTGCATACTGGTAGTTCCCATCTCTGGTCCTTTCTTAAAGACACTTGAAGCAGAAAGAAAGACCAAAACTATGAGGCTGGAAAGGTCACGGAACCATAGAGCATCTATGAGACCTCGGGAGGCAGCCTGCTGTTATTTGTAGGAATCCAGCAACCAACCAGCCCAGGACTGAGTGAGCCCCCTCTATCAGTCCCCTAACAGCCAGGATTGAATGGATGACCATTTAATTTCTTTTCTCTCCCAGCTTTGCACCAACCAGATAAATTTGCCAACAATTGGCTGGTAAGCCCATTCCTGTGGAGTTTTTACCCAAATGACTTTCAACCTGAACAACCAGATTTCATTTTATGTCTTTTTTTTTTTTCTTTTGAGCCAGCAAGAATGCTTTCGGGATGTGCCATACATTATCCAAGTCTCTTATCTCTTCCATTATCTCTCCTCTTAGCTGAATCGTAATGTTGACCTCCTTTGTCAGCCCTGGGAGGCTCTCCCAGCCTTGCTCATTCTGAGACGTCAGCTATCACAGCCGTTATTTTCCCCTTCCAGTTCCACTTTGTGCTTTTTCCTCTCTCTCTCTCCTTCCCATCTGATTCTGAACCTTAGTCCAGCACAGAAAGGCTCTGGTGCAATTAGAACTCCATCAGGGAGACAACCCTTGCAAGACGGAGCTGTCTCCTGCTCACTAATGGAGGATGTGAGACATATAGAAAGAACACAGTGTTCTGTTCATCAGAGGCTCTGAGAAAGATAAAAGAGCCCCCCGTTTGACCTGCGTGCTGGGAAACCCCCGAGCATGCGGAACGGCCTCCAGAAGAGACAAATTACCAGTTGAAGAGAAAGCAGTTCTTTGAAACGATCTTTTGTTAAGAAGAATTAGCGTAGCTTTTTATTGATACAAGAAAATACCAATAAGGCTTCTCAGGTCAGACCATATTCTCTCCTCATGTAAAGCTGTGTGTCCTCATTGACTCTGAACTGTTCAAGGGAATCTGAATGGTTTAATGAAAAAGTATGGGAGAGGCTCAGAGCTGGAACCGGCTGTCGCAGTGTCCCCACAGGGAAAGTGACTGACTGGGCCTGAACCAGCATTGCCTTCTTGATGGCAATAGTGCAGAAGAATATAGTTCTATTTCCAATTGCTCACACCCCTAATCCCAGAACTCGGGGGTTGGGGGGTGGGAGATGGGGTGCTGAGACATGAGACAGGGTGCCTGCTGCAAGTTTGAAGCCAGCTTGGGACACAGTGTGAGACTTAAAACAGAAACCAAACCACAAACCACAGTGCTAGGGAGATGGCACAGTTCATAAAATGAACAGAGCCCCGTGTTTAATACCCAGAACTGTTGATTGTAAGCCATGGATGGTAGTTGTTAGTAATCACCGCAATTGAGAAGACAGACAGACGAATCTCTGGTGCTCTCTGGCCAGCCAGCCTTCCCTAATCTTGAGTCCCAGGCCAGTGAGAAACACCCCCCCCCAAAAAAAAGGAAAAGGTAAAAAACTATGTGAGAAGTGATACCTCAGGTTGTCCTTTGACCTATGAATACCCATGTGCACACACATGCGCACACACATGCACACACACACAAGCACCTACCAGAGTGTGGACACCTCTTCTAGCACTTCCAGAGTAGGCATAGAACCAGCACTTACAATGCAATAGCTGTATCTTCACTGGCCAGAAATTTGGGCGCCATCCATAGTGCAAGAAAGCTTTCAATATGAGACATTTTCCACCCCAAATGGTTCTCAACACAATCACATACAACAGAGAGTGTCATCAAAGTTCAATTTTAGTTTCCTACGACAAACTGAGATCTTCAGGGACGTCCTAGGACCCAGGGCCCCTCAGTTTGGCTATAATGACCCTCCTAGGCTTGGGATATGAATTGTCCAGCATCCGGTATGTTAAGTTCTGCCTAAAGGCGCACTCTGGAGCTGGCTTCCCTTCTCATAAGCATTGTTATGTAAAACATGTCCATGGATCTTTCAAAGGTGATTGAGGACAGAGCCTCTTCCCCAGCCCTGCCATCCTAATGGTGGTCTTGCCATCGCTCCCTGGACTTGGATTCACTATTGCTGTGCAAGGCTGCCATTCCTAAAGAGCAGTCTGATCCAGCCTGGTTTGACCTGATCCCACAGTTTTGAATTCCTAAATTCCTAGCCCTAATCTACTGAAACATACTTCTTCCTACCATCCCTCATGGGCCTCAGCCCCTCAAGGTGACCAGTGTGACATTCCTGTGCCAAGCCACACATGAAGTAGCCTTATGGAATCCCCAAGAGTCAGCTTCAGAAGGCTCAGAGGACAATGACAATTGCTAGTCTAATATGGTGCTTAGAAAACGTGGTTCCCTAGTGGGTGTGGCTGAGCACGCCCTTAGTCCCTGCACTCGGAAGGCAGAGGCAGGCAGACTTCTGTGTGTTTGAAGCCAGCCTGGTCTGCAGAGTAAGAACACTAGAGCTATACAGAGAAACTGTCTTAAAAAATGAAAGAGAGGGAGGAAGGGAGAGATGGAGGGAGGGAGGGAGGAAGGGAGGCAGGGAGGGAGGGAGGGGAGGAGGGAGGGAGGGAGGGAGAGTGGGAGAGAGAGAAAGCACATGGTCCTTGTCCTTGAGACCCCCACAGTTGTGCAGAGGCAGAGACTCTGAAGATGGTCCCAGCAGCCTGTGTCTTACCAAGTCCCCAGGTGACGTCAATCCTGACAAGGGAAGTTGCTGGCATATGTTGCTGTTACGCACCCGCCTGTGATCTGGACTGGCTGCCCAAGATTGCAGAGGCCCAGCAGGAAAGCCATAGATCTCATTGTCAGGACTTCCATGTATACTGTGCAGTGTTGGTCCAGTGAACCCAGAGCTGGAGGTAAGGCTTTAATTTTTAGTTTGTATCCTGTAGAACTTCAGATTACCTGGAAAGTAGTTCGAATAAGTTTTGCCTCTAGTTGTGGTTTTGTATCCGTTGGATCCTGTGTTAGGCATTGCACCCAGAGTCCCCTGGTTGATACTCAGAAATACCATGTGTCAAAAATACCTATTGATGGAGTGACCTGAGGCCTAGCTCTACCTTAAGGACTGCTGGATCCCCAGGCCCGAGATGAGAAAATGCCAAGTATCTGGGAAATGGGCTTTGGATATGAGTAGTGACCCCCCATTTTACAGCCCCAGAGCAAAAGCATGGAGAAACACACAGAGTTTTGCCATATCAGAACCACTTCTAAACGTCTCTTAAAAGGCCAGGACCTTTCACACCACCTGAGACCCAGTAGTTCAGTGAGTTGGCAAGTGTTCTTCAGCCAGCAGGTAGCAGAACGGGAATCTAAACCAGATTCCTTGATGGCCAGACCCTAGCTCTGGTTTATGAAGCTAGCTCACAGAGTTCAAAGGTCAGGTGACACCTGAGTCACATGGCAGATGTGTCGTGAGAGCATGTTGGTCCCTACTGGGCTTCCTTCCCAGTAAGAACAGTGTTCTCCCAAGTGAGCCCCTTCAGAATCCATCTCACAAGCGTGCTGATCTCAGAGAGGAACCTCTGTCATCTTTCTTACCAAAGGGATTTGTTGATAGTTTGAAAAGAAAAGTGGGGATGTAGCTTAGCTGGCAGAATATTGCTTGCCTCGCATTCACAAGGCCCACAGTCCAATCTCTTGCTTTGTGGAGCACACCTGTCATCTAGCACTTGGAAGGTGGAAGCAGGAAGATCAGAGGTTTAAGGTCAAGCTTCACTGCATAGGTTGAGGTCAGCCTGGGACATACAAGACCCTATACCCCAAAAAGAAGAGCAATAAAGCTCACGTGCCAGCCAATTGCTCGTAGATCTTTCCCGCTAAGGCAGTCCACTTTTTAACATTCTGACTCAAAAAGCATAGCTTTTCTTTTTAATGCTTTTACATTTATTTATCTTGTATATGCTTGGGTGTGCATGCTTGCATGTGTGTGTTAGTATGTGTGTATGTGTGTCTATGTATATGTGTGTTAGTGTATATATGTGTATATGTCTGTGTATGTGTGTATGTGAGTGCGTATATGTTTGTGTATGTGTGTATATGTGTGTGATATGTATGAATGTATGTGAGTGTGTGGCTGTGTGTATATGTGTGTGACTGCATGTATGTGTGTATATATATGTATATGTATGTGTGTATATATATATGTGTGTGTATATGTATGTGTGTATTTGTGTATGTTAGTGTGTATGTATGTGTTAGTGTGTATATGTGCATAAGTGTGTGTATGTTTGTGTATGTATGTATATATGTATGTGAGTGTGTGTGTGACTGTGTGAGTGTGTGTGAGTGAGTGTGTGACTGTGTATGTGAGTGTGCATGTATGAGTGTGTGACTGTGTGTGACTGTGTGTATGTATTTGTGTATGTGTGAGTGTGTGTATGTGTGCACATGTGTGTGTATATATATATGTGTGTGTATGTGTACCCATACCACATGGCACATGTGGAAACCAGAAGACAGCTTGCTGGAGCCAGTTGTCTCCTGTCACATGGGTTCCAAGAACCGCACTTAGCTCATCGGGAATCTTAGGCACTCTTCTGTTCCGATAATGAAGCACAATGACCAAGGCAAGTTATAGAAGAACCAGTTTATTTGGGCTTACAGTTCCAGGGAGATAAAAGTCCATCATGAGAGGGAAGCATCAGGTATAGTAACTGGAGTGGCAAGCTGAGGAACCACATCTCAAACCACAAGCACAAACCAGCAAGAGCCCAGTCTTCAAATGCTGAAGCCTGCCTCCAGTGGCTACTTCCTCCTACAAGGCAATGAGCCCTCAACTTCCAAGTGTTCAAATACGGGAACCTGGGGGGGGGGGGGGGCATTCTTATTAAAAAGCCTCCCCACAGGCTTGAGCAGAAAGAAGACCTACGCGTGCTTTCCCTGATGCCTCGGCTTTCTCAAAGTTTCCCCAGAAGTCACACCCCTTCCATTCTGCAACTGCTGGCCAGCCTCTATCACTAACTTACAAGGAGTGACATTCTCATCTCTGTCTCCCTTTCTCCTGCTGCCTGGCCTGCTGATTTCTTCTCAAATGATAAAACAATTGTTCTCAGGTTTCAAAAAAGAAAGGAAGAAAAGAAGGAAAAAGAAAATAGATCTGATTCCTGGCATAGGGGCGGAGTCGTGGGGGGCGGGGTCTGTGCTTCGCCAACCTCCTTCAAACTTCCTTCCAAGCTCTGCTACTTCCTAGCCCAAAGTCCTTGGACAGCTTACTTAATCTCCCAGTTCCTCTATTTCCTCATCTGAACGATTGGAATGATGAAAGCAGCCATCTGCAAAGGGACGCTGAGAACACGTGACCATGTGCAAAGCACCCAGTAGTATCTGCACGGATTTCACACCAGTCCGAGGCTCAGCAAATACCACAAGTTACCAGCTAGTAATCCAGAGCTTTCACAGAACCCAGGTTTCCTAATATTGCTTGATATTGTTAGTCCTGAGATTCGCCAGAAAAAAGGCCAATTCCACCATTTTGGGTCAAATTTATTTTATTTTTGGTTTTTTTTTGGGGGGGTGGTCAAATTTAAAGCAAGCTTTATTAAATATTAAATACCGACCAAGAGATGAACTGTGATCAGGACCATTCCTTGGAGTTTCCCAGCTGAGAATGGCCTCAAGCCACATGCTGAAGGCATTTGTAAGGACAAACCTATAGGACACTACTTTCCCATGAGGCTTTGTGATTTTCCAAGATACACAACTGCTGGCATTCCAGGAAGTTACCTGGTTCCTGGGCGGGTGGGGCTTACGGTTAACTTTGGGCATTACAACATCTCCACTGCAGAAGGGCTACACAGTGGAGGCCCATCCTTGTGCCCATGGCCTGTTTCCATGTTCTCCACTTGATTCTTGAGTGTGTGTGTGTGTGTGTGTGTGTGTGTCTGTGTCTGTGTCTTTCTGTGTGTGTGTCTATATGAGTGGTTTGCCTGCATGTATACATGTATGTATGTATATGTGTATGTGTGTACGTATGTATGTATATGTGTATGTATGTGCATGTATGTATGTATGTATGTATGTATGTATGTATGTATGTATGTATAGTACATACCTGCCTAGTATACACAGAAGCGAGAAGAAGGTGCCAGATCCCAAGAAACTGGATTTACTGATGGCTATGAGATGCCATGGGGATGCTGGGAACTGAACCTGGGTCCTCTGCAAGAGCAGCAAGAGCTCTTAACTGCTGAGCCATCCCTCCAGACCTCTTTATGTATTTTCTAACTGTTGATTTTATATTTTGTTTTAATTCTTCACCTACTCTGTGTTTGCTTTGTTTATTTATGAGAACACTATAGCTCTCTTCAGACACACCAGACGAGGGGATCAGACCCCATTACAGATGTTTGTGAGTCACCATGTAGTTGCTGGGAATTGAACTCAGGACCTCTAGAAGAGCAGTCAGTGCTCTTAACCACCGTGCCATCTCTCCAGCCCCCTCTTACTCTGATCTTAATTATAAAACTGAAGCTTTCTATCTGTAAAGGGAAAGATAGCAATGGTGGCACTGGAGAGATGACTCAGTCAGCAAAGGGCTTGTCTCTGAAGCATGAAGACCCAAGTTCAATCCTCAGCATTCATATAAACATCCGGGTATGGTGATGCATGCCTAGAAATCCAGTCAGGAGTAGGAGGACCCTTGGGGCTCAGTGGTCTGCCAGTTTAGCCTAATAAGGTGACCTTGAGACCAGTGAAAAATGCAATAAATGACGTTCTGAGGATAATACCTGAGGTTGTCCTCTGCTTCTACACTTATACATACCCCACACACACACATGCAAACACACACATGTGCATATGTAATTCATATACATGAACACAAATGACCACATGCACCCCTGACATGTACACACATGTATGTACAACTCACATATATATTGGCATACATAACACTGTTTGGTTTCTGACCCCAGGACAAGGGACTGTGGTACATATTTTACATATCGAAGCAGACCTGGCCTCCAGGTTCTCCCAGCATCCCTCAGTCCCTACCTAGCATATGCTGCCCCCAACCTTGAACTTGCCAGCTCAGGGACTGGGCTGCCCTTCCCCCAGAGGCTCCTCTCTATATAATCCAGACATTTTGGCCTCTCTCTCTTTGCATGCACTTTCTCTCTGTCTTTTCTCCCTCCCCCAAATCCCTATGGTGACTCCCCTGGCACAATCTAGTACAGTGGAGTCAGCTCTGCAAAGGTTCCAGCAACTGAGGGAGCGGCTAGAGCCCAGGGTTAGTCTGAGAGCAAGCACACTTCCTCCTGTGCTGTGTACACTGACTTTGGTATTCTGAGGATATTCTGCTTTTGAGACTCTCCTTCAGTCTTTGCTTTAGATAGGGTCAGGCTGGCTGTGAGCACAGAGATACACCTACCTGTACCTGTCTGTGCTGGGATTCAAGGTGTACATCGCTGAACCTGGCAGGAAAAACAGCTGTGATTGATTTATGTTGAAGCTCATATGTTCTGGCCCACTTCTATGGTTCAAAAGGTCCTCCCAGACTGGCAAGATGGCTCAGCAGGTTAAAGAGCTTGTGCTGTGTGAGCCTGAGGGCCTGACGCTAGTCCCATGCAATGGGGGAGAAAACCAGTTCCTCAAAGTCCTCTGATCCCCTAGCCACATAAATACAGCATGCATGCACCCCAGGGCACATCACACACAGCAGGCATGCACCCAGGACACATCACACACAGCTCACATGCACCCCAGGACATATCACACACAGCTCACATGCACCCAGGACACATCACACACAGCTCACATGCACCCCAGGACACATCAC
>NW_021604567.1:18727909-18729836 GCF_004785775.1 Grammomys surdaster | reverse complement strand
ATGGACCCCAGAACACATCACACACAGCTCACATGCACCCCAGGACACATCACACACAGCTCACATGGACCCCAGTATACATCACACACAGCATACATGCACCCCTGTACACAACACACAGCACACACACACATACACACACACACACACACACAATGATAATGATAGTTTTAAAGTCTTAAACTCTTTCTCTTTTCCCTCACAAGGTTCCTTACTACTTTATTTTCTTTGTTAATTAACAGTCAGGAGTCCTCAGCTAGGCTGATGAGTCAAAACCCCTTCCACTGAAGGAGAGAAAAGATAAGATTAGGCATCAGGAAGACCTCTGTCTTTGCATCAATGCTACCATCGGCTGAGCATTGGACAAGGCTTTAGGGAGCATGACAGCTGTGAGCCTCTGTGTCCACAGACCCCCTCACACTGAACAGCTGGTTAAGAGCTGGTTTCTGAAAGACCCCCTCCCCCGGAAGCTATGTGGCCTTCCCTTGTCATGGAGGTTGCCAGGGGCTTAGCATTAAGGTTCTGAAAACTCAGAATCCCTCAAGGGTGAACGGAACTTTCCCAGGTCTCACTGACCAAAAAGTTTCTTTATTCATTTACAGTAAATGCAGTCTGTCTTCAGTTTAACATGTCAACAGAAGAGCGCTTCTTTGAAGAAACAGACCAAGATCGGAATTGTACAGTTAATATAAAATTAAAGCATAGAAGCTAGATATTGTAGGAAATATTCCTGCCAGGCTATAGTCAGCTAACAATTTCCCATTTTTTGCTATCCAGTAACAGATATTTTGTTTTTGTTGTTTTTGTTCAGAGACAGGGTCTCATAAAGCCCAGGCTGGCCCCAAACTCAAAATAGCCAAGGGTGATTTTGAACTCTTGATCCTTCTCCCTCTACTTCACAAGTTGGGTCACAGCCATACACTATTCCTGCATGGCTCTGGTGTTATTTTCCCCATCTTGTATGAAAAACAAGACCCTTACTCTGTAATAGCAGGCTCAAGAGACTAGCAAAGGCCAAAGAGCTCTTAACATAGGATTCTGTGGAACAGGATTCCAGGCAAGAGAAAAGGCAAAGAGGGTTGGTATGGCAATCTGGCTCAGACTGGCTTTAACACCCCTGACTTCCTGAAATTCCTGCTCTGTTTCCCATAGGCTGGTTCTCCAGAGAGTGACAGTCCTGACACTCTTCCAGTACAGCCGCTTCCCAATTCTCGTCCTATGAGATCCAGGCAAAGCCTTATCTGATAAATACCCTGGGGTAGCAAATTGCCTGTAGTTTTCCAACTCTTAGACCAGCAGGTGCCAGCCCCCCAGCTGGTGGGGAGGGCCCTAGAGCCTTCTGCTTTGATGGGTTCTATTGGAGCCTCATACTGCAAATGGACCATAACGACGCCCAGAACTCCTTTTCCTCAACCATTCCCCAGGCTTTGGCCAATTCCTTGATCTTCCTCTTCATTATTCGTAAAGCCAGGGCTTGGATGAAGCCGGTGGAAACATTGTATCTATGTGGTTCTTTGGGTGGAGTTTGTGTCAATCAATCAGTTGCACTTCCTTGTTTGAGCTTGGATGGCTTCCAGATCATTTCTGATAACTTCTCTTAGGCCCTGCTGCCAATACTCCCCTTACCTAGAATTCGGGCTCTTTGTCTAAACTGTCTTCTTGCAGTTCTCAGTCTGTGATGGTATCAAGGGTAAGATCCGGAATCTAAAAGTCTGTGCAAACAGAACCTGACAAGAGTGAGCTGGTGGAACTGGTTTTGTGTGAGAAGCAGGCTTTATCGAGAATGATTGGCATGAAGAAGTCCTGAGGTGGGAATGTACACCAGGGTAACTCTCTCTCTCTCTCTCTCTCTCTCTCTCTCTCTCTCTCTCTCTCTCTCTCTCTCTCTCCCTCCCTCCCTCCCTCCCTCCCTCCCTCCCTCCCTCCC
>NW_021604567.1:18721152-18727809 GCF_004785775.1 Grammomys surdaster | reverse complement strand
TCTCTCCCTCCCTCTCTCTCTCTCTCTCTCTCTCTCTCTCTCTGTGTCTTTATCCAGACATTACGTTTCTAGTTTCCAGGAGCTGTTGCTGTGGGTGGGTGGAGTTGCAGGACTGCCTGTGTCCTTTCATTAGACTTCCTCTGACCTTTGTAAACAGCAGCCTACAGGACTAGAGAGAGAAGCCTCCACCCTATTTTTGCTTCCTTTATCTCCAAAGCACAGTTTCACAACAAGAGTACTATGGACGTTTGGGGCTGGGTAATTCTCTTCGGGGGAGTGATGTTCTGTGATCTGCAAATGTCTCCCCTTCACCAACAAGCTGCCAGTAGCATAAACCTTCCTCATTTCTGATGACCCACATATCTGTAGACATTGATAGATTCCCCATGGATGGTAGACATGGATGAATGGAAAAATCAAGGTTGGGAACCACAAATCTAAAATCAACTTCATACTTCCGAGTGAATGAAGGAGGTGGGGGAGGGGAAGCAGTGACTGGGACCTCAGAGTGTGACTGGGCCACAGGGTAAGTAAATACCTGTCAGAGTAAGCAGCTACATTGAAACACAGGGCTCAAATGACCCTCTGCTATGAAACCTCAAAACTCATCTGTGTAGCAAACTATTAATATAAGTTTGTATAGAATTCACATCTGTGTTTACTCATTCAGATGAAACAAGATTTTAAAAAACATCCATATTAATTCAATTTGTCCTCTGGAGATTTCTTACATATGTGTGTGTGTGTGTGTGTGTGTGTATGTGTATGTATGCATATTATAGCCATATATATAGTGCATTCTGATGGCTCTGAATCTCCACCCTCCTGGTTTCCCTTCCCTCCTTCTCAGTCCCCTCCTCCCTACAGATCTTTCCTCACAATAATCTTGCTGTTTTATTTTATGACCCAGAGTTTAACCAGGCTGAGACTTCAGCCTACCACTGCAGGCTGGTAGGCTCAGCAGCAGGGCACAACTGAAGACCCTGACTTACCCTTCACCTAGAATTCATGGGTGGTCAGTAGTTTAGAAGAGAGGGTTAAGGCCCATGTTCTTCCCCCATCCATGACTGACTGTTGACAGGGTCTTGGGCTGGCCCTGTACATGTATGTGATCACAACTGCTGTGAGTTCATGGTTACAATGTCATCGGGGAGGGGGGGAACATTTTAAATAGACTATCATGCTGGGCAGTGGTGGCGCACACCTTTAATCCCAGCACTCAGGAGGCAGAGGCAGGCAGGTCTCTGAGTTCCAGGCCAGCCTGATCTACAGAGTGAGTTCTAGGACAGCCAGGGCTACACAAAGAACCCCTGTCTTGAAAAACAAAAAACAAAAAGAGAATACCCCCCTAACAACTGATCCCAGGATCTTCCTTAGAACAGTAAGCAAGCTCTCTACGCTGAGCCAAAATCTCTGTTCTTGGGTTTTTTTAGGTTTGGTTTTTTTTTGTTTTTTGTTTGTTTGTTTGTTTGTTTGTTTTGTTTGAGATTCTGAGTTGCCAACAGGAGTGGGACATAAGTCAGAAACACAATTCCTCAGTAGCCTGAGGGATTGTTCTCAGAGATCACTACCGAGGATAAGGCAGAAAAGAATTTCAGGAAACATCAGTATGAGGCAGAGTAAGGTTTATTACTAGAATTTTGCATCGACTTGAGTGGGATTGTTTAGGACACAGGGTTCCCAAAGAGAGTAGCCGCTTAAGTGTCCTTACAGCAGCCGTGCATATGATTTCGGTGGCTTCTGAAGTTGCATCTCAAAGGGTTGCTAAGGAACTCTTCAGTGAACCAGAGCATGAGGTTATAGGGCGGTTCCTGGTGTGGGCTGGACGGGACAACGATGCGGTAAAGAGTTCTAGGTCACAAGAGCTGCACGGGAAGTTAATAGTTTTTTTTAAGATTTATTTTTATCAACCTGGAGAGATGGTTGCACAGTTAAGAGCACTCGCTGTTCTTGCAGAGGACCTGAGTTCTGTTCCCAGTAAAGATGCCTGGCAGCTCACAACATCTGTAACTCTACCACCAGGGGATCTGACTGAAGTGGAAACCTCTAGTTTCTTTGGAAAGTCAGTTATGTCAAACGATTTTTTCTGGGGAACACAGATGTCTTGCTAAAGCAGACACGTGAAAGACTGTTTTCCTGAAGCAGACACAGGTGAAAGGATGTTTTGATATAGCAAACACATGAAAGGACTTGTGATGAAGGAATATAACTATGACCCCACAGACAGTGGGGACGAGCACTGGGCATTGGTTTGCCCCGCCTTGCTAGTCTTTGCCAAAGACACGCACGTATTGGTTCACCTTACATTGAGTTCAACCTGTGGTAACTCCGACATTGGGAGAAACTCAAAAAGAACTGCTCATGAGCTTCCTGCGGCAGCTTGCTGCTTCCTCGGCCTCACCTCCGGCTAGTTGGTGAACCTTTCGGTTCCTTCAAGATTGAACTACAGCTGGTTCGTGCCTGGTGTCTGCTTGTCAAAAGGACTGGACTGAAGCTGCCAGTTTGTGTGTGGTGTCTGCCTGCCTAGAGGACTGGTCTGCAGCTGCTGAGTCGTATTTGGTGTTTGCTATGGACTGAAATGCTGCCAAAGATGGTCAAGATTGCCCTCAAAGAACTACTGCTGAGCAGGTCCACTTCCCCCATATCCTAATAACTCCTCTTTCACTACCTCTGCTGGGTGGTGGGCTGGAGGAGAGTTGAACCCTTATTAAAAGTAGGTTGCAAAAAAAAATTATGCGTACACCTGACAGCATCTTCTACACACACGCATGCACACATTCATCACACAGAGGTGTACACATAGATAAAAGGGTAAAAGAATTACTTTTGGTTTTGTTTATATGTATTTAAATGATTGCCATGTGCTGTGTGGAGGTCCACAGAAGACAGAAGAGAATTTCAGACAACCTGGAGTTGGAGTTAACAGGTAATAGTACAACCATGTGGGTGCTGAGACCCAAACTTAGATTCTCTCAAAGAGCGGCAAGTGCTATTAATTGCTGAGCCGTCTTTCTAGCCCTGGGTTATTTGTTTGTTTGTTTGTTTTGTTGTTGTTTTTTTTAACGCAGGAGTTCTCTGTGTAGCCCTAGTAGTAGTCCTGGAACTCACTCTGTAGACCAGGCTGGCCTAGAACTCAGAGAAATCCACCTGCCCCTCCTCCCGAGTGCTGGCATTAAAGGTGTGCGCCAGCACTGCCAAGCTCATTATTTTCTTGAATTGTAAGCAGAATTAAGTCATATTTATGAGATTCTCAGAAAGTATCTGGAAAAGTGCAAGGGCTATACGTGCTTTGGTCTTAAGCATGATTCATTGCTATTTTAACATTGCTTACAATGTTTTAAAAGTTATTTACTAGCATGTATATTTATGCACACATCTGCACGCGTGCCACAGTGTGCATGCTACAGCACACATGTGGAAATCTGAAGGCAGCTCATGGAAGTTGGTTCTTGCTTTCTACTTCTGTAGGTCCTGGGGGAACTAACATAAAGTTGTCAGGCTCAGTGGCAAGCGCCCCTCCCAACATTCTCATCTGGAAACATCTAATAAAATAAAAAACATCACATAAGATAAATGTTCTCTCTGTGTCTGCAAACTCGATGGCAATCTGCACTGAATTTTCTAGAATTTAAATTTTAATGTGTGTGGATGTTTGGCCTACATGGACATCTGTGCATTGTTTGTGTACCTGGTGCTTGGTGCCTACAGAGGCCAGAAGAGGGTGTAGGGCACTGGATCCCCTGGAATCTAGTGATCTCCTTAATCTCCTTGTCTCTCTGTCCTAACTCAGTCTAACTATATTGCCCAGGCTAGCTACAAAACTGTCTACCTACCTCAGCCTCCACAGTGCTAGGATCACAGGCATGTGCCACCATGTGCAGCCCAGGGACACTCCTGAGCAACAATCTCAGCACCAGGGCTCACCACCAACACCTGACTGAGTGCTGTTGTTCATAATGAGGCTGTTACTGCAGAGACAATACTAAGGATAACCGAGAAAGAAAAACCTCTTATTACTCCTCCACCCCACAATCAAGTGTTTTCATTCCCCTCTGGTCTTCATCAGATAAATATATGTTTTTCTTATACACATCTCCCCTCCTACCACATGGATAACATTGAATTTCAGTGACCCTCCTAAGGAGTGGAAGATAATAGAGTACTCAGCTATAGAGTACTAGAGTACTCAGCTGTAGGGTGCTAGAGTACTCAGCTGTGTAGGGTGCTAGAGCACTCAGCTGTGTAGGGTACTAGAGCACTCAGCTATAGAGTACTAGAGTATTCAGTCGTAGGGGGCTTGCCTCTCATGCCCTGGGTTCCTCCCCACCAGCATTGGGTAAAGCTGGTATGGTGGTGCATAATTGTAATTCTAGTACCCAGAAGCTGAAATAGAAAAATCATACGTCCAAGGTCATCCTTGGCTACATAGAGAGTTTAAGGCCTGCCTGGGCTAAAAGCTGTCTGATACTTGCAAAGTTTCACTCCCCTGAGGTATTAGCAGCAGGCTTCTGGGAAGAAGGCTTCAGTTCTGATTCTTCACACTCATCCACATCACTTACTAACAGAGGACTTTAAACTAGAAGTGACCTTAGGTACCATCCAGAGTTCTCACCTTACAGATAAGCCGACTTCTCTAGATAGCAGGAAGTGTAAATGACAAGGCTGGGAAGAGTCCCAAGCCTTCTGAGTCCCTGAAGCCTATCAGTTTCCAGGGCATGCCTTTCCTTATTGTATGTCCATAAAGTTCTTCAAAGCATGCTGACACAGAATTATGAAGGAGCAACTATAGTGGAAACATGTCCCCAAAGTTCATAGGTTGCAAACTTGATTCTCAAATCAACACATGGATAATTCTTGGGGTAGGGCCTCTGGGAGGTACTTAAGCTTGAATGAGTCATGAGAATAGCATCCCCATGATAGCATTGATGGAGCTGTATGAAGAGAACAGGCTTGGAGAAATGACTCAGCAGTTAAAAGGCACTGGCTGCTCTTCCAGAACTGTCTGTAACCTCAGTTCCAGGGGACCCCGTGTCCATTTCCCAGAGGCACTAGGAACAAGCATGCTGCACAGACATACATACAGGCAACACACCCAGCACACAAAGTTAAAAAAAAAGTGAATAAGACAGAACCGAGCACACATCCCCTCACTTCTGCCGTGTCCCCTGTCACATCATGGTACAATAAGAAGGTCCTTACGCTGGGCAGGCACTGTGTCATCTTCTTTGTTGGCCCCAAGTCTATGGAAAATAAACTCTTTATGAGTCACTGAATATGCGTTACTCTGTTGTAACAGCAGAACTTGAGAGAAGAAGCTCATATCGTTGATATATTGCAAAGGGTTTTAATTCTGTTTCCTGTACTGTAGAGGTTCAGTTCTCAGTCTGTAACGTTTAATGGAAATTGCTCCTACCAAAAGTTAAGAAATATGGGTTTAATCTGTTCTCTATAGTTTATGAGCACCAAGCCCTAGGATGGCCTAGCTTCTGTAAGCCTCAGTTTGTTCCTTTGTGAAAAAACTAAGCAAAGGCTGAGAGATGCTGAGGACCCTCAGAGCATGTTGGACGTTCTGTGTGTCCAGCAAGCCTCATTTACAAAACTTTGTTTGTCAAAATGACCCAGTGTTTGAAAAATCACGTGAGCACCCTTTGGATTACAGCTACTGTTCTCTAAGCCTGCCAGTGCGAGTGCCCTAGCTGGTTGGTGTCATTGTGTCATTGGCGGTGGGTATGGTGTTTTCAGAGAAGACTGAAGGCCACAGTCTCCAGGCATGCCTGAAGGGAGTGGCAGAGACAGGAGTCACACTCCCATCTGCCTCCTTCGTAGCCTGTGTTCTTCCTACTATGTATTTTCTGTGATAAGTAGCTGAGAATGACCTAAACACCCAATCAGAAGATTTGATTTAAGGGTCCTACAGTGGGAGCTGGCCAGAGGCTTAGTGGAGGTAGCGCTTGGCTTAAGTGTACGGATTGGAGTTTGAACCCTAGTCCTCATATAAGAACCAGGCAGCTGTCACAGCCCACCTGGAACTGCAGCAGAAACTGAAGATTTCCCAGACGTGCAGGCTAACCAGACTAACCAAGTCCGCAAGCTCTGGGCTCAGTGAGAGGCCTTGCTTCACCCCCAATTGGCAATGGTACAGTTTTTAATCATTGAAGTATTGATAACTATTGATTCTAGTTCCTTCCTTCCTTCCTTCCTTCCTTCCTTCCTTCCTTCCTTCCTTCTTTCCTTTCTTCCTTCCTTTTGCTTGTGCATTCTTATTTTTGAGCTAAGATTGTACTTTGTAGCTTAGGCTGATCTTGAACCCCTGCCCCCAACTCCTTATTCTTGATATTAAGGGTTTATAATGATTTTACTAAAACAATCGGCAAGTTCCTCCGTAGCTCTGCCAGGAAATACCAGGGTGGAAGGAGAAGATCCCCAGGTCCAAGACCTGGATGTGGAATCACTGGGAAGAGGTGTGGGCAGAAGAGGTGAGTACAGGAGTGGACAGCAGGGGAGGGTAGAAAGGGTGGGTAGAGGAGTAGGCAGCAGGGGTGGGTACAGGAATGGGCAGTGGTACCAACTGGCAATGGTACAGTTTTTAATCATTGAAGTATTGATTCTAGTTCCTTCCTTCCTTCCTTCCTTCCTTCCTTCCTTCCTTCCTTCCTT
>NW_021604567.1:18704123-18718152 GCF_004785775.1 Grammomys surdaster | reverse complement strand
GGGGGGGGAAGTAATACAAGGAAACACCTCTACTTTTAGGGTCAAGGTCCGGAAGTTACATTCAGCAGTTCTATACACATCATGTTGGCTAGAATTTAGTTACAGAGGATTCTGGGAAATGTGGTCTTTAGTGGAGTTACCACACACCCAATAGTTAATCCCAATGATATCAAATAGGGGAAGAATGGATGTTGAGGGACACTTCCCACAAAAGACTGTGGGAAAGCAAGCAAGGAGAGAATCATTGTCCTGGTACAGTCTTTGAGGACTATGAAGAGAGAGTTGATTGCAAAAACCCAACAAAATATCCTCAAGCCAACACTTTTCTAGTGCTAAAGATTGAACCCAGTGTCTCACACATTCTAGGAAATTACTCTCACTGAGCAACAGCCCAGCACCTTGTTTTTTGAGACAGGGTCTTACCATGTAGTCTTAAATTTGCCATGTATTCCAGGCTAGCCCAGAATTCTCAACCTTCCTTCCCCCACCTCATCTCCTGTGATCCGGAATGACGTGTGTGCCACCACCTTTGGCTCTAATCCATCTTACAGTGTGCTTTCCCACTGAGGTTTCCTGTCTGTTGCAGTAGATATTTAAAATGGCAGCACCCAATCTTGGTTGTTCTTAATCAGCCTCCATCTTCCCGACTAGCCTAGGCCTGAGAATATGCTGCCACCACTTGGCTCAGGCCACCAGCTCAGCCACCCACGAGACACCAGTGTGGGAGATGGCTCTTCCAATCTTCCACGGTGTCTCCACAAGGCTGGGCTGAGCCCTGATCATTCTGCCATCCAAGTGGTACCCAGTAGAAATGAGACTCTAATGTTTAAAGATAGCTTTATATATTTGGTAATGGTCAATTAACAAGATGCCCACACAATTGGAAGTGTTAATCAACTAACTAACCTAGATATAAGTTGTTACCCAGGACTGCTCTCTATACATGCATGGTCATCCATGGCTCCTACATCTCTGCCTCTAGCTCCTCTTCTTCCTTCTCCTCTTTCTCTCCTTACTCCTCCCACCTTAGCTCCTCCTAACTTGTGGGAAAATATGCCACTGCACCTGTCTATATGTGTGTTAGTATTCTCTACCTCTTCCAGAATCACCAAGTCAAGCCCTGTATTATTTGCCCAGGCTTTTAAAAGCCCGTGTGTGCTTTTATTGGATAAGACACATAGCTCTAGAGGAAGCTGGATGGGATGTGTATTGGATGGCTTGCATGATCTAGCCAATATGTCCTTTGACTCAGGCATATTTATTCTACGTGTACAACATAAAGTCCAGTCAAGGTTATTTTTTTACAGCATTTTCCGAATAGCCAAAGAATGGAAACTAGCCAAATCCCTTCAGTAAGGGACTAAGTAAATCATGGAATGTAGCCATCCAATGAACTGCTCCATAGCTATTAGGAAGACTGATGTCCTCATATGGACACATTCCAATATATAGTCACGTGCCACATAAGGAAGTCTGGGCCAACGATACATGTGTATTATAATGGTCCCATAAGATTATATTGCCAGGTGACATTGTAACCATCTCAGTTTAAGTAAAGACATTTCTGGGATGATTTTACACAATAGTAACACTCCACAGTGACATAATTCTCAGAATATATTACCACTTTAGAAACTCTGTGTTATTGTTTTTTTAAAGGCTGGGTGTGGTGGCACATGCCTTTAATCCCAGCACTCGGGAGGCAGAGGTAGAGGGATCTCTGTAAGTTTGAGACCAGCCTGGTCTACATAAAGTGAATTCCAGGACAGTAAGGGCTATTAGATAAATCTTGTCTTGAATCTGCTCCCTCCCAAAAGAAAGCCGAAGAAGACAGGGTATGTTGTATAAAATTTTGTGTATTAGAATGCTCAGTGGTGCTTGTACCATATAGAAAAGCTAGACTAATGAACACTATAGTAGATTGGGCAGAAGGTCCCAGAGAAAGCTAGGGGTGTATCAAAGCAACAGGCGTTGTGAGCATGAGAGGGCAGATGAAATCAAGGGTCTGGGGAATAGAAGACTTGGATGTAAATCCTCTTTAAAGTTCTTGAAAGAGCCAGGCATTGGTGGTACACTCCTTTAATCCCAGCACTTGGGAGGCAGAGGCAGGTGGATTTCTGAGTTTGAGGCCTGCCTGGTCTACTGAGTGAGTTCTAGGACAGCCAGGGCTACACAGAGAAACCCTGTCTCCAAAAAACAAACAAACAAAATTCTTGGAAGATTTGGAGCAAGGTTATGTCTGTTTTCTCATTTCTAACAAGGAAATAAGGGGTGGTGTCTTAGGGTTTTACTGCTGTGAACAGACACCATGACCAAGGCAACTCTTATAAGGACAACAACCCTTATAATTGAGGCTGCCTTACAGGTTCAGAGGTTCAGTCCATTATCATCAAGGCAGGAACATGGTAGTGTCCAGGAAGGCATGGTGCTGGAGGAGCTGAGAGTTCTACATCTTCATCTGAAGGCTGCTTGGAGAAGACTGGCTCCCACATGGTTAGGAGAAGAGTCTCATTGCCCACCCCCACAGTGACACATTTCCTCCAACAAGGCCACACCTCCTAATAGTGCCACTTCCTGGGCCAAGCATATTCAAACCACCACAGCTGGTGAGGTGACCTAGTAGGAAAGGCTCTAGCTAAGCCTGTTGACCTGAATACAATCTCCAGGACACACCTGATGGAAGAAGAGCACCTACCCTTCAAATTGTCCTCTGACCTACACAGAAGTGTTAGGGCACATGCATGTACACATGCACACATGCATGCACATACATACAAACACACATACAAATAAATGTAACTTTAAAAATGCCAATAAGAATAAAAACCAGAGAGGTAAAGTAGCAAGCAGCCAGACCCAACTACTCTGGAGGGTAAGGCTGGGGAGTTCCGATGAACTCAGGAGTCTGAGTCTAACTAGATAACATAACTGAGTGTCCACAAACTCAAACAAACAACAACAACAACAAAAACATGGTATTGTAAGGGCTAAAAGAAAACCATGAGACATCCAGCAGTTAGAAGCAGAGCTGTGTGCTCAGAGTGTTGAGATGGGGCTAGGAATTCGGTTGGTAGAGTGTTTGCCCAGCATGAATGAAGCCCTGGGTTTGATCCTCAGCATTGCTTAAAGCTTATTGTGGTGGTGCAGACCTGTAATCCCAGGATTTAGAAGATGGAAGCAGGAGGACCAGAAATTCAAGGTCATCTTTGGGAACATAGTAAGTTTAAGGCCTGTATGAAAAACATGAGCTCCCATCTTTAAGATAACAAAGCCCCCATGGGCTTGCCTGGCAAGGCTTTCCCTGCCTGGGAAAAATGGCAATACAGACAGGACCAAAGAACTGAGTCAGAATCCCTCTGGCCATATGGGATATGCTATATATGCCATTGGCCACCAAGTCCTGAGGGGACGCGCAGCTCACCAGCAGAGTTCCTGGCTCTTGCTGGCTTGGTTGGGAATAAATGAGCCCCTTGTCACTGTTGGCCACTTTGGGGAGTTGGGACATTACTTTGAGGTTGGATTTTTAGAGTTCTAAGTAGGTAGGACAATGACTAAATTTGAATCCTTTAAAGATAACCACCTTGGATGTGGTATAGAAAGTGAGTTGAAAGAAGGCAAGGGTGAGGTCCCATTAGGAGCCTGCGCCATGAATTCTGAGAGGATGCCAGCTCTGAAGTGTAGGAGAAGAGCAATGTGGGCACAGCTAAGTGACCAGGAAGGGGTGGCACAGGGTTAATGTCTGAGGGAATGTACCACAGGCCAAAGAGGGGAAGGCATGACTCCTGGGTTTGGGAAGCAGGCAATGAGGGCAGTCAATACCTTTCCTGAGACTAACAAAGGAAGACACCACAGCCCCAACACTGTGGTGCATGCCATAATCCCAGCACTAGAAGCCAAAGGCAGGAGGACTGCCACAAGTTTGAAGTTAACCTGGGATGCACAGAGTCCAAGACCAGCTAGAGATACATAGCAAGACCCTGTTTCAGTCCTAGGTATATAGAGAAGCATGCTGGTGTCAGTCTGAACAAGGAGCATCTCTGTCCCTAGTCTGCAGGTGGAAATGAAGGTCTGGACTAGAGTTATGCATGAACAAACACCAGCTGAAGGCATGAGAGCTGGTGGCTGGGGAATCTGTAGAAGGAGAAATGAGGCCTGAGGCACAACTCTCCAGAAAGCCACTTTAAAGTAGAAGTCCTGGTATGTACCTATACTTAGAGCTACTTGAGATGCAGAGGCAGGGGGATTATTCAAATCCATGAATCTGAAAGCAGGAAGGGAGAGAGAAGAGAGGTTAAGAGGGAACAGTCACCTTACTCCCTCAGATGTGATATGGAATCCCAAAAGCATGCATGCTTTGCCCCAATTTGGGAGACGGAAGCATCAGGTTAGTGACTGAGACTGTGATCAAAGTTTTCCAGTCGCTACAGAATCCCAGCCCTTAACTACTCGTGAACTTCTTATTAATTTTTACTGAAATATATTTTTCCTACTTAAATATTCTTGGAAATGAAATAACTATACAAATGTGTATTTTCCTCTTGTGGATTTTGTCTGTTTGTTTTATAAATATCCCACTTGTATTTTTTTTTAATTAATATGTATGTGTACTCGGGGTTATGTGCATGTGAGTGTTGTTTCCCACAGAGGCCAAAAGAAGCTATAGTTACAGGTGGTTGTAAGCCACCTGATGTGGGTGCTAGGAACCAAAGTTGAATCCTCTACACGAGCAGTATGCACTCTTAACCACTAAGCTGTCTTTCCAGCTCAGACTTTGACTATTGATCATTTTAAAATCTTACCCTCAAAGAATTAAAACATCTCCCAGATAGGAAACATACAGAAGAGGCCGTTCTGCTGGTGACCTAGGGCGGGTAAGAAATGTTTTTTGGTATGTGCAGCATACCATCAGTGACTTTGATCCAAACCACCATCTGTGATCTCTCGGTTCAGCCATAAGACTTTCAATCCAAAGACCTGGAAGTTTTCAGTCTCCACGGGGGTCAGTCTCCCCATTCTCTGTACCCATCAGAAGTTTCTGAAGCACCCTCTCTCTCTCTCTCTCTCTCTCTCTCTCCCTCCCTCCCTCCCTCCCTCCCTCCCTCCCTCCCCCTCCCTCCCTCTCCCTCTCCCCCTCTCTCTCTCTCCCTCTAAAATATTATAGCTCTAATTACATTTCATGTATTTATTTTGTGTACAGCCACAGCCATGCATATGGAGGTGAGAGGACAGTCAGAGGGAGTTAGTTCTCATCTTTAACAGTGTGAGTTCCAGGGATCAAACTCAGGTCATCAAGTTTGGTGGCAAGCACCTTCCCCCACTGAGCCATTTTGCCAGCCCCATATTTCTTAGTATACATGTAAAGATACCATTTATGCCTGAAAGTATTTGTTTGTTTGCTTGCTTGCTTTCATGGTCCTAGGGCCATACATGCTAGGCAAAAGTTTCCCAGGCTGACCAGAAATTCACATTTTAGCCCAGATTACCTTTGAACTTGAGATCCTCTTACTTTATCCTCCCAAGCATCAGGGATGATAACAGTGTACCACTGTATCAAACTCAGAAAGAAAGAAAGAAAGAAAGAAAGAAAGAAAGAAAGAAAGAAAGAAAGAAAGAAAGAAAGAGAAAAAAGAAAGGAAGAAAGGAAGAAAGGAAGAAAGGAAGAAAGGAAGAAAGAAAGAAAGAAAGAAAGAAAGAAAGAAAGAAAGAAAGAAAGAAAGGGGGAGCAAGGGAGGGAGGGAGGAAAAGAGGAAAGGAAAAATGGAAATAGACTAGTATTAGCCAGGATATAAAGAAATCAAACACTTATGGATCGTTATTATGAATAGAAGATGATATAGTTACTATGGAAACAGTTTGATCGTGCCCTCCAAATTATAGAATTACTAGCAATTTCACTTCTAGGTAAATACTCAAGAGAATTGAAAGCAGGGACTAAGATGCCTGTATACCCTTGTTCACAGCAGTGTTATATTAATAGACAACTGTAGAAACAACGCAAGAGTCCATCCAGATGAAGGATAAACAACGGTGACATACAAACAATGGGACAGTAACATCCTTAAAAGGGTTCTGCCGAGACATGGTACGGTATCAGAAGCTGAGGCCAAAGAATCCCGAGTGTGAGGCTCACCTGGGCTGTATATGCATCAAAACCTTATCAAAAGACAAAGAGGACAGTGAGACAGCTCAGAGGGCAAAGGTACCTGCCACCAAGCTCGACAACCTGAGTTTGATCTCAGAACACACGTGCTAGAAGGAGAGAACTGGCTCCCACGAGTTGTCCTCTGACCTCCACACTCACTGTGACTCACATGCAACCCCCCCATAAATAAATATATATAATTTAAAATTTTAAATAGAAGAAAAAAAATCCTGGCCCATGCTTTAACAACATGGATGGACCTTAAAGAAATTATGCTAATGAAATTAGGTGAGCATAAAAGGACACGTGACAGCGGGAGGTTCTTGGTGCTTCAGCTCATGGATGTTGGAAATGACAGAAAGAGGAGAGAGCTAAAGAAGACAGCCCAGGGGATGATGGGAGGACAGCTCTGAGGATGATGGGAAGACAGCCCAGAGGATGATGGGAAGGCAGCACTGAGGACGATGAGCCCTGAGGTACCAAAAAAAAGGAATGAGAAATTATTTTGGGGCCACTGTTTCTCCAAGCCAATGTGAGGTCCACAGTTCCTTCTAGTACCTTCTCTCTGAGCAATATAAGGAATAAATGTAGTCTTGGGCCAATGTCATTATTTCATGAAGGAGGAAGTTGAAGCCTGAGAGATGAAGTAACTTGCGTGGAAATACAGCTTCTGGAAGGTTCTAGGCTGATTTCCCTTGCTATTTCTGAATTTTTTAAAAACGTTGCTCTGTCATTGATAGGTTCTCTTTACAATGGGAATACTGTGTCTGTTCATGGAAAAGTCTACTTATTGAGTAATATAGCTTTTTAAAAATCACAACTAGGGAGGAACTTAATAATATATTTTAGGGGTTTTAGAAAACAACACCAACAAATAACCCTCTCTCTCAGGCAACAAACAGTAAGAGACTTAGGCTTATTTTGTTGCTGTTGTTGTTGCTATTGCATTTATTTATTTATTGGGGATCAGGGAACATGACCACAGTGGAGGTCAGAGGACAACAGTCAATTCTTCCTTCTGCCATGTAAGCCTTGGGAATGAAACTCAAGGCTTCAGGCTTGGTGGCCAGCACGTTAGCCTGCTGAGACAACTTTCTAGTTATTGTTTTCTTTTTTCTGTAAATAAGACTTCTGGGCAAATGGAAAAATATGCAATTTTCATTAAATTTTGAAAAGCCCTTGGTTACAGCAAATTCTTGTCCTAAAATAAGAATAGCACACATAAATATGTATTTATGTCATGTACTTACTTTGTGCAAATAAACATAATGTATATTTAGCCTTTAAATGCTTAGAAATAAAACAGAAGTATACATGTAGGCTAAAATAGCAGGACTGGGCGACAGACAAGTTCAGATCCTGATACATTCTGAACTCGTCCAGCTGGTAATTCCCCTGTTGCTCAGAGCCATTGGAAGGCTCTGCTTAGAGTGGAGGCTAAGGGACCATGGAAGGGGTGACTGCAACGTTCCTGGGTCAAATGTTGGGGGTATCAAATAAGGAAACTAGCTTGCTCAAATTGAACCCAAATGGGAAGTGAGTTGACATTCAGAAGGAGGTCACAGAACCCACAAGACAGAAGAGACTTGGGCTCCACAAGGAACAGGAATCTCACAGGAATTGTGCCACAGGGAGGGCCTGGCCTATGAGACTGGTCTCTTCCAGAAGACCCACATTCAATTCCCAATACCCACATGGCATCTCACAACTGTCTGTAACTCAAATTACAGGGGATTCAATGTACATGCTGGTGAAACACCAATGTACATAAAATTAATAAACTAATTAATGAATGAAAAAAATCTTCCTGCTAATTTTTTCTTTGTTTTTAAACTTCATTAATTAATGAAGAAATCTCCATTTTAATTTTTTTCTTTCTTTGGTGTTTTGTTTTTTGGTTTTGTTTTGGTTTGTTTTGTTTTGTTTTGGTTTGGTTTTGATTTGTTTTAGCTCTCAGCTGCCTATTTTCCCCTAATTTATTTTATTTTACTTATTTATTATTTACTTATGTTTTTAGTACTGCTGTATATTAAGAATACAGTTAGGCAATGAGACAACTCCCTAGAGAAGTTCTTCACATTCTCTTGAGTATTTTCTTTGGCTCTGAAAAATTTGGCTCTTCCCAATTTCCATCTTTAAAAGTTAAGCAATAAAGGAAAAAGCAGAACCCACAACAGCAGTATAGTAATGTAGTATTTTTTAAACAGTGAGAAACAGGGAGAACAGACACCCGAGAGAAGACACAGATACCCAGAGAGTCAGCAAAGGGGGAGGGGCTACAGCTTCAGAGTCATGCTCTGGGCCAAAGGTCACCTCTCCTCTAGCATGTGTCTGTCTAGCAGGGTTTCTAGTTCTTAGCAGAAAACATCATCCCTGGACTGAGGCCAGTAAGAAGCAGAAGAAGGAGAAAAACAAGAGGAGGAGGAGGAGAAGAAAGGAGAGGGCCCCAGGTCCCACGAACTTAAACTCACATCTATGAAGCCGCTGCCGTACGCAGAAAAATCCAGGGAAGCCTGGAAGGCAGAAGCTGGATCAGTGAAGGCACACTCAAAGAGTCAGAAGTCAGCTGGTTCTGGTGGCACAAACTTTAATCCCAGCATTTGGGAGATAGAAGCAGGTGGATCACTGTGAGTTCAAGACCAGCCTGGTCAACATAGCTGGAACCAAACCAGCTAGGGCTATGTAGTGGTACTCTGTCTCAAAAAAAACTTAAAGAGAGAGAGAGAGAGAGAGAGAGAGAGAGAGAGAGAGAGAGAGAGAGAGAGAGAGAGAGAGACAGCAGAGGCAGAAGCAGTCTGTGACACAGGAACAGCTTTTTGCTGTGGGCCAGACTTACATGAGCAGGAGGTGGGAGACATGAGCAGGGATGTGGTAATGATGTCCTCCATGGGTGGGAAGTGAGGGCAGGGCAGAGTTCTCAGAGAGAGGTCAGGGCCTATCCGTGGACCACAGAGTTCCCTTAATGGACCTAAAGCTTATGTAAGCTCTCAGGACCTGGGCCTGGGGTGTGGCTTGGTCGTTCTGTGCCTGTCCAGAGCATATGAAGCCTTGGGTTCCATCTTCAGCATCGCCACGAAGCAAACCTGTGCTGAAACCTTCCAGCCTTCTCATTGTCCCTACTGTAGTGACTCATGCACAAGTCACAGACTCCCGTTTACAGACAACACAGCATGTAAGTGATAGGACAACATGTTTGGACATTTTCCTAGTGACCTTCTCTCCCCTGGTCTACCAAGGAGGCAAGGCCTTTGCTGCCACACCCCACCTTCCACTCCCACGTCCTCAGCGGGACCTCAGGCTTCTTCACCTAAAGTGGAATCACGGAAAGGTGCTTTTCTCTTGGGTTTTTTCTTAAACTGAAATGATAATAGTTTTTCCTCTTTCAATTTTTTTAATTTTGAAAATTTCATCACACACACACACATATAATGAAATACCTGATCCCAACTCCCCTCTCCAACTCTCCCCATATACTCTGAGCATGCCTCCCTTTCTACCTTGTGTCTTTTTTGTGTGTGATAGCCCACCAAGTCTAGTGAGTTTTGTCTGTACGTCCATGAGTGTGCAGCTGTGCGCTGGAATGCTGGAAACCTATCAGGGACTGCGTCTTCAGTAAGATGCTCCCTCCCCCAGCAGCTACCCACTGCCCATCTCTCCTCTCTATAGGGCAAAGCCTAGACACCATCCATTCCATCTGCATAGGGATTTCGGCTAACTCGGTTTCATGCTGAGACTAAGATCCTCTGTGCTCAACCCTAAACATGACACCTAACCCCTCTCACCCTAAAACCTCCAAGTGAAGGAAACACCTAGGAATAGGAGGCAGAGAGAGTGTAAGAGTGGAGAGAGTGTATGTTGTGACTAGCTTCCTCTCGAAGGTGTCGGCAAGAGAGAGGGAAGAGATTCTCTGAAGCAAATAAAAGGCCAAAGGAGGGATTTTCCAGCTGGGCCTTTACTCTGCTTTGACCATTGTAAAGATTGCAGAGGGCCTGACAGTGAGCCCTGGGAGGCTGGGCTCGAACTAGAGCACTCAGCCTCAAGAAGCAGACCTGTGCAGACTGAAAAAGACACTGCGTTCAGAAACGAAAAGGGAGTGTGGGGCGGTGGAAGGTACAGCCTTGGGTTTGATCCACATAAACCACATGTGGCAGCTCGGACCTGCGACACCAGTACTCAGTGGGTAGAAGCTACAGAGCAAGTTCGAGGCTATCTAGGATACATGAGACTGTCAACAAGGACGAAGGGGGCAGTGATTAAGCATTTGCTGCTCTTGCAGAGGAGCTGGGTTCAGTTTCGATAGCCCACATGGCAGCCTACAAGCAAGCACTCACATCTTTTACCTAGGTCGGCTTGTCGGAATCGTTTGCCACAGTGTTACAAGGTCAGGAGGGTCTGTCCTTTCTTCAGTGTTGGACAGTGGTAAGGAAGTCATGCTCCCATAAACAAGTCCTCACCAAAAGAAGCTGTAAGCAACCGTAAAGAAACTCACCGAGTCGTCAAAAGCAAGCGAACCATTAAATAAAG
Organism: Grammomys surdaster; assembly: GCF_004785775.1. Lineage (NCBI taxonomy): Eukaryota > Metazoa > Chordata > Mammalia > Rodentia > Muridae > Grammomys > Grammomys surdaster. The sequence continues at coordinate 18,707,486 of NW_021604567.1, read as the reverse complement.
ACAGGAAGGTTGAAGAGAGGCTAGGTGAAAAGAAAGGAGAATTCAGAGGAGGTGGACGAGAATGGGTGAGAGCGGTGAGATGAGTCTGTGATAAAATACATGCATGAAAACGTCCGGGGGAACCCTCTGTTCTATAACATCGACACATGCTAAGAAGAAAATGAACAAACAAACAAACAAACAAACAAAAAAGCAGGTCAGGGTTTCCCACTCTCGAGGTGTGTTTCCAGCCACTACGTGTGACGTCAGTGCCATGCTCTCTGAGTTGGTTTGACAGCACCCACTCCCAAGGGCTGGGCTCTGAATTAGTTATAAATCTACAGCATAAATCTAGGGTGACAGATTCAGACCAGTGGCTGCCAGGAGCAGGATTAAGGAGGGACTTCAGGGGACTGCGGAGGGCAGAAGACACATTCATTATCTTGACCGTGGTCGCTTCCCAGGTGTAGACATATGTCTAAACCTGTCAGACTTATGTGTGTGAAATTCATAATTGTATTTCTTTAGGGGGGGGGACTAGAGGTAGAGCTCAGTGGACCAATGTGCTTGTCGCTTGAAGCCTGACAACTGGAGTCTGATTCCCAGCATCCACATGGCGGAAGAGAGATCAAATTTCCAGAGATTGTCCTCTGATCTCCAACACACACACACACACACACACACACACACACACACACACACACACACAATGCACATACAAAGTGAATAAGTAAAATATAGTTTAAAAAATGTAAGTCAGTGAATGGAGGTAGAGCGATTGCTTGTGTTTAAGAGCAGGTAAGACTGTTCTGGAAGATCTGAGTTTCCCTCCTAGCACCCTCGTTGGACTGTTCACATCCCTGAAACCCCAGCTGGATGGGATCCGACGCCCTCGTTGACTCTGTAGGTACTAGACACTCAGACGTATACCTATACACATAATTAAAGATAAAAATAAAATGAATGATGACCATAGGACAGTAGTTACCTCGAAAATAAATATTTTTAAAGCCAGTGGATAAGTGACGTTAGCTAAGCCAAATAAGCATGATCAGTGACAGTTGCACACAAGGAAACTTATAAAATACGCAAAGACGTGGAGAAATGGGAGTTTGTTTCCACACAAAGACAAAGATCCGTACGGAGAACGTATTTGATAAAGGGCTTGTACTGGTTTGGAATTGGAGGTATCGGTGTTCACTGATGGTTTTTGGTAGTTACCTGAGCTTAGTCCCCAGTACCTGTTATTACCATCACAGTAATAATGGTGGCCGATGCTTGCCGGTAGAAGAATAAATACGTACAGATGCTAATGAGTGCCTGTGTACATTGATCCCCACCCCCACCGGCCCCCAGGCTGGTTATTGAAAAACTGTAGGATTATCTGACGATGGTGACATGCCTGTGTCAGCAGCTCTCCTCCGTTAGAGGAACCAGAGCTCTTTAGAGATAGGCTGAATCCAGAGCTGGGGCAAAGAAAGCAGCAGATAGCCCTAGACCATCTTCTACCAGAAAATACGAAGCATTCGTGAATAATCTTTTGAAGGTAGCAGGTCAGAAACATCATAGATTACCTCCCATTTGAGGTTTCTTCACAATTTTAAACTCAGGTCCTGAATTTTGGCAAGAATACCACAGTCTCACCTGAAAAACCAAATAAAGTTTGAGGAACCTGTTCCAGACATTTGAAAACTAAGGAGACATGACAGCTAACAGGACATTTTACTAATTGCTTTTGTTGTAAAAGGCACGGTTGGATCAATCAACCAAGCTTGAACTGGATCCAGAGATGACATAATAGTAAATCATAAATGCTAATTTTTTATGTTAAAAAAAAACTTCGTAGAAAATTACATTGAAATAATTTTACAACGATAGTATGCCACATTAGCAATGTGACCATAAAGAACTCTAGAAAAAGAGATGGTTTCTGTGCTGTTGTTGAGGAGTCTCTGTAATTTATCCTAATAGTCTATATTCTTTAGAAAGGAAATGTCTACCTTGGCTCAGTCCGAGGGAGCAGTCAGGAAGCAGAGGGCGATGAGCACTGTGCCCAGCCTTCCTCCTCTTCTCTGTCTAGGGCCCCAGACTGTGAGATGCTTTAGGATGGATCACCCCTCCTCAGTTAACCGAATCTGGATAATTCTTCACAGACGTGCCCCGAAGGTTGTCTCCTCAGTGATTACAGATCCTATTCGATTAACAGTCAATATTAACCATTACATCCACTCCTTGTCAACCTGACACCCATGACACCCACGTCACGTTTAAGCCATGATTTCTATCCCTCATCCCCATAACTCAAGTCTTTTCATAACAAAAACACAATCCAACTTCAAAACTCCTCATCGCCTTCACCAGTTCCAACACTGTGGCAATCTCTAAACCACAGCTCCTATAAAACCAAAAAGGAAGGTATATTCTCCCAACATTTGACAGCACAGAATAAATATTCTCATTCTGAAAGGGGATGTGAGAGCTCAACAAGGAAAGACCAGAACAAAAGAAGACCCAAACCGAGCTGGGCAAACCCCAAGTCCTGGGTGATGAATTTTCCTGGGCTCCATAGGGCTTTGGTATCCCTACCCCTCCAGCTCTGCTGCCTACACTATGGGGGGAAGGGAGTTCAGAAGCCCTGTGAGTACATACAGTGAAGAAGTCACACCAGGACCAGCTGCAGGGAGGCAGATCATCTTTATTTGGGAGTGATTCAAGGCTTATATAGTTTTGGAGGGGGGAGGGGCATAAAAACATCCAGGATGGGCAAAAGTCATTGGCTGAAGACTTGGGGACTGAAATGCCTCATTAACACAGGGAAGCACTTCAGGAATCTCAGGCACTAGCTGAATGGCTTCCTATAGGGAGAAAGGAAGTTGAACTGTAATCTGACCAAGGGTACATGACATTCTGCCAGGAGTAGGGGGGTTGAACTCCCCAGACAAGGTCAGAAAAGAGGAAGCCCTGCCAATGAAGAGAGTCCTCCATAATGCACTGAGCTCAGAAGGCTATCTGGTCAATGGTAGACTTCGACCTTAATTAGCAGGGCAACACACAGCCTCCCTATTAAAGATTCATTACTGGAAACACTCAATTATTCATTAAAAAGTATTCTTGTACTTTTTATATTCTTAAAAAAATTTTAAAAAGCAAAGCTCTGGAGCCATCCACACTGCAGAGCCATCCACACTGCACAGCCATCCACACTGCACAGCCATCTACACTGCAGAGTCATCCGCACTGCACAGCCATCCACATTGCACAGCCATCCACACTGCAGAGCCATCCACACTACACAGCCATCCATACTGCACAGCCATCCACACTGCAGAGTCATCCACACTGCACAGCCATCCACACTGGAGAGCCATCCGCACTGCACAGCCA
>NW_021604567.1:18684554-18704113 GCF_004785775.1 Grammomys surdaster | reverse complement strand
GCCATCCACACTGCAGAGTCATCCGCACTGCACAGCCATCCACACTGCAGAGCCATCCGCACTGCACAGCCATCCACACTGCAGAGCCATCCACACTGCACAGCCATCCACACTACACAGCCATCCACACTGCACAGCCATCCACACTGCACAGCCATCCACACTACACAGCCATCCACACTGCAGGGCCATCCACACTGCACAGCCATCCACACTGCACAGCCATCCACACTGCACAGCCATCCACACTACACAGCCATCCACACTGCACAGCCATCCACACTGCAGGGCCATCTGCACTGCACAGCCATCCACACTGCAGCGCCACCCACACTGCAGACAGCAGACTGTCTGAAGTATATGGAAGGCATGAGGAGAACTTGCATGCCTCTGGGATTTTTGACCTGAGCTCCCTGGAGAAATTACTGAGACAGGAAAATTGAGAGGAGGAGCTCTGAGAATGTAGTTTTAGTTCTGTGTTAGTAAGACATGCAATATGCAGGAGGCACCTGGACACTTTGCTATAGCCATGAACCTGAGATCCATCAACACTGCATATTGCTCTTACCCAGATTACTGCTCAGCTGTGGTGGGGGGATGATGCAGAAGGATAAAAAGTTCAAGGTTGGAGCTAGAGAGATGGCTCATCAGTCAAGAGTACAAACTGCTCTTTGCAGAGCTCTGAGTTCAGGTCCCCCAATCCTGCCAGGTGGGAATCTGGCACCCTCTTCTGGCCTCCATGTGCATCTGCACTCATGTACACGTACACAAACATAATTAAAAGTTTTTTGGGGGGTTTGTTTGTTTTTTTGGGTTTTTTTTTGGTTGGTTGGTTGGTTGTTTTTGTCATTGTTATTATTGGTTTTGATTTTTTGTTTATTATTTTTGATTTTGGTGTTTTCAAGGTAGGGTTTCCCTGTGTAGCCCCTGGCTGTCCTGGAACTCACTCTGTAGACCAGGCTGGCCTCAAACTAAGGGATCCACTTGCTCCTGATTCCCTAGTGTTTGGATTAAAAGTATGTGCCACCACTTCCTGGCTAATCAAAATTCTTTTTAAAAGTAAGTTCAATGTTATGATTGGCTACATGCAGAGTTTGAAGCCATCCTGGGCTCTAGGAGATCCTGTCACTAAAATAAAACATATAGGGTGAGGTGTGGTGGTGTATGCTTTTAATTCCACACCTGGGAGACAGAGACAGGCAGCTCTCTATGAATTCCAGGCCAGACATAGCTACAGTGAGACCCTGCCTCAATAAAATAAAATAATAAAGTAAGGAGTAGCATCATTTCCTGTGAACTCAGCATCCAGTACAGAGTTTCTGTCAGGCTCCTCGTTTGAATCCTGTGTTTTAGATTGTATTCCATAGCCTTATGTAAGATTTCTATTCCTAAACTGCTGTTGTCCATTTGAACAAGTGAACATGATATTTAAAAATTAAGTTTGTGGGGTGGAGAGATGGCTCAGTGGTTAAGAACACTTGGTGCTCTTGCAGAGGACCCAGGTTCAAGTCCTTAGCACCTACACGGTGGCTCACAACTGTCTATAACTCCAGTTCCAGGGTATCCGATGCTGGTGCCCTCTTCTGGCTTCCATAGGTACCAGGCATGCACACGGTGCACAGACACAGTTGTATACAAAACATTCATATACATAAAATAAAAATTAAAATGAAAAAAAAACAGTTTAAAAAAATTAACTTTGCCGGGAATGGTGGCTCACACTTGTAGCTCCAGCACTGAAGAACACAGGAAGACTGCCTGAAGCTCAGGCCAACTTGCGATCAGAATGATACTTTGTTTCAAAAACATTGAGGGAAAAAAAGTCCTGGATTTGATCCCCAGAACTAATAAACCAGGAACACTGTTACTCACCCACAATCGCAGCACTCAGACTGTGGAGGCAGATGAGTCATTCAAGGGCATCCTTGGCTGCATAGTGAATTTGAGGACAGCCTGGGCTACATGTTTCACAAAACAACAACACTCAATTGTACAGGCTCACTGCACTGTTTTTGTTTTCACTGGTTCAGATGTACCCATGACAATGGCTTCTTTTCTCATGCTGGCACTGGACACGGGAACTGAAATAGGATGCTAGACATATTTGTTATGTCAGACAACAGCCTTTCACAGAAGTGGCCGTCATGTCTAGGACAGAGTCTTCCTCATTAAAAAAAAAAATCAGAATGAGTTTTTGTTTCCATTGCAACTTGCAGATCTCAATCCTATCTGTCCGAAGGGATGATTTTTCAAGATTGCCAAAGGGATTTCACATGTGTTTCTTTCATAAAATAATTATGTCAACTGAGAAATAGTTTTCCCAAAGTGAATATTAACATTTACCCTTTGCCAACCATCCCCCAAAATACAATTAGCTACATGTCTCTTAATTTAATGTAGTCATGGCTTGAATCAGCAGCGACCGTCCTGCTCCCAGGACTATGTGCTGAACAGCTGGCCTCCAGCTGACAATGGCTGTTTTTGGAGGCAGGGCTCAGCTGGTGTAGGGAGAACATGAGGATGGGCCTTTGAAGGTTATAGTTGGTCTCTGCTCTCTGCCCTGTTCTCTGCCTCCTATCAGCTCCCCGACAGAACCTGATGTGTCTCCCCGACAATAACAGACTGAATTCCCACTGAAACCACGAGCCAAAATAAAACCTCTTTTCTTAAGCTGTGTCTGTCAGGCATTACCACCGTGTTGAGAAAGCATTAAATATAGGTATTGTTTAAAAATTGAGGTTAAGGGCTGGAGAGCTGGCTCAGTGGTTAAGAACACTGGCTGCCCTTCCAAAGGATTCTGGTTCAATTCCCAGCATCTACATGGCGTCTTAAAACTCTCTGCAGCTCCAATTCCAGGGGATCTGACACTCTCACATAGATATACATGCAGGCAAAACACAAATGCACATAAAATTAAAAAATAAAAGTAAAGATTAAGGGAGTTGGAGAGATGGTTAGCTGTTAAGAAGACTTTCTGTTATTCCAGGAAGTGCTGTTACTCCAGTTATACCTCATTATCTAGGTCTGGTTCCCATCGCTAAAATCAGGCAGCTCACAGAGTTACCTCCTGTAACTCTGATACCCTCTTCTGGCTTCTGTAGGCACCCACAGAATTGTGACATTCTCTGTCCCTGTCTCTCTGTCTTTCTCTCCTCTTTCCTATCTTACACACACACACACACACACACACACACACACACACACATTTTTGGTCTTGAAAGAAATATAGCAAAGATGGAAGACCGACAAGAGACCACAGTATTGTGAGCCACTACCAGAAAAGGAAGAGCTACATAATGCACTTTATTCTAAAAAAAATAAAAAAATAAATAAAAATGCGAGGCTTCCATTTTTCTTTCATATGGGTGTGATAGTTTACAGTTTGAAAGACCGGAAGAGCCAAGAGCAGAAGCTGATGACAGGTAGAGATTTCAGGGATTGGAAGTGATGTGCCATCTTTGCTGTGCCCAGTCACCTCCGTTTTCTTAACTCTGGGCTCTGGTTCATGGGTTTTGAGTTTGTCTGGAAATACTATGTGATCAACCAGCTGCCCAGGGAATGGATGCTCCTAGCGGTGTGCAAAATAGCAAGGGTTCAGAGTAGGGGCAGAGCAGATAGACGGAACTCATGGACAGGTTTCAGGGTTAGAGAACTGACTCAACTGGAAAGGGGGAAGGGAGGGCTAAGGATGGGTCCCTGCGTTTGGAGCCAAGATCACTGATTAGACCAGGTCAAGAACACAAGAGGAGGAGCAGTGTGTCATGGTATGGTAGCCCAAAATGGAGTTTAAAAGATGCCAGCAGAGGTCATGCTTCAAGAAGGCATCAGACTCACCCACGTTAGAGGCTAAAACGAAGAGAGAGGCAGCCAGCTGGTTACCCATGAGCTATGTCTATGTAGGTCATTAGTGAATGGAACACAATTCCTGTGGTATGGTCAGGTGTGTACTGGATTGCAGAAGTCTGACAGAGAGTAACGCGAATCTAAGGCGTCTGTCTGCTGTGGGGCTGAGTGTGGTCTGCGGCAGATCAAGTCTCACACCTGAAATGCCTTTCCGGAGGCCCTTTTAATCCTTCAATTTTTTTGTTTTTGAGGGATATGTTTGTTTCTTTGTATTTTGTTGTTGTTGATGACGTTGTTTGTGGCCACAGCTAGAGATGCAAAGACACAGTCCTGATGATGCCTGCTCCTTCCACACCCGTGCCAGCGCACCGCCTTGAGCTTTATAGCATCTGGGTGTTGACGAGCACTGTCTAGCCAGCCAATGGGGGAGGTCCATCACTGCCTGCAAACCAATTGGGGAGGTCCAGTACCTCCTGTCAGCCAATGGGGGAGGTCCGGCCCTGTGAACAGAGACACTGTGACTCCAAGCCTTAGGGCTGAATCCCAAGCACCATCAGTAACAGGGACTTCGAGTGCCGGGTACAAAACAAAGCAGACGCCTCTAATAAGCACGTTAATGCCAGTTACCAATATTAATGTACACAATAATTTTAAACTGCTTCATAGAATCTACATTCTAGGAGTATGTCAAAAATTTTAATCAAACATTTATTAACTGGATATTTCAGCTTTTTAACTGTTGCTGTTTTTTCTCTTACAACAGTAATATGACCTCATTTTCACATATACACTCTAAAATTGTTATTATTATTCCCTAAGCATAATGTTGTAAATTAAAAGTGTAATACCCAAGTACCAATACTTTAGGGTTTTTTGTTTTGGTTTGGTTTTGTTGTTGTTGTTGTTTTGTTTTTTTGGTTTTTTTGGTTTTTTGAGACAGGGTTTCTCTGTATAGCCCTGGCTGTCCTGGAACTCACTCTATAGACCAGGCTGGCCTTAAACTCAGAAATCTGCCTGCCTCTGCCTCCCAAGTGCTGGAATTAAAGGCGTGTGCCACCACTGCCCATCGAAGGGTTTTAATGTCCTATTATTGAAGGTCCATCCCTCTAGGAAATTGTATCTGTTAACAGTTCCATCGGTGGTCTATAACTGCAAAATTTCCAACATAGGCATTTTCTAAATAATAGAATTTTAATTTTCAAACTTCCACGTCTAGCTATCAATCAATAAATAAGTAATCATTTACTAAATGATTCTTTTGCTGCCTCATGCTAGAACATTCTCGAATCACAAGGACACAAACTAAACCCAGACTCCTGCCTTACAGGCCTCATGACTCTTCATGGCTGTGTGTGTGGTCTTGGGGATCAGACACAGGCCCCACCGGTCATCCCAGGTCCCTCATAGATACTTTCCTATGGGGAAGTGCTTGTCTGAGACTGACTTTGAACTCCTGATTCTCCGCCTCCACCTCTCACACATTGGGATAACAGGTGTGTAACACCACCCCTGCCTGTGACAAAGGCTCACTGACCATATTCCCAGAATCCTCTCTGTTGAGGTTTGCATACTGTTCCTGTCAGTCATGTATTTTGGACATGTCTTTATCTTTAACTACTTACAAATTATGGACTTACTTATGATAGACTGTTATTAAGGACTTATTATCAAGGATAGCACCTTGACCTTTCTGGTGCCACATAGCTCAGCTGTGGATACACAGTTTCTGTTTTCCCCTTTGTGAGCTTCCTTTGTGAGCTAGTTCAGATCACTTACCAAACCTAAGATATATACGACCCAAGCTGAGCCACTTTGATCAGGCGTCAACACGCAAGGTCCCCCAGGGCTATGGTATAAAGTTTTATTTGCCTTTGTGAATGTATTGCCTGTGGCTGCTTTGCAGATACAACAGTGAGGTTGAAGTCCAAAATATTTACTATCTGTGCCTTTGATGGAGAAGTATGTTGGCTATGATCTAAGGCTGGCTAGCCTTGTAGTTCTGAAAGATGTTCTTGGATTTCCCAGGGATCAGATTAAGCAGCTGCCCTTAGCTCCCCCCCCCCCAACTTCCCCACTTCAGAGGGCACAGGACTTTTGTCTGCTGACTACATCTTTTTTGAATCTTGCCCCACTTCTTGTCCAAGAAATCACTCAGGCCCGTCTGTCTCAGTTACTGTTCTATTGCTATGATGAAACACCATGGCCAGGGAAACTTTTAAAGGGACCTTTTAATTGAGGGCTTGCTTACAGTTGCAGGTCATCATGGCATGGAACTAACTGACAGGCAGGCAGGCAGACGTGGTGCTGGAGCAGTAGTGAACAGCTTACATCTGATGCACAAGCACATGGCAGAAAGAAAGCAAGACTGGCCTGGCATGACACACCTCTTCCAACAGGGCCACACCTCCTAATCCTTCCTAAACAGTTCCACTAGCTGGGAACCATGTGTTCAAATATATGACCCTAGAGGGGCCATTCTCAGACTACCCCACCTTCCCATGCCCTTGCCCTATTACAGCTCTTTCTGGGTTTTCATCTTTTCTATTTCTTTCCTTTTGTGCTAGGAATCAAACCCAGGCAAGTGCCTACCTCCAAGGCCCAGTCTGGCTTCAAATTCAAATATCTTCCTTTAGCCTTCCAAGGGCTGAGGATGATACCACCATGTCTGGGTCTCTGAGATTTCTGATCAATTGTAAACGATGGCTCACTTTAGGTCAAAGCTCTCAGCTTACTCTGCTGCTCAGAGTCCAGGACTGACACAAGCAAGCATCCTGCTCTCCTGTGTAAGGAGCCCAAGAAGCAAACTAAATTGAGAGGCCAAAGAACCTAGAGTAAGAGACCCAGAGTCCTGGATACGTGGATCTAGTTATAAGCAGCCAGCTTCACATCTTGCAGCTTTGATTTTATTTTTTTCTATTTACCTGGCTGTAGAGATGGGTTAGCAACTGATAGCACTTGCTGTTCTTCCAGAGGACCAGAGTTCAATTCCCAGCCTTTTCATTTGCTTATTGTTTTTGTTTTTTGAGATAGGGTCTCTCTGTGTAGCCCTGGATGTTCCAGAACTTGCTCTGTAGACCAGGCTGGCCTTGAACTCAAAAATATCTGCCTGCCTTTGCCTCCCAGATGCTGGGATTAAAGTCTAGTTCCCAGCATTCTTATTGGTAGTTCACAACTGCCTGTTAACTCCAGTTTCGGAAGATCCAAGGTATAACACCCTTTTCTGGTATCCTTGGGCACCACCCCACAGGTGGCACGTGCACACACGCAAACATAAATAAAAACAAATCTTTAAATTTGTTTATTTAGAGACAGAGTCTTTCATAGCCCAGGTTGGCCTCAAACTCACTGTGTAGCCATGCATGGCCTTGAAGTCTTAATCCCCCTGTATCTATTTTTCTAATTCCAAGATAACAGATATGTACACCATACTTGGTTTATGCCATGCTGTAAATCAAACCCAGGGTCTCTTGCATGCTAGACGAGCACTCTACCAATTAAGCTGTATTTCCAACCCAGCCTCTTAAAATTTTAATCCTAATATTTGAGTGTGGCTGACTTTAAAATATTGGCTCTCAGCCAGAGCTAGGCTGAGGGAGACTGCAGGTTCATTAACAGTCTGAGCTATGTAGAGCCTCTACTTCAGAAGATCAAGGACATAGATCAGAAGTAACACACCCAGCATGTGCAAGAGCCAGGGTTCGAGTCCCGGCCTCACAAACAAAACACGCAAGGAGAATCTGCTTTCTGTTTTTTTTCTTTCAGTTGTACAAGACAATAACCTATTCTTCCTATTTAAGGTAGTTTTGAGAAATAAGAGGCTTGGATCAGGGGCTGGAGAGATGGTTCAGCGGTTAAGAGCACTGACTGCTGTTTCAGAGGTCCTGAGTTCAATTCCCAGCGACCACATGGTGGCTCACAACCATCTGTAATGGGATCTGATGCCTTCTTCTCGTATGTCTGAAGACAGCGACAGTGTACTCACATACGTAAAATAAATCTTTTTTAAAAATGTGCACCACCGTGCTCCATGCATTAGAGAGACTTGGATCAGGACCAGAAGGTGTCAGGAAGACTGCACTGGGCCTGTGCTATGTGAAAAGCAACAGGAACAAACCCCTGTGACTGGGAAGCTGGTGCTCCCTGCTGGGCTTGGGCCTGGCTGGATGCCTTAGGGGAGGGAGCACTTGTAGACCTTGGACTCTGTAGGTTCAAAAGATGTGATTTTTCTCAGTGTCTCCACACCCACACAAAATAGCACAGCCTTTGTAAGACTTGCTGATCCAAACAGACAAGGGTGCTCCCTGCCAGATGAAGGTGCTCCCTGCCAGATGAGGGTGCTCCTTGCCAGAGACAGTTGACCACAAGCTCTGTAACCTTAGGTGTTGTCCTGTTGCCTGGGACTGTGGGCATGAGATGCTACTTCCTGGTGTGTCACAGCCTGGCACCCAGGACACTCTTAGTCTAAAAAAAAGTCAGGTCAAGTGTGCTGACCTCTTTCGTAGCCTTGAGTACGTTGTGAAAAGAGACAAGCAAGCCTCAGCCAAGTTGGTCATCAGCAAGCTATGCAGTCTTGGATGACAGCCATGTGGTATTGCCCTAGAGGACCTTCGGGCCTGTTCCAACCATCCCAAGTCAGAAGTGTGTTTCATGCCAAAGGCATAATTACGTTACAGCGGGTGAGAGCGAGCCAGAAAGGCAGGTGAACACCCGGAAGTAAACCTGGGTCCAGACGTAACATGTGTGGTCCTACTCTTAAAACAGTGCTTACTGCTCTGCTCTTGCTGTCTTGAGATTGCTCTTCTGAGTCAGGGTGTTATTCTGTAGCCCAGGCTGGTCTCCATCTAGTGCCAGCTCTTCTAAGCGGTGGGATTACAGGTGCGAGCCGGCGGCGAATTGAGCTTTGAAATCGTTTTTGTGCACGTATGTGGTCACGTGATGTACACAAGCTTGTAGGACAGAAGTCAACATTGAATGTCTTCCTCACTTACCACTCTGTACCCTTAATTACTCAATGAACTGAGACAGGGCCTCTCACTGAGCCTGGATCTCGCCATTCTGTCGTGCTGATGGGCCAGCAAGCTGTAGGCCTCTGCCTGTCTCTGCCTTCCCAGTACCAGGATTGCACTCATTTAGAAGGATATTGGGTATTAAACTCAGGTCCTCATGCTTGAAGGGCAAGCAGATTTCTCCTCAGCTACTTGACATTTTATTTGTTTTGTTTTGTTATTTTGAGATAGGGTTTCATGTAGCCCTGACTAGCCTCAAACTCACCATGTAGCAGGATCCTGAATCTCATGCGTCTACCTCACAACCGCTGGAATTGCAGGTCTGAGCCACCACAGCACAGTCTGGGGTTGTTAATACATTTTGACGAAGGATGTGCATTTTCATCTTGCATCCTGCTTGGTACTCTGGAGAAGCCAGAGAAGCACTTGACTCGGATCATCTGTCCTTTTAAACATCTCAGGCTCCTTCTTCCTCCTGCTGAATGGGGGCCATGATTTTCCCCATGCCTAGTCGTGGGATATGACCTGGGCCGAGGGCCTCATTAGCCCTGCCTATGCATAAAATTTACACTGTGGCATCTTAACCCAGAAGGCTGTGGCCTTGCCGTCTACCCTGTTTTTCAGGGAGTTACGTCACCAGGGAAGTCATTTGATTGTCTAATCCTTAAAACTCATGGTTCACAAATGCTGGTCCAAGGGGTTCTTGGGTACTATTGAGAATTCAGAAGTACCATGTGATACTGTGCATTTTTTAGAAAACATAGCAAGACTAGACATTTATCAGACATCATACTGACAGGTATTAATATTTGTCTCAACATTAGATAATACTATGTTATGTCGTTTGCAAAGTCAATGCTATATAATTTTTGGCAGTTACTGTGATTTTTTAAAAAAATACAAAAATCAATGTGTGGTGATGTCCATTATGACTCTAAGGTTGGAAAATTATACAATTTCCACCAGGAATACATCCCAGTAGTCACTCATCTAAGAGAGGAATTAAAATGTAACTTTGAGGGACTGGAGAGGTGGTTCAGTGCTTAACTATACTGGGTGCTCGTCCAGAGGACAAGGTTCAGTTCCCAGCATCCATACGGTATCTAGTTCCAGGGGATCTGATGCATTCTTCTGGTCTCTACAGGTATTGTGTATGTGTGTGGTATGTGGGGTGTGTGTGTGTGTGTGTGTGTGTATATATATATATATATATATATATATATATATATATATATTCATGTGTAGGAACATGTATGTGTGTGGCTGTGTGTGGAGGCTAGAGGCCAACCTTAGGTGTTGTTTTCGAGAAGCATCCACATTGGCTTTTCAAAACTTTTCTTACTATTATCGGGGATATATTCACGATGTGTGTGGAGGTCAGAGGACAGTCTTGTGGCATTGGTTCTGTCCTTCCATCCAGGATTAAACTCGAGTTGCTAAGTCTCCACAGCAAGCCGTCTCACTCGCCCTCATCTATTTGGTGTGTGTGTGTGTGTGTGTGTGTGTGTGTGTGTGTTTGAGGGAGGTAGGTTGTCTTACTGGGACCAGGCACAATCAGTTATGCTAGACTGGTTACTCACTCATCTTATCTGAAATCTGCCTGGGAGCACAGGTGAATTCCACCGTGTTCTGGCTTTTTATTTGAGCTTTGAGTCTTGAACTCAGGTCTTCATACTTGTGTAGCAAGCACTTCATGAACTAAGCAATCCCACCTACATTATTAAGGCATGACTGTGTGCTATGCTAGTTATACATGGTGACTTCCTCCTCTTCTTCTTTTTTTCTGGTTTTATTTCTTTGTTTGTTTTCTGTTTGTTTTGTGTGGCCCTGGCTGTCCTAGAATGTAGACTAGGCTGGCCTTGAAATCCGCCTCCCATGTGCTGGGACTAAAGGTGTGCACTATCACTGCCTGCAATACATGGCTTCTTAACTAACCTATTAGGTATGTCTTTGGGCCAAGACACACTATGAAAAATCAAGGCGCTATAAGGAGGCTATGTAAGAGAAATCGGAAACCTCTGTACTAAAATAGTAACGCGTGACTCCACACCATCCCAAACAAGAGGTGAGCTAGAAAGGGTCTAGTGCTCTATGAGTCCCTCCCATGGAGGCTACAAAAACAGGGCATCTCTCAAGACACAGAGCCAGCACAGCCCCGAGACTGGCACAGCTGCCCTGACTTTACTTTCCAGGAAGGTATCAGACACACTGGGGCTGATGGTGACACTCACTCATTTTCCTGTTCCTTTTCAAAAGAGGTTTCTATTTATTTTATACATGTTATTAATCATTTTTTCCCTCTAAGAAGGGGGAATTCAGCTTTCCTTTGGATTGCTGTACTGTGAAGGGCTCACCTATACTTGAGTAAGAGAGGTTTTTTTTTTTTTTTTTTTTTTTTTAAAAAAAAAAAATTCCAGGACTCTTGGAGATGGGAGATTTCTGTAGAGAGCACTGGGGCCAAGCTTGATTACTTGAGGGCTGGCATGAGGTGCCTCCGTTATCCTGGGGATGGAGGCTTGCATACAGAGTTACTGTTATGTAGCAGTTTCTTCTGGGTCGGATATGACCACTGCTATCTTAACCTTTATTTTTGAATTCATTTATTCAGTTATTTGTAGATATATGCTCCGGTGTGTGGAGATCGGAACAACTTGCTGAAATCTGACCTCTTTTTCTACTCTGGGATTGAACTCCAGTTGGTGGGTTCAGAGGCATGCTCCTTTACCCACCTCACAGGCTGAAGACCACTGCCATCTTTGTCTCTGCTAGATCACTAGCATGGGAGCTCCAGCCTATTGCCATTTCTTTATGCAGAGATTATAGAGGCTCCCTGAGCTCTCAGGCCCCATGGCCCACCGTCCACCGGAGATTCTCCGGAGGCCTGCCCATCCCTGAGGCCATATAAGAAGCAAACATTGCACTGGGAACTCTGACAATGTAGCCTAGGGAGCTTCTTGGTGGTCTAGCTGCCTTGGAATAACCTGTAAGAAAGCCCAGTAAACTTAATGATTCATCAAGCTGAATCCCTTCATGGCGGTCTGCCTGTGTGCTCTCTGTTTGAGGGGAATAGACATTTCTTTACATCCTCCAGAAAAAACATAAAGAGTTGTGTGTGTGTGTGTGTGTGTGTGTATAAAAGCAGATTGTATGAGCAGACATGTGTGGGTATGTGTGTGTTCTGTGTTCACACATGTGCTAGGCAGCCTCCGTAGACCGTATCATGCTGAGTCTTCATCCTGCCGCAGAGTGGCCCTCCCACCGCTCAGGATTGCAGGCCAGCTACACTGGTCCCTCCTATCAGTGTGCTTTCTTGCTCACTGGTCATAAGAATACATACCCACAAATTTAGGTTTATTTAGTGAGATTTTACGCGCAGACCCCCCCCCCCAAAAAAGTGAAAGACACTCATCTCTCTGGAATTACAAGGATCCCACAGAGTAGCTCTTGACATCACACTGGGAGAACAGAGATGAGGGTTGTACCCAGCAGAGTAGAAAATGGATGTAAGGAGAGAAGACAGGCAGCTCTGTACCCTTGAATCCGTCTGCACAGCTTCCTTTTGGGTCACTGTAACCAAAACACCTGGCAGGAACAATTGAAGAAAGATTTATTTTTCCTCAATGGATTTCAGTCCATATGAACAGAAGAGATGAAAGCCTACCAGGTGAGGGTCAATCTGTGGGTATTCACATGACCCATACAGGAGGCAGAGAGTTACTGGAATCTGAGGTGGGGATGACCTTTAAATGCCCCCTAGTGACTTTGTATCAGCCACCTCCCAAAGGCACTACAGACCTCACAAAGGTCACCAGCTTGGGAACAAGTATTGAAAACACAAGGCTGCTTACCTCTTTGGTCCTTGCCTATAATACCAGCACTTAGGAGGTAGAAACAGGAGGACAAGGAGTTCAAGGCCAGACTCAGCTACATAAAGAGTTCTAGGCCAGCCTAGACTACGTGAGATCTTATTTTAGACAGATATACATAAATGAAAACAAAACAAAAAAGGTAAAAGTGGGCAGGGTAACTTCTTTGCTGACATGGGTGAAGTCTGAAGTACAGCTTCCAGCAAGAAGGGCTGGAGAAACATGAGTGGGGGCTGAGCACTGCACTGTCAGAAGGGACCAGCAAGAGGACAGCAAGATCACTGTGGGTGACAGAACAGAGAAGGGGCGTCTCAGGACATATCCAAGAGGTCAGATTTAAATCATGAACTGAAGCACTTATGTGACCAACTGAGGTGGCCTGCTGAGGACCTCGGTAGGTTCAGGAGAGCTGATGAAGACTTGGAAGAGGAGTATGAAGAACTCAGCAAGCCTGGAAGGGTTCCTGGTGCTCTCAATGATGAGTCAGAAGAATTCTTTTAGAATTTGAAAGCGCTGAATCAGCAATTAAAGCTGTCACGGCTCTGAATGGGAGCTATTTTGGTGGAAGGGTGGTAAGAGCACGTCTCTGTGGCTTGGTTAAATTCGGGGTCTTGGATCTGTCATAGCAATCTGATTTCAAGGGCTAGCATCGCCCCCAGCGATCCTTACACAACCTGCACCCTAAGCAATGAGCTGATCCACTTCCGTGGTTATCTGACACTGAGATTCTGAGTTACTGTGAATGTGATATGTTGAGGGTTCCTTTTTGATTTTGTGGGTTTTTTAAAAATGTATAATATAAAAATACTTCAGATGGGGGGTGCAGGAAGATAGGTCTTTGGATAAAGTGTTTGCAGCGCAAGAATATGGGCTGGCTGGTCATGGTGGTGCATAACTTTAAACCCAGCACTTAGGAGGCAGACACAGATCTCTGTGAGTTCAAGGTCAGCCTGGTCCATATATTGAACTCTAGGCCCGACAAGTCCATAAATTAAGACATTGTCTGAACAAACCAAACCAAGCCAAAGACACTTCTCTTAAATAAATATAAAGGACTAGAGTTTAGATCCCTGGAACTTATATAAAAGCCAATCAGGCATAGTGGACATATATAATCCCAAAATTCCAGAGGCAGAGAAAAGGATCCCTGGAACAAACTGAGAAGCTAAACTCTTTGAAATCAGTGAGCTCCAGAGTTAGCGGGAGACCTGTTTCACATGCTTACATAAATACAGAGAAGAACATTGGCAAAAGATACCCAGTTGATGGGAAAATGTGTCTAACGTCAAGTTTGGGCACATACAACACACATGCTCGAGCGCACACGCGCGCACACACACACACACACACACACACACATGCACACACGCACACACACACCAATCCTAAATGAAACAGGACCCTGAGCCAACCATAAAACAGTAACAAATGAGGCTGTTGGTAACATTTCAAGTTAGATCCATAACCCTGGATCTTTTGTTTATCCAGGTCTGATTACTCAAGTTTGGCTTTCCATTATTCAGGCAAAAATTCTCTCTTGCTGAGGTCAGAGGTAACTTGCTCTAACTGGTTACACAGAGAGCCTTGACGGCACCATTACCCTTTGGGAAACCAAACAAAAATGGGCTGGAGAGGCAAGACATATACGAGATACCTGTCTTGTTTGCAGAAGAAACCCTGAAGGCAGGGTCGTTTCTGAAGTGGTTCCGTGCTTACGGAAGTCATTTGTATTCTGGAACTTGAGTCTGTAACTCATCAGCACGCTTTACTTTGGGTTGCTACATGGTGTTCTTTGGGCCCGTAATTCTGTGGATCTGCTTGAAGTAAAAAATTAAAATCATTCTCCACCATTTATCTTTCTTGTCAGGAATCGGGCCAAGAGCTTTTTAGCAGTGGCAGTTGTTCCTGTAGGATACATGACATCACTCTTTGGAGGATGATTTCATTTGTGCCCTCTCTGGATCTATTGGAGAACAAACTCAGCCTTGTGAAGGAGGGAGGGAAACCCACACACACAGCACTCGGCGAGTCTTTGTGTACTGAAGCCTTAAGAAGTTGACTGGCAGGGTCAAGTGGCCACTGTTCAGAGTGTGACAAGCCTTGTTAATTGGCTCTTTGCTGAAGAAAATCTCACATGAGAATTTTTCTAGCGAGCCTGCCCTAGCAGGTGCTTCTAAACAGCCAGTAGTTCCTTAGTACAACCAAAGTCTTCCCCTGGCTGGATGAGGTCTTGAGACCCTGCTCTCCTGGAATCGTGCATTTCTAAAATGTAGCCACACATAGAGACAAAGAGGGTGCTGATGGGAAAGATCTGGTTTGAACAAGTCTGCCAGAAACCAGAGCTTATAGGCTCCTGGTTCTGTTAACCTCTTCCCTGGAAGATCGTGCCACACATCCCAAGCGATTTCTTCACCTTTGGAGTGCTCACCTAGACAAACTCCCTGAGGTTCCAGGACTGAGTGGTAGTGCTTTGCTTTCCCTATACAACAAAACTACAGAACCACACACAAAGAAGGATGAAACAATCTCTCCCGACAGACACGTGAAATGAGAGTGTGGAAGGAGGCCCACAGTCTCAAAGAGAGGAGGCTGGCTCATTCCACTAGCCAAGATGGGAGGAACCCTGGAAAGGGGCTGGTAACTGTCAAGTTTTATCCCTTCCCTTGCAGTTCAGAATCTAAGTCCTGAACCTTGCTACCCAGAAAACCACCCAGAAACGTGGCTGGATTTGGAGATGGGGGGTCTTTAAGGAAGGAAGGCAAGATGAGGGTGTTAGGATAGTCTTAGTCAGCTCTGATTGGTGTCTTTATGGAAAGGGAGATTAGGACAAACATATTCAGACAGAAGGTGGGGGACGGTGGCCAGCTGCAATCCTCAGAAGCATCGAGCAGTCTCTGCCAACACCTTGACTTGTGGCTCCCAGCTTCAGGCACTATTTATGTATTGTGGTGATGTTCTGTGGAGGTGGTCCTGACAGACTGATGTGGGGCGTTGATGAAAGGTGACCCCTTGGTCACCGTGTGATGCTTTACTCACACCATTCTCCCATGTAGCTGGCATAGTAGTATCCTTGTCTCTGTTACCTGACAAACGGCCAGTGCTTCGGCCAGTGCTTCTTTGTACAGATGCTGATAATTTGGGGCCAGCTACTAGACACGTGTGAAGATTTAATCAAGTAGCTGCTGGTTACTTACCAATCTATTCATATTTCTCTCCTTAAAGCTCACCGTCAAAGTTCCTGTCTTTAATCTGTGTATTTAAATTGCTAATGCCCTGGTGTCTAGCTGTTCTTTATAAAGGGGTGTTTAGGGATGTTTGTCTTTTTGACTCAGGAAGACAAGGGCGGGATTGATTGCTGAACTCCTGATCTCTTCTGTACTCCCCAAGCATGGCAGAATTTAGAATCGGTTTAGGGGTGACTGGTAAATGGGGGTGGGTGGGTAGGGGGCTCCTTGTGTGGAAGAGGCTCTGTATAGGAATATAGAAATGTCCTTTGTGGCCCAGAGCATTGTCAAGAGCATAATTCATTGCTCAATTCATGTCTTTAAGTGAACACAAAAGGCAAAGAAGGGGATGAAAATAATTTGATGTATTAGTGTCTCCATGGAGACCAGAAATATGTCTAATCTTTATGGAGCCCCTCACAGTCTCTCCATTTGGAATTAGGAGAGTATACAATTGGTCATAATTGTGTATTGGAGGTGCAGAAAAAAAATGCTAACAGGAGGCAGAGAGATCTTTTTCCCCACTTAGCTGCAAAGGCAGCTATTATAACCCCAAGTTTTGTATTGTATACTTCCAAAGTTAGGATCTGGGGACACTGGTCTGTAGGACGGCATTAGGGAAACACCCAGGGTCCAGAGTTTAAATGGCCAAGCGTGGCCTGTAGGCTAGACTGTGGTTGTCATTCAAAACAGGTGTGAGTGTGCCAATGAATGAATGAATGAATGAATGAATGTGTTCTTGCATACAATTAGCCATTGGGCAGGATCTGATTCTGCACTTAGGTCCTGTCAACCATTTCTGCTCTGAGAAAACAAGGGAAGGAGGGATTTACTGGCCTAGGAACATTGAGTAATACTTAATACCTATAAAAAGATGTAGCCAAACCAGTAACTCCTGCGTGACTTCCTCTCTTTCCACAAACACGGTACTCAACATGGTCTAAAGAGTAAAGTTCAGCCAGTGAGGGAACAAGAAGAGTACCAGGAAGGAAAAGGGCAGCTATTGAAAGCCAGTCATGGTGTCCAGATAAGTCAGTTCTCATTGTAAGTGACAAGTTCTTATCGTCATTTGTGTTGTTAGGGTACAGAAGGAGATGCTGATTAGCTTTGTAAATTATGTCACGTTGAGACATAATTTCACTTCAGTCTCTGTGGTTTCTCTACTGAAAATTAGCTCACCAAAGTCAGTTACAAGTTTTCTGTAGTTTATTGGTCAAAGAACAGTTCTCCAACACTTCTGATTGTCCCCTTTCTCTTCATCCTCAGTCATGCTATAGGGGTGACTGTGCTGACCCTTAGAACACATTTTAGCATGGTGTCTTCATAGGTGGAGGTTAGCAGTGACTGAAGAAATCTTCTTTAAGACCAAGAATAATAATCACTGCTAAATCCTGGTATATAGCTGGACTTTTTTTTTTTCTTGTGCATAGATATATATATAATTCCAGTAGCTTGAGAACAGACTACCCTTATTATTATTATTTTTGGTCTCACCTAGACTGGTCTGCAACTCAATATGTAGGAGAAACTGGCCTTGAACTCCTGATTTTCCTGTTTCTACCTCCCACGGTTAGGATTTCAGATTACATATTATTGTTTTGTACCCTGTATTTTCCTGACACTGTGTAATAAACCTATCTTTCTACATTACTGCACTAGTTATGTCTCTGTTGCTGTGACAAAGCACCAGGACTGAGGCAACTTTGTAACAAAGTATCTATTTTGGTGCATTGCTCCAGAGGGTCTAGAGTCAGCGGTGACAGGGGAGCACGACAGGTGTGGCATCAGCATAGGAAGCTGATCAATCGTTCAAGTCTTGAACCATAAGCACCAAGCATAGAGAAGAACACTGGGCAAGGCACCAGGCTTTGAAACATCAAAGCCCACCATTACCACCACCAGTGACTCTTCCTCCAGCAAGGCTGGGTCGCTTATACCTCCCCAAACAGCACCCACCCACCCACTGGGGAGCAAGTGTTCAGATACATGAGCCTGTGAAGCCTGTGAAGAACATTATTATTAAGGCCATCACAATTACTAAACATGTAACCTACTAAAATATCTTTTCTTTCTTTCTTTTCCTTTTTTTGTTTTGTTTTTTGTTTTTCGAGACAGGGTTTCTCTGAGTAGTTCTGGCTGTCCTGGAACTCACTCTATAGACCAGGCTAGCCTCGAACTCAGAAATCCTCTTTTCCTTTTTTTTTTTTTTTTTTGAGAAAGGATCTCTTTGTATAGCTCTGGTTATCCTGGAACTATATAGGCTAGACTGGCCTTGAACTCACAGGGATGTGCCTATCTCTGCCTCCCAAATGCTGGGGTTAAAGGCATGTGCCACTACATCTGGTGAAACACATCACAAAGTACTCTATGTAATCAGAAAGTCGCTGCCTCTTAGTAGAGACTCATATATTTCTGGTCATTGTTTCATGTTACTCTAGGTAGAATTTGAGATTGAATAATATAGGCCTATTCAAGATTCATGGTCATGATTATTTTCCCCTGTATTCCTTATGTACTCTGTTTTTTTAGGTTTCTTCTGTCCAGGAAACACATAAACTCTTGGGTATCTGGGTTCATACTTTTAATGTTTTCAGTTTACTCTTGAGAGGTGGCAACGAATTTCAGTCAGGTGACCAGGAGTAATCACGTATGCCTTCTAATGCATTCTGGAGGATGCTTAGGATATGTTTCCAAAGGCTTACTTTAACTTTTGATGCAGCACCCAGAGGGAGCCTGTGTTCTTGGAATACAAGGACACCTCAGAAAATAATCTCTTCCCTACCTCAGTGGAGGATTTATGCGTCTTCTATTTCTGAACTCTTGGGGACGCATTTTGTATGCTTAACCTTGCACAGCCGTGGGGGCAAAACGGGCATTCATGAATGAGGCCTCGGGGTCCCGATAGCGTGAGACACAGCAATTCTGACTCTTAGACCACTTCCTATTTGCCACTTGTAAATAAAGTACTTCCTGGAGGCGCATGGATTCACTCCATCTTTCCTTGTTTGATGCAGAAGCAGCAGCTTAGGAGGAGGGCAAAGCTGGTGCCCAGAGTGGGCCTGCGCCCTTAGGAGCAGTGAAGCGAGGGGAGGGCTGGGTAAGAGTCGAGACGCGGTTTCCTTCTATTGTCTTCCCTTCCTCCGTCACCCCTCCGCACCCCACTTTCCCCTTCTTGTGCGCAGTCCTTCCTCTGTCCAGCTAAGTTTCCACCCGGCGGCCCAGGCGAGTTCAGTATCCAAGGCACTGCACACAAACCTCCCTCTATACCCTTGGGGTTTCCTCCTTGATGCGGCTGGAAACTTCGTAGAGATAGTGAGGACGCTCCGGCCCGGGCTTTTGGAGCAGGCCCCAGGCTAGGCCCCTCTGGGGACACCCCGAGTGCAGACTCTGGCCTCTGGAGGGCCAGGGTGGGTGGAGAGGGAAGAGTAGGAGTGGGCGGTGCTCTTCGCTCTCCCAGGCTCAGCTTTCCTCCGCGCGCGAAGCCCACCCAGCGGTTACGAAGGACCCCGGCGCGCAGCGTCCCGAGAGCGCCAGCCTGCCCGCCAAGTCCCGGGGACCCCCGCCCGCGCGCCCGCAGGGAGGCGCGACTGCGGCCTAGGGCGCCCGGCGGCTCCTCCCCT
>NW_021604567.1:18643221-18684154 GCF_004785775.1 Grammomys surdaster | reverse complement strand
CCAGGCGGCCAGCGCTCGCGGGCCCAGGCGGCCCGGCTCGACCCGAGCACCGCGGCGGCGCAGCAGCGGGAGCACTGGAGAAGCAGCCGCAGTCTCGAGACATCCCCCCGCGTCCCCCCGCTGCCCGCCCCAGGCTCAGTGTATGGGGCCGCGGCCCGCCAACCTTCGCTGAGACCGTCCCCGGGGTGCGGTGGCCTCGGGCTCCAGAGCCCGCCCCGCCACCCGAGGGCTGCGCGCGGCCCCGGGCCTGCTCGCCGCGCGGCTACGCGCGTCCCGGGCCAGGAAGTGGCGGCGCCGAGCACCATGGCCCACTCCCCGGTGCAGTCGGGCCTGCCGGGCATGCAGGTAGGCTGGGGCGGCCGAGTCGGACTGCGGCCGGGGCGGAAGCGGGCAACTTGGCGATGTCAACACGCCCTCCCTCCCCCCAACACGCCGGGCCCGTTTCTCCAGGATCTTCACCGACTCGGGCGCCGGGGATCTCGTGTGTGTGCACGTGGAGGGGCCGTGGGTTCTTCGGCCTGGGGCCAAGGTGGGGTGCAGGAGCTTTGCGCTCCCCAACTCCGACGCGCAGGCCGAGCGCCCATCCGGGGCAGGAGTCTGAACTAGTGTCCTTGGAGGCCCCGCTTGGGTGCCTGGGCCCTGTGTGGGCCTGGGACGGGGACAGCGGGACTCCGGGGTCCTCAGTCCCCAAGAGTCCTCCCCCAGAGCCCCCCAGGCGGGAGACCCTAATGCCGGGCGGGGAGCGCGCCCCGGCTGGTCCCAGTCCGGGCGGGCCGCAGGGCGGGGTGCAGGAAGGTGTAACCTCGCGTCGGAGCCTGTAGTTCTGGTGCGGAAAGTGCGAGGTTGCAAACCCGGGAGGCGGAACCCACACCTCCGCGAGCGCCCTGGCGTGCAGAGCCCAGGTTCACTCCTCGGGTGCCTGGACTCCGCGGCTGGACTTTCACTTTGAGACTCGTTGGCATCCAGAGGAGCTGTGTGCTAGCCGACTTCTCCGTGCACACTTTGTTATCTTCTTAGCCTGCCAGTGACTTTTTCTTTGGAGGGGAAGGGGGCGGTGAGGGGAGGGAGGGAGTTGAATTTCAAGTTTACATGGATGCACGAACATTTTTTTTTTTTTTTTTTTTTGCTATTGAGGATGGCTTTCTGTACTTTAAAAAACAATCACTTGTCTGTTCTTAACTTGTA
The DNA here is from genome assembly GCF_004785775.1 of Grammomys surdaster. NCBI lineage: Eukaryota > Metazoa > Chordata > Mammalia > Rodentia > Muridae > Grammomys > Grammomys surdaster. The sequence continues at coordinate 18,682,969 of NW_021604567.1, read as the reverse complement.
AAGTTTGTGAGCGTATAAACTTAGACAAAATGATTGCGATTAAGACCGCAAGACTAGTCAAAGTTTTGCCTTCCCAAGCAAGTGAACGAAAGAGTTTTGCTTAAAAAAAATAAACAAGACAGAACACCACAGAATATCCAAGAAGATTATCAGTTATAGATGCAGCAGGCGCCTTCTCTCTGACTCCAGGGTTGAGCTGCACGGGCCTTGCCTTTTACTGCTTCTTCCTCTTCTGAAAGTATTTCCCATCCCTCTTTATTTTTTTTTTCATACCATGAGAAGGAAAATTGATTTCTTTGTCCAGGTTTGAACTCTGGAAAAATAGGAATTCAAAATTACCACTTTAGTGGCCACTAGAACTTGAGTCATTTTTATTTTTAAGGAATAATAAAGTTGGGACTGAGTGTCATTGGAACGGTGCTCTCGAAGGATTCTTGAGTCTCACCTTGAATGCTCTGTAAAACCTGATGCTGCTGGCCACGAGTTGTCACGAGAAGTCAGCTGTGGCCTCCTGCAACTCTTGCCTTGGTTTGACTTTAGAGGCAAGACATCAGGGTCAACCGGGTGAGAGTTTCTTAGCTGTACAGTGAGAAGGAACTCTTGGCACATTAAAGGCACGTTTCTCCATGTTTTATTTATTTTGCCTGCTATAGTGACTTACCGGGCTCCATCCCTGTTGCCCCACTAGCCCCAACCTTTGTAAGAGAAAGTGTTTGAAAAGGTACTTAATGTGTGTGTGTGTGTGGGGGGGTCGGTGCCAGGTGGTTCCCAGCTGGCATCTGCTCTTTCAGTTTGATGGTTTGTTTTAAAAAGTGGGCCAAAAATTCTTCATTTTGGGAAAAGGAAAAAGTCAATAACTTTACTTAAAAAGTGTTCCTGAAAGGGAGCTGTTTTAATCTTCTCGGTATGAAGACGATAACCGTTTTTTTCAGTATTATTATTTTTTGTTTGTTCTGGTCCGGCCGAGGAGGAAAAGTGGCTTCCCACAGTCTTATCTGCCCCTGTGTATGTCTTCAAACCGCACGATAAACTTTTGGTGTATCATTGGAGACTGTTTCTTTCCTTCCCTTCCCTCCAGAAAAGAAAACCCAGCACGTTTATTTTCAACTTGGAGTCCCTGGGAGCTTGTGAGGATTACAGGAAAGGCACACCTGGCCTTGACTCTTGTCTAGGATAAAGTGGAGAGGAAGAGGCATTCCCATTGCCACAGTTCTTATGATCTCCCTGCCGAATCCTGACGAGGATTTAGGAGGAACTGGGTTAAATGCTTTGGCAAGTGGGGTGTGGTAGTGTCTATCTACTCGGGAGGTGGAGGCAGGTGGATCTCAGTCAGTTCAAGGCTACCTTAGAGAGTTCTAGGCCAGCCAAAGTTAATACTGAGTCCCTGCCTCAGAAGAACTGAACAAAGTTTGGCAAGGCAGCGGAGCAGATTCAGACAGCCTGAGGGAAATAAGCTGAATTCAGGAATGCTTTAGTATAAAGACTTTACGGCCTGCTAATCACTTTATATCTGTTGGTTATTACTGAGACTGATGGAGGAAGAGATTATTTATACTGTTTTATAGCTTTGTGAATGAGAAGGGATTTGAATGGACCAAGTAAGGTAGCATATTGGATGACACACAGTGATTAGAACCCAGTCTTCACCCCTTCACACCTTTGTAAATGTTACACATCATTTTGTTTTAGAGAGAGAAATATAAGATGATCTTTTTTTTTTTTAAACTGTGACAACTCTAGTGATCTTTGGTGTGGAGTTGAGGGCTGTACACCTGACTGGATGAGGTTTTTCTGGGAATTTTCTTTCCTCTTTGAGTTTTGTAGTCTGTGAGAAAATTAGAAAGACCTGGCTGGGTGCCTTTAGTTCCAGGACACATAGGCAGGCAGATCTTGGAGTTCGAAGCCAGCCTGGTCTATGGAGTGAGTTCCACGACACCTAGGGCTACACAGAGAAACCCTGTCTTGATTTGTCTTGTTTTTGTTTTTTAAGACAGAATTTCTCTGTATAGCCTTGGCTGTCCTGGAACTCACTCTGTAGACTAAGCTGTCCTTGAACTCAGAAATCTGCCTGCCTCTGCCTCCCAAGTGCTGGGATTAAAGGCGTGAGCCACCACTGCCTGGAGAAACCCTGTTCTGAAAAAGGAAAAAAAGAAAAAGACATTCTGAGCTGAACACAGTAGATGAGCATGGCTGTTAAGTATTTCCTGCCTTCTTCATGAACATTCGCTGGTTTGCACTGTTGGTTCCAGTGAGAAGAAAAAGTTAAGTTGGAGGCAGGAAGGACCTATTTAGTGCTTTGAGTTTGCTTTAAATCATGGTGCAAAAGAGTTAGCTTTATGCAAGCCAGGCAGTGGTGTCTCAGACCTTATTCCTACCACTAGAGAGGCAGAGGCAGGTAGATCTCTGAGTTCGAGGCTAGCTTGGTCTACATAGCTAGTTCTAGGATGGTTAGGGCTACATAAAGAAACCCTGTCTGGGTTGGAGGGAACTAAAGAAAGAAAGAGCCTTTTGCTTATAGAATTCTTTGGTAAAAAAGTATTTCATATGCATATATGTGTGTAGCCTGAGGTACCCATGTGTAGGGGTCCTGGGTGGTTAGAAGGGGCGCCACAGGAACCAGACTCCAGTCCTCTGCAGCAGTCCACCTCTGCGGGCCGTAAGTTACTGTTACAGAATTCTGCTAGCCATTTTTATAGCCTTTCTGGGCAGTGACCCTTGTAAGACAGAGACTTTGCATCGGGACCAGAAATTAAAGCTTCAGACCATAGCACTGTTTCTTATTCCTTGCAAGTCACTACTGAAATATTGAATGTTTAAAAAAACAAAACCAAAACAACAACAAAAAAAACACCCAGTGCTTGTGACATTGAATTGGTTCCACAGCCCACTCATTGGTTCACGGCTCCAAGTTTCAAATATACTAAGTTAGGTAAGTCACATGTGTCAGAAGGCTGGAGTTAATTCAGCATGTCTCAAGGCTCTGAATTTAAGAGACCCTCGTGTTTGCAAGTATAGATAATTTAAAGGTGCAGCTAAGCAAACTTAGATTTTACTTGCTCTTGGTTTTATACCCTGCTCTCTTTCCCTTTCTTCAGCTCCTAGGCTGCAAGCCCCAGCTGTGAGGCGGCTTGTGTACTGGGTAGCCAGGAAGGTGCTCACTATGACGAGCACATTAGAAATCTGGGAAATCAGACATCAAGCCCATTGTAGTTATTCCTGCTCTGGCTGCCCACCCCTTTGTGTGGCATATGTCCATAGGGTGTTGTGTACTGTCTAGTCTCCCTCTTCCCTCCCTGCTTCCTTGGGAGATACCTGCTCTTGTTGGAACTATACTCTGGGGTGGTGGTGGTGGTGGTGGTGGGTGTCTAAGTGGCCTTTCAGTAAAGTTGGGAGGCCTGTGTACCAAGAACATCTCAAGCGAGGCTGAACACAAATGCACCTTCTGGTCATGATGTAGACAGTGAGTCTCAGAGGATGATATCAAGATTCAGGTCCCTGGGCTCAAATGGTCAGGAGCTCTTGCAGGGCAGGCCCTGAGGGGTTCCAGTAACTGGGGCCCAGGAGACCAGGTGCATGTTTGGAAAGCACCAGGTTTCTGTAGGATGGAGAGACAGAGTGTCTATGGGCCTGCTGGGCCTGAGACCTGGAGACTGGGTTGGATATTTTGTTCTTTGGGTTGTGTGTGTTCTCAGGCATAGGTGATGGGGAAAGTGGGCTCTGGATGTCTACCTAGAAGATATTGGAGTATTTGAGCAGGCGATGCCAGGGCAGGGAGTGGTAGGGACTCAAGGGTTCCTGGTCAGCCAAGACAGCCCTGTAGGATTTTCACAGACCTCAGTGGCTTGAATTCTGTGACTCCTGTGTGGCCTGTCATGTACTTTGCTTTATTTTGCTGTCTTGCGCTATGCAAAATAATTGAGGAAAGTCGGGTGTGTTTTTCTGTTACTTAAGTCTTTTTCTCCCCAGGACAAGCAAGTTCTTCATGCTGTCCAGACTAGCTTTGAACTTCTGATCCTCCTGCTTCTACCTCCCTAGTGGTTGGATCACATATCTGGTTGGTTTATACAGTGCTGAGGAATCCAGTTCTTGGCTTCATGAATGGTTGGCTGGCACTTGACCAACTCAGCTGCCATACAGCCTTGCCTCTCTAAGTCATTTTGCACCTATGTCCATTCGTGGTGTTCCTTGTTACTAAGACTTTGTTTTGCTTAAAATGTGTGTGTTGTTCCGCCGGCCCTGTTGCCTTCCAGCACCGCTTCACTGAGCCACATACCATTCTCATCCCTGAAAGGTTTTCTTATTTCTTTTTTGATAGGGTGGGGGAAGGGCAAGATTTTGAATTATTTTTTAAAGATTTATATATGTATGTTTGTGTGTGTGTACCAGGAAGGTATATTGGACTTACAGGCAGTAGTGAGCTGTTTCCTGTGGGTGTTGGGAGCCAAACCCTGGTACTCTGCAAGAACAGCAAGTGCTCTTTACTGCTGAACCATCTCTTCAGCGCCTAGATTAAAAGAAATTCTCTGTGTGTATGTATGCACGCAGATGTGCATGTCCTCATATTCGTATTGGGGACAGAGGACCGCTTTCCAGAGTCACTTCTCTCCTACCATGTGGTAGATGAGATATGGGGAATCGAACTCAGGACATCAGGGTGGTAGATCCTTCTTTTTATTTTTTAAACATTAAATAGCTTTTGGGAAGTTTGGTTCTAGTTCCAGATAAGGAAATACACTTTTTTGTTTCTTTTGAGATGGGGTTTCTCTGTGTATTCCTGGTTGTCCTGGAACCAGAGGAGCCACCAACTCAGATCTGCCTTCCAGTTGTTGGGTTAAAGGTATGTGCCACCATGCCTGGCTCAGGGAAGGTTATCGATAATATTTCATACAGGCACTCAGCTACCTTCAAGAATGCAGGCAGATTGTCACTGAAAATAGTGTCTTTCAGCAGCTGTGGCAGTGGCAAGGTGGCCTCCTGGCATCCAGATCTGTGTATGTTTGTTCCTCTTGGAGCTGCTGTGCTCACAGTGGAGTTGAGCTGCCTCTCTGATCTGATGCACCTTTGTCTTAGTTATAGTTTCTGTTCCTGTGAAGAGAGACCATGACGGCTGCAATAACAACAGCTCTTATAAAGGAAAGCATTTAATTAGGGCCAGCTTACAGTTTTAGAGGTTTAGTCCATTATTGTCATGGCAGAAGGCGTGGTGGTTGGTGTCCAAGGCAGACATGGTGCTGGAGAAGGAGCTGAGAGTCTACATCTTGATCTGGTAGCTCAAGCATATGAGACCTCCAGGATCACTTCAACTGTGACACACCTCCTCCAACGAGGCCATACCTCCTAATAGCGCTACTCTCTATGGCCAAGCATTCAAACACACAAGTAAATCTGTGGGGGCCATTCCTATTCAAACCACCACAAGGTAGATGGAGTTCTTTTGTTGGTTCTTGGCAAGCTACAGTGTGCACAGCTAGTGATGGGTGAGCTTGTTCTCTGTCCTAGCGTGGTTTTATGGGGCACACCCTCCAGACCATGGTCAAGGAGGAGTCTGATGGTCTCTTGCCACACAGTTTTATTTGGGTGATTTTTCCCATGATTCAGACTTGCCTGCTTGGAAACTGGTACCTACAGGAAGCGGGCCCCACCCGACCCTCCCTGCTAATGCTTTCTTTCTGTGTGCCTTAGCTGGGGTGATTATCACTAATGGAATCTTGTGGCTGGAGTGCTTGCAGGAAATAGACCTGCATTCTGTTACTCTGCTGCTGCTATGTTGAACCTGGGCTAGTCTTGTATCTATTGGTAGTGTCATTTCTCATAACTAATTTTTTCAGTGGGATCTACTAAATGTCTTGGTGTCAAATGGCTTGGGAAAAGGATACATTGTTATTAGAGCATCTGACTGGGCAGGGGCTGTGCCCAATCCTGAGTTCTTGGAACTGAGCACGGTGGCTTGTTATGCCTACAGTTTTCACATTTGGAAAGCTAGGCAAGAGGTATGCTTTGAGTTAAGTTCTGGGGTATGAGGTTAGTCAGTTCCAGGCCGACCTGGACTATAGTGGGAGATCTGTTAGTTGCTCTGGGTAAAACAAGATGTGGCTTAGCTTGCTACAAAGTATACTGTGACCTGCTCAGAATTATATGCTGTCAGTGACACAGTGAGACTTCAGAGACCTTCCTCCTGTTTTGTAAGGGTTTGCGGTTAGCAAGAGAAACTGTTGCATGCTGGAGTGTTGTCTGAGTCAGTGATGGGGACATAGTGAGTTTTATGTGAATGCTTACCAAATGTGTTGCTAGGGTTAGCCTATTTAAATCTCTTCCTGTTTTTAACTCTAAGGTTTGGAAGGTCTGATATACCTCCCTATCCCTTGTTTGGGCTATGGTGGTACTCTGTTCCTGGGGTGTGGTGCTCCATCACTGGGCTGCGGTGCTCCTCTTCTGGACTGCAGTGCTCCTCTGCTGGGTTACAGTGCTTCATTCCTGGGCTGCATTGCTCCTCTGCTAGGCTACGGTGCTCCTCTTCTGGGCCGCGGTGCTCCTCTTCTGGGCTGCGGTGCTCCTCTGCTGGGCTGTGGTGCTCCTTTTCTTGGCTGCGGTGCTCCTTTTCTTGGCTGCGGCGCTCCTCTTCTGGGCTGCGGTGCTCCATTCCTGGGCTGCAGTGCTCCTCTGCTGGGCTGGTGCCCTTCATCTTGGTCCACTCCTCCTCTCTGGGTCTCTTGGCCTTTTGTCACCTTGGTTCTTTTGCTGCTGTCTGCTAATACCTGTTTTCTGTATTCCAGTATTTCTTGGCTTCATGCCGTTGGATTGCTGGGTACAATATAACCTGGACTCCCCTCCAGTGAATTAGGGTACAGGCTCTTCATAGTTACTTGTTGGTTGGGTAGTGTGATATGGCATAGAATTGTTGGTTTCCTTCCAGAATTGCGTTTTCAGTCTTAGGGGCTGAGATAAAGCCTTGTGTGTTCTAGGCAGACACTGAACTATGGAGCTACGTCTTCTTGTTTTTGTTTGTTTGTTTGTTTTGAGACAGGATTATGTATGTAGTCCAGGCTGACCCCCAGCTTACCACCCTGAGGCTGGGGATACAGGTATGTCCTCTGTGCCTTGTGGGAGGCACAAAACTCCTGGTAGTTTTGAAGACACTTGTCTGCTGTATTTTATCTGTGTTCTTCTGAAGTGCAGTGTGCAACAGGACTGGATTCCACCCACATAAACTGTCCTGCCCCTGAGCCTGGAAAAAATTCCTTTGTGTTGTGATGTTCCATAGTGGTGTCTTGGCGTGAGTGTTGTCATATTTTTGTGCAGGCAGTCAGGAGGCCTTTACAGTCTGACAGCTGGTGTCTTGTGATGAGAGTTTTATTATTTATTTATTTATTTATTTATTTTATGAAACTCCCTTTTGGATGCTGTACTTTCCACAACTGGTCCTAGAATGGTCCGACCCTTTTAAGCTGTTTTCTGTCCCTTGTCTTTCTCACTGTTTTTCTGGGCCATTGTCTCCATTTTTCAAGCCCCCCAGTGAGCACTTCTGCTCCTGTATTCTTAAACACCGAGAGCTTTTGTGATTCTCTGAGTGTTCCTCATTACAGTATGCTTCCCTTTTTGCCTGAAGTGTGTTTTTTTGCAAGGCATAATTCTTTCAACACTCTAGTTTTTCCTTTGTTGGCTTTAGTGGCCGGGTTTTTTGTTTGTGTGTTTTGTGGTAGAGGCTACCCTCTAATATCCACCCTCAAATACTTTTGTTTATGACTGGAAATTACTAGGACCTCAAGTAATTTTTTCATCTCTTCTCCTTCCCGTTTGTCTGTCCCCCGTCATTTCCCAGGGTCTCAGTGTGTAGCTCTGAATTAGGGTCTCAGTATGTATCTCTGAATTAGGGAATGCTGCCCGGGCTGACCTTTAAACTCAGATTTTTCTTAACTGAGCCTCATGAGTACTGGTATGTGCCACCATGCTGTCTGTGAGGAGTTAACTGTGATGCTTCCTGTCTGTCTTCCCTACTGGACAAGAAAGACAGTTGGGAATGGCCTTGTTAGATGCTTGCCTTTTTGAAGACCTTTCCGGAGTCTGTTCTTCGCTCATTTACATCTCTCATTGCTGGAAGCCCCCCTCCTCCTCGTCTTTATGGAGGTGGACTGGGCACAGGTGTAGACACAGTACCTGTGTGGCGTGCCACCTGGTTAGGAGGCTTGTGCTTCTCCTCCTACCCTGGAAAACATCTGCACTTGTTCCTTGAGGTGGAAGCCTAGGGCAGTGGCTGGGCTCTGGGGAGGAGCGAGCCTTTTCAGCTGCATGGCTCCTTCTTTATCAGACTTGCCCTGAGTCACTGAACTCAGGTCCCTCTGTGGAGATATCTCTGTGGGGAGATTAGTTACATATTACCGGGCAAAAGCACTGCAAGGGTTTAACTTTTGAGGAGAAAGTGCATCGTGGAGTGGAGACTGGGGTCGGGGTGTGGGAGGCCGCTGGCCACACTGTCTCCAGACGGGAAGCAAATAGATGGTGGTGTTCAGCTTCCCTTCCTCTTTTTAATCAATGCTGGACCCTTCGGGTGACACTGTGCTGCCTTCAGTGAGTTAAGCTTCTTTTGAGTATTCCTCACAGATGCACTATGCCTCCTAGGTTATTGTGCCTCTAGGTCATTTGCAGCCTGCCCACCGGAAGTCTGCTGAAGTCCCCCTCTGTGTGGGTTCCTGCTGTTGCCAGTTTCTGGGATGTTGGGTTTCAGGGCTGTAAACTGATTTTTCTGCTTTCTTTACATGTAGATTGTGCTGTCTTCTGCTGTGGCTTGAGACTTAGCTTAGATTGTGCTGGAGACTTAGCTTTCAAATTTATGTTTTCATCATGCTGGATTTGTAGCTTTTGGGATGTAGGGCTAGACAAGACCATAGTGCAGGTCTGTGACAGGGCAGCTCTGTAGGGAGAGGGGAGCCCTGGGAGGACATGTTGCCCTTACTGCTACGTGCTGCCTTTCCAGCATTTGGGACTATGGGAAATGAGCTTGATTTGTAAATTACATGATCTGCAGTGTTCTGTCACAGTACCAGGACAGGCTTGACTTCTCTCTCTCTCTGCCCGTCTTCTTACCTGCCTTCTAGCAGGTGCAGGCTCCTGTCTGGCAGGTGAAGCAACTACATCTCACCTTTGTCTGGATGAAAAGGAGGACATGTGGCCCGAGGCATCTGGATGGGTCCAGAGTGAACTGAGGCATGGTGGGAGTGGAGGGGGATGATCGAGGAAAAGAAGAGAGAAGGAGAGAAGGCCAAGAGGACCAAGAGAGCACGTGGAAACAGGAGGAGGGAGCGCAGCCAACATGGCTGGTTTATTGTGGATCAGAGAAGCTGGGGGAAGGGAAGCTAAGCCTTGCCTCGGGTGGAGAGGTTGGGATAGGAGGCAGGGTGAGAAGTGCTGGAGGAGCCACAGGTACTGAGTGAGACAGCCCCTGGGTTTCTGTGAGACCTAACATTAACCTTGCTGTATTTATACCAATCTAGAAAATACTAACCTTTAAAATATGCTACCATTGGTGGTAAGCCTTGCAGGAGAGGCCTGATTTTATTGTACTCATTAGGGTGGTGGCTGGGTGATCTGCAGGGCAGCGGTGGAAGGGCAGATATTGCCAGGTTTGCAAGTACCAGAGGGTGGAGGACTCTGGGCCTACAGAGGGTGGAGGACTCTGGGCTTCGCTGTGAGGAGAGTGCTGGCTTTGGGTACCAGGGCTGTGTTTTCCTCTTTTTTTGTTTTAGACCGTTCCAGGCATTTTGATTCCCGGCACACCCAGTGCAGGGCTGGAACTGATAGCGTGTAGGGCTCTTTCTTCAGTATGTATATACTTTCGTTTTTATAGTTTTGGGGATGGAACCCAGGGCCTTGGGAATGCTAAGTGAACATTGTTATTTTTGAGAAAAAGTCTTCCCTGAGCTGGAGGTCGGACTGGCCTTCTGGCTGGGCAGGATGTACAGTTTGGGTGGTAGTACTTGTTCTTGTGAACTGTGCACCTGACTACTGCTGAGGGGAGGTTGCCAAGGGTGTCCAGCCCTGTTAACCATGCAAGGGGGATCAAGTAGCTTGGCTTTTGCTGCTGGTCTCAAGTCTGTTATGTGATTACACAGGTTGACTTGTGTGTGTGTGTGTGTGTGTGTGTGTGTGTGTGTGTACTCGAGCGTGCCTTCAGGTCTTCAGCTTGGTGACAGTCGGCTTGTTCTCCTGCTCACAGTCGGGTCCATAGTTGGCTTCTTAGTATTAGGGATTGTGGTGTGGTTCTCTCTTTCTCTCCTTTCTGTCTGCTGAGTTTCACAGGGATCACCTAACACCATGAGAAAAATACAGATATTCACATTACAGTTCATAGCAGTAGCAAAAATTTCAGTTAGGAAGTAGCAGTGAAAATAATTTTATGGTTGAGGTCACCACAATTCAAGGAACAGTATTGAAGGGTCACAGAGTTAGGAAGGTTGAGAACCGCTGCTCTAGGCCCTTCTTGGGCTGGCTCCCTGAACTGTCAGGTAGTGTTCAGAATGTGTTGTTTGAATAGTGACTGCAGAAGATTCATTTTGTGACTGCTGGGCTTCACTCTCTCTACCCTCTGATTATAGAGGTGAGAGGTGGGATTGCAGCTCTGTGAAGTTCCCAGGCGTGTTGCTGCCCCTAGGGCTACACGTGGAGAGCCACCGTCACTGTGGGGAACTCAGCATCCTAAATCCCCCCACCAAGTCCTTGCTTTGGAGTCCCAGTCTCACCAGGAAAACAGCTTCTGCGGCTCCTGTGTGTAATCGCTGCAGGTTCAGGCCAGCCTGTGCTTCACAGCACAGGGAGACCAGGTCTCAGCCAAATCCAGGCCACTACAAGTCCTGGCTTGCGTTTTATTTGGGAAGACTGACTTTGGAACCTCTGGTGTAGATCTGGGGCAAAGAAGTCTTTAAGTTGTAAGACTCTGGCTTTTGTTTTTGTAGTATGTGTTTCTAAACCCATGGGGTGGCAGCAGTGTGTGTGTGACCCATGTCTTTTTGACCCTGGAAACTTCTTTTTAAAGGAACACATCTTTTGAAAATTGTCAGGCCTGTTAGGTTATCTTGGCACTTGTGTGGAGAATCCTGTGGTTCTGACTGTAGCTGCTTTCTGGTTTTTCCCGATATGAGGTAAATGCCACCAGAATGTCAAGGCCTGTGGTAACCCTCCGCTTCTCCTTGGCTGTTTCTCAGCTGCTTCTGTGTTGGGTCAACTGAGTCTCCTGTACGTCAGCCTTTGGTTTCCTGGGTTTGTACCTGGCCCTTTTCTCAGCCAGTCTGTGGCTGTCTTTCTTGACTGGTGGCGTATGTGTGCCTTTTGGTGATGCTGGGACAACAGGATGCCTGGGAGAGTGGGGATGAATGAGATGGGCAAGCATTCCTTTGTCTGAGTGGGATGACAGGCTGTCTGTCATCAGCATCCATTCTTTCCTTGAAGTTGCATATTTAAAAATGAACAGTGAATAGGTTTGCTTCTGGTGTGTGTGTGTGTGTGTGTGTGTGTGTGTGTGTTTGTGTGTGTTCGTGCGTGGGTGGGGTAGGGGAAGAACACACACAGAGGTCAATCTCAGATGTTCCTCAGGTGCTCTCCACTTTGCATTTTGAGCCAGTTTCTCCCTGGCCTGGAGCCCACTAAGTAGGCTAGCAGACAGGTGAGTTGAGCACCAGGTACTCCCCTGTCTCTGCCTCCCTGGTGCCAGGGCTACACACACATTCTTCCTTGTCTGGCCTTAAAAACAGCAACAGTGACAACCACAGCCACAACAACAACAAAAAACATAGGTTCAGGGAATGACCTCAGTCAGGTCCAGGCATTTTCTTCAAGTCTGTCTGTATTTTGAGATAAGTGGTCCAGTGGATCCCTCCCCAGCCTCAGCCCAACCCTGTTTGGGTTGTTGGAGACTTCATGCTTAGAAATGACAGCTATGCTCACATTAGCTCCCCTGGATTGGTTAGATTATACTTTCAAACGTTGAAGTTTTGGAACTTGGGTTTTTTTTTTTTTAATTTTTAATTGTACTGCGACACTTGTGAAATTTGAGTTGTTCATTATGTGCGTGTGTTTGCTTTCCGACTCTCAGGCAGACAGCACATGGTTGAGTTAGTGAACCGTTTTTAAGAAAGGTGGCTGCAGAGCTTAGCTTCCTCATTAGGAAAAGAGTATGAAATCTTTTGGAATGCCTTCGTCTGCTGTGGTTTTGGGAAAAGATGAACTTAATGTGAAGTGAAACCACACACGTTTCCTGGCAGTGTGTCAGCAGGGGAAGAGGACACACATCTAACGGGTCGGGAGGTGGACTCGGTAAACAGTCTCCATGTTGACCTGGGCTGTCAGGGCTGTAGCAGGTGAGCTGGGTGGCATTTCATTTCCCCAGAGGCCTGAAGCAGAGGCCTGTTTGTGCTCACAGTTTGAAGCAGTTTTTCCTCACTGTGTTTGATCCCTGCCTCTTGGGGGTGTTACTGTTCAGACAGAGCAAACAGTTAAGCCCCTCCCACTGGTGCCTATAGATTGTGGCCGTTCTGCTTCCCGGAAGTGACTGGAAAGGAGCTTTCTCTGGCAGCACTCCTGCTCAGAAAACATCAGTCCGCCCTCGGTGCCTCAGCATAACTGCTGCAAAGAGTTACATAGCTCAAATCGTTTACGAGTGGTAGACTTTTTGTGGTTGTGTTACGTTTTTAGACTGGGTTTCTCTGTTTTGTAGCTCTGGCTGTCCTGGAACTGCTGTGTAGACCAAGTACTGGAATTAAAGGCAGGAGACACCATGCACAGCCGGCCCCCCGCCCCCTTAATGTATGGAATGTTCAGCTTTAGCTGTGGGAGCAGTTCCCGTCCTCAGTCTTTCTGCAGCAGAGTCTGTGCAGCCTGCCCTGCTGGAGGCCTGTGATAGCGGGGCCTCTGAGACTTGGCGGAAGGGCCTGCTGGTGCTTATCTGCTGGGTCAGCCAGCCCCTTTCCGGCCCTGACCATGCTGTATGGGCATAGTCTGTTGAAAATGGTTTGAACTGGGTGTGAGGACTGGGGGAGGAGTGGGCACTCCCTTCCCCCAGGAAACACCCACACCTCAGCCTGTATTTTCCTGTAACCTGAATGCAGCAGTTTTCTGTATTGCCTATTTCCCCGTCTTCTGCGTGTACATGAAGCTTTATGTGGTGGTACTCAGTGTAGATGCCCATCCATGTCTTACTTAGAGCTGGACCGTAAACACTGTCCTGATTTTCCATGGTCTTGGGAGATGTATTTTAGGTTCCTAACAGGTTTCTATCCTTCTCTAGTACAAGTCCTGCCTCATTTCCAGGGCAGAATTAATTAATTAATTCATTCATTCATTCATTCATTCATTCATTCTGTCTGTCTGTCTGTCTGTCTGTCTGTCTGTCGGTCGTAGGTGGTTCATGCCCCAGCATGCTCGTAGACATCCTAGTTCTCTTTACTGTGTGGGTTCCAAGGATGCAGCAGACCATCAGGAGCATGGTAGCAGTTGCCTTTGCTGCTTGAGCCGTCTTGCTGGACCTTCAGGTTAGAATTCTAGCTAGAAACATATTGGTGTACCTTTTGTCTTTGGAGAGAGGACAGTTACCTACCCTCCCACCCCTGTAGTCTACACGCTCTTGCTTGGGAAGCATTGGGTTTCTGTGGTTTATTGCGTTGCACACAGTGAACGGTGGCATTCGTAAGGCTGGTCTCCTTACTCTTTGCCCAGCTGTATTTTAAACAGTGGGCTGGATGGAAGTGCGTCTAGGTGCTTGGTGACTTGCAGCACATGCAGAGGCCAGAAGAAGGCAAGCGGCTAGAATTGTAGGATTGAGGTTTCAGAGACATGTGCTGTTCCACGTGAGGGGATCTGCATGCACACAGGCGTTTTCTGGAGTGTGTGTGTGTGTGTGTGTGTGTGTGTGTAGGCCAGAGATAATGGTAGGTGTCTTCCTTAGTCATTTTTTATCTTACTCTTTGAGACAAGGTTTCTCACTGCACAGAGCTTATAGATATATCTAGACTGGCCAGCCGGCTGCTGGAAGCTGCGTCTTACTCTCTCGTACTGGGAGCATGGGTGTTGGACATGACACTTGGTCCTGTTTGCATGGCATTTTGCAGATGGAGTCATCTCCACAGCCACACCTTTCCCCTTTGAGATAGGGCTTCATATATGCTAGTCCAGTCAGGCCTTGAACTTACCATGTAGCTGGAAAGGAAAAACTTGTGAGCCGTCTGCTTCCACCTCCCGAATGCTAGGCTCACCAGCAGTTGTGCCAATATGCCCCAGTTTAGAGTCATGCTGTGAATTGTCACACAACAATTTGGTGACTCTTGTTTTAGAATAGCCTTTAAAAAAAAGACTTTTATTTTTTTGGTAAATTTTACATGTATGAGCGTTTTGCCTACATGTGTATGTGTACTGCATACATGACAGGGCCTGTGAAGGCCAGAGGAGGCGTTAGCTTAGGTTCCCTAGAGCCACAGTTAACAGATGATCTTCCGCTGCCCGTGGTGCTAGGAACCAAACCTGGACCTTCCACAAGAACAGAAAGTGCTCTTACCTACTGACTCACCTCTCCAGCCCCTCATATTTTGTTTTTACAGATTTTCCTACTATTTATTTATTTACTTTCTCCCCACTTCCCTCTTTCTCTCCTCCCTCCTTTCTGACGTGATCTTATTGAGCAGTCCAGGGTGGTTTGGTTTTAGACACGGCTTCTGCGGCACTGGGATTACAGGTGTCTGCTGCCGTGTTCATGTTCCGTTCGTGTATGCTTGATTGTCTTCAGTGACTTCGCTCTTAAACTTGAGTTAGGTACAGTTAAAGAAGAAACGTTCTCAGGCTTTGTAATGATCCTCCTGTTCTGAGCTGAGCAGCCAGTAGTAGCCCAATAGCCACTCATTTTACCTAACAGTATTTACAATAGATTAGTGAGAGGTACATTCTTATTTTGACTATGATTGATTTTTTTTTTTTGGGACAGGGTCTCTACGTAAAACCCTGGCTGTCAGAGAACTTACAGATCTGACTGCCTCTGCTTCCAAGTGCTGGGATTAAAGGAGTGTGCCACCACACACCCGGCTTTTGTGCTTGCTTCTCTGGTTTTCAGAAAGAAGCATCTTTTTCCCACTGGTTTTTCAAGGGTGGGCTAGTTCAGCCTGTACCCAAAACGTAAGAGCAGGAAGGAAGGGGTTTTTGCTTTGTTTGTTTGTTTGTGTTTTGTTTTGTTCTGAATAACACTTTCTGAGCAGGATGGTCCTGTGCTGTGGGTACAAGTTAGTTCTGATTGGTCAGGAGAGGTGTGTGAACTTGACCTGTAGGGTTTCTCTTTTTCTTCCTGGTGCTGAGCAGCTGTGGGCAATACTATTCCTTCCATGGACTTCCAAGAAGAACTTGATTTCTCCTTTTGAAATTGAAAGTTCAAGTAGGCGGCAGCCCTTAATGATCAGAGGAAAGGGTATGCTGTGATCTAAGTATTGGGGAATGGAAGGTTCGGAGCACCATGAGGGAGATGGAGCTCTGGGATTTGGAGGGGAGGCTGCCATGTGTCCCTTTCTGACTGTGGGCATTGGGGTTGGAACCACAGGCCTGTATGTAGCACGTCTGCAGGTAGGCATGGATACAGTGTGGAGCATTGGCCATCACCACGTGGCAGCATGAAGACTAAGGAAGGAACAATGGCTGAGCTGTTCTCAGAGAATTTTATCTTTTTGTTTTATTTCATGAGCTGGATCTCACTCTGTGTTCCGGAATGGCTCAGAACTTGCCATGGTACAGGCTAGCCCTCCACGCAGCGCTTTACCTGTCTTAGCCTCCGGATTGCCGAGATTACAGGTGTGAACCAAAATACCTGCTGTAAAAGGATTTCTTTTCCAACCAGTGAGGTGGCTCAAAGGGTAAAGGCTTTTTACCACCATGCCTGCTGGCCTGAGTTCCATCTCTGGGAGTCGTGTGGTAGAGAGACAGAATCAGTTCCCTTGGGTTGGTCTCTGATTCCCACGCACATGCTGGGGCACCCCCTCCCCAGTAAATAAATATAATCAGAATTTATTTTCAAGACAGGGAATCCAAGCAGGTTGTACAGAAGCGTAGGGACTTGAAGTGTCCCTGATTGCCCAGACTGAAACAAGGAACTGGATTTTTCTTACTTAGTGAAAAGAAGATGGCAGATGTGATGTCAGAGGGGCTGTCCCACCTTGTGGCTCGGCCTGGAGCCTACTCATGGTGTGAAATTCTTGAATATTTCTTTATTTACCTCTTGAATTTTGTAGTGTTTGAATTGATGGCCAGCTGTAGATTGTGATAGCAGTTTTGTGGCTGGACTGGGGAGGAAGGTCTGCTGCTGCTCCTGTCTTGAGTAGGGAGGTATCAGTGTGGGGGCTGAGGTGCTGAGGCGGAAGAGGCAGGCAGGCTTGGTGATTGTACTGGATGGATTTGTGTGTCAACTTGACACAAGCTGGAGTTATCACAGAGAAAGGAGCCTCCCTTAAGGAAATGCCTCCATGAGATCCAGCTGTAAGGCATTTTCTCAATTAGTGATCAAGGGTGGGAGGAACCATTGTGAGTGGTGCCATCTCTGGGCTGGTAATCTTGGGTTCTATAAGAAAGCAAGCTGAACAAGCCAGGGGAAGCAGGCCAGTAACATCCCTTCATGGCCTCTGCATCAGCTTCTGCTTCCTGACCTGCTGCTTGAGTTTCAGTCCTGACTTCCTTTGATGAAGAACAGCAACGTGGAAGTGTAAGGTGAATAAACCCTTTCCTCCCCAACTTGCTTCTTGGTCATGATGTTTGTGCAGGAATAGAAACCCTGACCAAGACAGTGATGGAGTATGCAGAGTCCTCGGAAGGCCACGACCGTGGGTTAATAGGCGTGGGGCTGCCAGCTGGCACGGACTGTGGACGGTGAAGAACCTGTGGTGACAGGGACTTCTGTGAGCTGACTGGAGGCAGAGGGCGTGGACAGCCATGTCCATAAATGTGTTTGGAGCTAAGGGAAGAGTCCAGCCAGGGAGCGATACACTAAGTAGGTCACCAGTGGCTACAAGCAACCTAGGGACGGGTGTGACTGAGTGACTGAAAGGGAGGAACCCTTGAGATTGCCTCACTAAGCTCTGCCTGCAGGTCCTGGTGTGCCTTCCACTGGGAGATCTAGGCTAGACCCTGATGCTCACATGACCACAGAGTAGTAGTGCCTGCCCCAGGTTGGGATCGTTTTGAAAGTTTACAAATGTATTTGTTTTTATGTTTATGGGTGTTTGCCTTGCATGCTTGCCTGTGTACCATGTGCATGTAGTACCCATGGGGATCAGAAGAGGGCGTTAGATGCCCTGGAACTGGGGTTCACACTGTTGCAGACTGTCACTTAGTCGGCAGTGGGAATCCAGCCCCGTCCTCTGGAAGAGGAGCTCGTGCTCATAATGGCTGAGCCATCTCTCCAGCCCTCCTTCGAAAGGTCTGATGAAGAAAATCATACCTCAGAGCCCCAGACAGATTTGATTTCGACCCCGAATCTCCTTGCCAGGTAGTTTAATGGATGTCAGTTCCGGAGGAAGTCAGAACGAAACATCACAGTGAGCTGACAGTTAACTTAACAGGAAGGTTGCTTGAAATCCTTGTCTTGCTACATTCTACAGGAATCTGGGCTGGTGCCTTTTGTCAGTCTTATGTGATCCCAGCTTGTGGGTAATTCTGTGCTTCCTGACTTGGATGGTGTTTTCTGGGGTTGAATACTTATAATTGGGGCTTAAGATTCACTGTTAGAGGATTTCTCCTCCAACTTGGGCAAGAGGGTGCTAACCCCAGTTACTTAATTAGAAAGGAAAAAGGGAGTCTCATTTTTTCATATGCTTGAAAAGACCAGCTTTGTCTTCCTTGTTCATACCCATGTGCTCCCAAGGACTGTAATCCTTGCCCACTTGTCAGAATGGTTCTCAGTTATCCCCTGAGGTTATCCCGGAGGACCAGGAGCACCCTTTACCAGGAATGCTGGTACAGGTTTTTAGGAAGGTGCTTCTTGGCCTGGTATACACCATGTCCCCAACCCTGTGCAAAGAAACCAGCCAGGTAAGCAAATGTTTCCCAAGATTGGGTAGAGAAGTCCCAACAGAGAGATCTCCCTCAAGTGAGACCTCACAGGTGACTTTCTCAGTGAGGAACATTGCCAGGTGTGCAAGAAAGGGCCTCACTCAAGAGCTTTGTCTGAGGGCTGGAGTGATGGCTCAGGGGTTAAGAGCACTGACTGCTCTTCCAGAGGCCCTGAGTTCAGTTCCCAGCAACCATATGGTGGATCACAACCATCTGTAATGGGATCTGATGCCCTTTTCCGGTGTGTCTAAAGAGTGTGACAGTGTACTCACATACATGAAATGAATATATATATCTTACTCTGTGTAGGAGAGCAAGGTCAGCATTGGTGACATACGCCTTTACCTGCTGAGCCATCTGGTTGACCCCAGGACTCACATTATTTATTTATTTTTGGTAGCCCTAGGAGTTAAATCCAGGACCCCACACATTCCAGGCAAGAGCTCTTCCATTAACTACCCCCTATTCCAGGGCTCATCCTTGATGGACACCCTGTGGGTTTAGACAAGCGGATAGTCCTGTGGAATAATGGTGTAGTTCTAAGGTTCATTTTGTCATTTATGCGTGCTTGCTGTTAGGTTCTGCTGCAGTATTTCGTGCATATTCCAGTTTTCTTTGTTGGCTGCTTCAGCTTCTCACCAGAGCCCAAAGCTCATCCTGGAATTGGGTAAACCTCCTGAGCTAACAGCTCACTTAGAAAGAGCATGTACTTTTTGGGGAGGAAGGTGCCATGTAGTATTTTCCCTCTGTCTCTGTACTAAAAGCCACCCACAGGAAGCAGGACAGTGGTTCCTGAGCTAAGTAAGGCCCCTTAGCCAGTCTGCCTTAGAGAAAGCTGAGTGCCTTTGTAGGCAGTCCATCTAGCAGCTGCCAGCTACCTCAGATCAGATGTGCATGGAGGCCATCAGGAGCCAGCCTGTGTGTGGGCTGTTAACATTCCTTCAGAAGCAGGAGTTGGGAGGGTTTCAGCCACTGCTCAAAGCCACTTGCATGCGATTTTGCCCTGCTTGCACTTGCATGTGGTCTCTGGAGGGGCAAGAATATAGAGGCTGAGGAAGAGTAACAGAGGAGTCTCCATCTGTGTGGCTGTAGGAAAGGCATCATTCATGCTGGGTGGAGACGTGACTGCAATTGTTGGAGGTTGCCCACGAAGGTTAGCTCAGTGAACACATTGGTTTCCCAGGGTGAACTTGGGTTTGTTGTTGAGCCTTAGAATGTCAGGGGTGGATGAGGTTTACCTCTCCCTAGGGAAGGAATTCTCCTAACCTGGAGGTGCAGAGTGCCTTCCACAGACAGCTGAACCCGATCTAAAGTCTTTTCTCTTTTTTTCAGGATAGGGTTTCTCTAGTCCTGGCTCTCCTGGAATTCACCTTTAGACCAGGCTGGCCTTGGACTTGAGATCCAGAGTGCTGGGATTAAAGTTGTGTGCCACCACTACCCAGCTTTGACTGGAAAACCTTAATGGGGTTGTTAAGCCTCTCTTCTTGGTCTGGACCCCCTCTGATTTTTCTCATAGTCCCCTTCCCAATTGAGTCTTTGGATAAGCTCTCTCCAGAGTTAGGGAGGGAACTGGTTAGATGGTCTGCCTTCTGCCTCTCTCATCTTGAAGACTTTGACAGACTTCTTGAGGCACCAGATTTGGTGTCCAGATCCCAGGTACCTGTTCACTGTCCTGATTCCTGTGGGTAGCTATTTGGTATGGTGACAAAGGAAAATTTTATATGGCACCTTCTTCCCCAAAGAGCAGATGCTCTTTTTAAGTGAACTGTTAGTTCGGGAGGCTTGGCTGGAGGATTATGTTCCAAATACTAAGGGAGGGGATGTAGGTCTTGCTTAGAACGGACACGCCCTAGGCCCACTCTCCAGCTCTCTCCACATCCATGTCCATATATAACTAATGTGTGATCAATAGGAAAGAGAAACTGTAGAAGAACTCCATGATTTCACTCAGGTCCTTTGCAAGAGCAGTCAGTGCTGCTTTTAACTGCTGAGCCATTTCTCCAGCCTTGCAGATACATTTTAAATTGAACTTAATCTTTAGTGTAAGTTAGAAATAGAATGGCTGAATTCTGAAGGCTGTCTGATTATTGGTAGAGTATTGAGTTGGAGGTGCTTGAAACGATAGACTGTTTAAATGGCTTAATTTTACTTTGCAAGGGTCTAGCCTCTGAACTAAACATTTTACACAGAAATAACATTAAAATGTGTACTTTCACCTTGGAGCCAGGAGTGTTCTCCGTGACAAAGGCCAGGGGTTCGTGGGAGACCAGTGTTAGGAGTTGAGGCTGGGCTTTGGCGTGGTCCTGCGCTACTATGTGTTGCATGAAGACAGACCTGCTGCTGGACAGAGCTGTTTCTGCTAAGAAGAGAAGCAGGAGCCACAGACTTCCACTTTATGTCAAGAATTTTAATCAGATTTGGGTGACTAGCAGTTGGATTGATGGTCTAAAACCTAGAGTGCAGGTCTAAGGGTTGTCTAATCTCCCTGTCAAAGGGAACCTACAGTGTCTCACTTTTAGCTACTGTAAACTGTGAATGTGTTAGCAACATGGCTCAGGAAGCGAGAGCATTCAGTCACGAGAACATTCAGTCAAGCAAGTTTGGTCAGTGACCCTCTTCTCTGTGAGCTTAGACCATGGAGCCAGGCAGGAAAAGGAGTAGGTATACAGGGCTGTTTGTCCCCAGATTATATGTCAACCTGTAAGGTGGGAACCTAATCCCCAGGGTGACAGTAGTAAGGGGCGGGGTTGAAGCCAGAGAACCATGCTAGTTTGAGTCCAGCTTGGGTTATAGATTGAATGGGGAAGAGAACATTTGGGATTATTGGTGAGGGTAGAGACCTCACACATGGGGTTAATGTTTGTTGTAAAAGAGGCTAGAGGGAGTTTGCTAGATCCTTCTGTGTGTGCCAACTCTGAGGAACAGACCCCTGCCTTGCAGATCTGCTAGGGACTTGAGGTGAAGGGTTTTCATCCTCCAGAGCTGTAAGCAGTGTGTTTTTGTTGTTTGTAAGTTACCTAGTCTAAGACACTTTGTTCTAGCAGCTGGAATAGACTAAAGTATAGCACCAGGCTAGTGGAGGGCACTGCATGAGTCTAGCTGGTGGTCTACTGTGTGTGTTACCGATATAGAATTGCTGCTTGTGACTGGGGACATCTCTGTAACTGTTGGGAGCTTACTTGGGAGAGCTTATGTATGCCTGACTGATAGAGGTCAAATATGTGGAGTAATTTATTTGTTTTTATAGAGCATCATGCTACATGAGGAAGAATATTGAAGTGTATACAGTCAAGTATGCATTTGAAGGTAAACTCTGGTGTTTGTCATCTCTTGTGTAATTTATTGTCCCATATTAAGTCACCAATGAAAATGTCCTGTGTGCCACAGTTGTCTGATTCTGTGCTACTGCATATTGTGCTCAGGAAAAAAATTTCATTTAAGGTTCTGGGGTAAAGTTTAATGTCAACACTTGTAATTACTAGTGGAGAAAAAAAAGCAAAAACAAAGACAGAACCTTTTGGGGGTCAGCGAGACGGCCCAGGATAAGATGCTTGCTGTTGAACGAGACAGCTGAGATTAGTCTCCAGGACCCAAGTGGTAGAATAAGAGAAACAACTCATGGAAGTTGTCCTCTGACCTCTCTATATCTGTGTTCATACATGTGTGCCCTGCAAGTGCATATGTACATGCACACACACTAAATAAATGCCGTAAAATAAAATCTTCGGCTGGGTGTGGTGACACACAGCTTTAATTCCGGCACTTGAGGGGCAGAGGCAGGAGGATCTCTCTGAGTTTGAGGCCAGCCTGGTCTATGTAGTGAGTTCCAGGCCAGCAAGGCTATATAATGAGACCCTGGGAGGAGGGGGATGATGGAGGTGGGGATGGGGAAGCAACAACAAAATATAAAATCTCTTGAGTCTGAGGCCAGCCTGGTCTAGAGAGTGAGTTCTGAGACAGCCAGGACACAGAGAAACCCTGTCTTGGAAAACCACCAAAAATCCTTCTTCATATTTTATTACCAGGAAAATCGTATTTTATGTGAACTTTCTGTCTGGTTTTAACACACGGGAAGACTACAGTTGAGAGGCAGATGGCGAGGAGGAGGTGGCCATGGGCTTGAGTCCATGTGTGCCCACATGTTCTTTGACCACTGGAGTAGAGAGGGTCAGGCTCTCTTTCCACTGACTTCTTAAGGAAGAGGCGGGGACAGGGATTGGTGAGCCTCTTCCACTATGATTGTCTTGGCCATACTTGTTATAGCTTATGCTTGGGCTGCACTTACTGGAGTGTGCAGTGTGTATGTGCTGGGGGCTGTGGTACCAGGGTGCAGGAAAGGTGTGTGCTGTACGTTTTGTTTGGTTCAGTTACCAGGAAGACTTGGAACAAGGCCAGGCTACTAGCTGCTTGATGAATAAGCTGGGAGTCTCGCAGCTAAAACTGGGTTTTATAGACTTGGCAGTTACCTCCCAGGCTGAGCGTCTTCACCCATGGCATGCCACTGCCTGAACTGTGGGCGTCTAAAACAGCAAATGCCCTTACTTGTCTTTTGTTCTACCAAATCGTTCAGCTCCTCTCTCTCCCCAGCTTAAATTTGTATTTAAAAACCTTTAGAGAAAAAAGAATTTCAGTGCTGAAGCTCTTAGAGATCAGGTGTGAATGGTCACAGAAGGGGCCCGCAGGAAGAGTCAGTGGGGTCTGTCTGCTTGTAGTGAGAACATGCATCTTGGCTCTTTATGATTGCTGTTTGCTTCATGGCACGTCAGTGGGGGAGAGAAGTGGAAATTTGACGTTTCATGATGGAGGTTTCCCTGTGTGCACTCGTGGGATAAGGCCTGATGTGAGAGACACTAGAAAGATAAGCTGGCCTGTTTATCTTTGAATTGTTGAGCTGCAGACTGAGAAGGTCTGGTAAGAGGGTGACAGGTATTGGGGACTTGGGGTAGCCTGGTGACAGAAGAAAGCCCCAGCTCACTGTAGTTCTTGGCACAACTGGGCCACCCTTTGGTAATGCTGACCATAGTTGAAGCTGTTTGTCTGTCTGATTTCATCATTTAAAAAAGAAGAAAAAAAAAACAAAATTATGAGGCGCTCTTTAAAATGAGTCACTGCAGGGGTGTTTGGTTTGCTTTTGTAGCTCTCTTTTGTGGCAATGGGGAAGCAGGCCTTTGGAAGTCAGAAAGTGTTCTGTACTTGAGCTCTGTGGTGGCCCCTGTGCTGGGTGGATGCTGGGACCTGTGGTACAGGTCCTCTGCCTTCGCCACAGTGAATGTCTTGGTGTGGTTCTAAATGTACCGACATCACCCACCACTTCTGTACCCATAGCCCTTTTATTAAGAGACAAAGGCTTCAGGAGGGGGAGTGGGTTATGACTTCTTAGAAAGTCGTGCCAGAGGGCCAGAGGCACGGCTCAGTGGTTAAGAGCACTTGTTGCTCTTGCAGAGGACCTGGGTTTGTTTCCTAGCACCCACACGGCAGCCCACCATCTCCAAACTAGTTCCTGGATCTGATGCTCTCTGTTCTGAGCTCAATGCCCGCTGCACAAATGTACATGCAGACAAGCACTCAGATATGTGAAATTAAATTGCTGGATGTGATGGCACTGGCCTTTAATCTTGGCATTCAGGAGGAGGCAGGTGGACATCCGTGAGTTTGAGGGTAGCTGGTCTACATAGTGAGACCTTGTCTCAAAACAATAATAGATTTCATCAAATTTCTTTAAACTTTTATCTTATTAACTTCAGCAAAACAACAGCAAAACCTTAAAAAATGTTTAGTGGGTTTAGTAAATAATTTTTCAAGCATTTTCATCTTGTTTGTTGATTTTCCTCATGGAAATAATTGTTTGCAAACAACACAGAGACAGTGTTTGGTATCATACAATTCAAAATGTTTAATATGGTATAGAGCATGCTATACTTTAGATTCATCATCCAGCTTGGCTTAGGGTAGAGAATTCCTGTCTGTTAGCCCGTGTGTGTGTGCTTGTGCATGTGCATGTATGTGTGCATGTGTGTGCCTGTGTACGCGTGTGCATGCAGGTACACATGTGAGTCCAGTGTCAGTGGAAGTCACAGGTGTTGGATCCTCTGGACTGGAGTCATGAGCAGTTGTGAGCCACTTGATGTGAGTGTTGGGATCAAATTAAAATTGAACTTGGATGTTCTGAAGGAGCACTATGAGCACTTAGCTGCTGAGTGACCTTTCCAGTACTCTGCCTGGCCTTTTTGATCTCTCACACTCTTCCCCCTCTTCCAAAACAGAATTGTTGGAACTCCGCTTTTCCCACAGAATAAATAAATAAAAAAAAAAGGTTTAGTGTTGCTACTGGGACAAGGGAAGTGAATAACCACTGGTAACGTTTTATTGTACATCTTATATGTTTCTGTAAATGTATACGTTACCTCCTCTTCCCCTCAACTGATAGAGAACCAATTCCTGTAATTAATGCTATCTGGATGGCTGCTTGACAGTGTTTTGACTACAGTGTTTCCCTCCTCAGGCTTGTGTGGTGAATGTCTGTTCTCTGGTTGGTGGCTGTGTCCTGGGAGGTTGTGGGAATTGGAGGATGAGGACCCTGACTGGGGGGAGTAGGTCCCAGAGTTGATGCCTTTCATGTTTGTGCCTGGTCCTACCCTTTCTGCTTTCCGTTTATGAGGCGAGGACCTTTCTCCGACACTCATTCTTTCCCACCACCATGAGAGTTTGCAGAAGTTCATGGGTCTAAAAGGACCTTGGTAAAACTTGTGAGTTTTCCCTTTTTTGTTGTCCTTATATAATTTCTACCCAAGTGTAACTAATATAGACAGATTAAAGCTTTAAGAAAAGATGAAAGACTTCAGCCACTGTGGATCTGCCCACATGTCTAGTTTCCTCTTCCTCTCCATCCTATGTTCTGAGACTGGAGCTCGTTCTAGGTCTTATCTCAAGGCTGACCTTGGTGAAGCTGCCCTTCTGCCTCTCCGCCTCTGAGCTCTGAGGTCGCAGGTGGGAGCTGCCAATGCCCATTAGTCTTCCACTCACCTAGGTCTTTACCTTCTGGATGGGAATTTTCACTATTTCCATTCATTTACAAGTGTGGTAAAGGGATGTCTGTGTGTCTGTGCATGCATACACAAGAGCAATAGCAGCTCTTGTGATCACTTTTTTTTTTGGCTGTCCTGGAAAAGCTTCTCTTGGCAGGGGCCTTGAGACACCCTCATCATCTTGCTTCCTGGGTGACTGTGTCATGGAATTGCCTCTGGGCCACACTGTGTGTGTGTGTGTGTGTGTGTGAGAGAGAGAGAGAGAGAGAGAGAGAGAGAGAGCGAGAGAGCGAGAGAGAGCGCATGAGCGCGCACGCTGGTCCTGCAACCTGGAATCCTGTGTATGATCTTGTTCCCACATCCCTAGAAAAGGATGTGTGTGCACAAGCTGCTGCCTTGCAGGGTCTGGAGGGTTGCGAGTTTGCTCTGTCTTCTCTCTCAGTTTGGTTCAGGTCTTACTGTGTGGGGCAGATCTTTGATATCTTTGGCTTGAGATGAGAGGCGATACGTAGTTTTCTAGGCTTCGATGCCTCTCCCCACCTCATTTTCATGCTCTTACTTCAGAGGACAGTTGCATGAATGTGCCTGTCATTTGATGCTTTCGGCTTGAAGTCTCTTTTTATGTTTAAAGTCCAGTTCCTGTAGCATCATTGAATCCATGTCAGGGCCGTTTTTCTCACGTCTGTCAGTTCATACCGGATACTGTTCACACCAAGTCTAGCATTGAGACTGACTGACCTGCAGTGAAATAAGTCTGCTTTTGTGCATGGTTTATCCTACATGTCAGTTTTTTCTTGTTGAGAATGGTTGCTGTAGGTTGTTTTGTTCACCTGAAGGTCAATCCTTGTGGTCGGGGAAAGTGTGGTGGTGGGAGCGAGCGGTCATGCCATGGCCACAATCAGAACACAGAGAGAGGAAATGCACCAGCCTTTTTCTTTTGTTTAGTCTTGGACTCTAGTCTGGGATGGGATGGAGTGGATCCGATTCTTGAATCTTACCTGTTTAATACTCGTCTCTGGAATCATACTCACGGAGAGAGGTATATCTCCTGGATATCTGGGAAGGTGAACCATCACTTCAGAACAGTCTGCAGGTGATTGACTCCAGCACCTCCAAACAGGAAGCTATTATTTTGATGCCAGGAGTTTTAATGCTAGGCTGTCAGCTCATAGTTCCCTTTAGCCATGCATGTTTGCTGGTTTCACATCGGTGGTGGGGAATTGCTATGCCGCTGGGCTCTTGACCCCATGTGTGGTCTGACTGGCCCAGCCTCTCCCATTCCACAGCACTGGCTACTTCCTTGATACCATGTATAGAACTGATGAAATACTGAAAAGGAGACTTCAAGGGGAATTTGGGTGGTGAGTTCAGAGCTCTTGTGTTTTATCAGTAGTGATGGAGTCTGTTGTTCCTTCACTGATTGAAGAGGTTGAACAAAGACTGTAAGGTAGATACTAGGCAGACAGGTGCTTTATTTTCCTCTTTGGGCTATAGGGCCATTTCTTAGAATTGACACCCTGGTTTGCTGCTTCTAACCTCTTGTGTTTTCTGGTGTGCTCTTTATGGACCAGAACACTGATGAGGGATCGAGGTCTCCTGTGTACTGAGAGGGACTGGGTCCCCTGTGTAGCACACAAGAACTCAGGAATTTGAGGCAGTAGGTTTTGTGTTTGGAGGATGTTTTTAAAGCAACACTGATGAGGGATCGAGGTCTCCTGTGTACTGAGAGGGACGGGGTCCCCTGTGTAGCGCACAAGAACTCAGGAATTTGAGGCAGTAGGTTTTGTGTTTGGAGGACATTTTAAAGCTTTGTTCTTCTAAAGGATTGAGGTTGAGTTACTTTACCTGAATAACTGAGAGAGCTACAGTTCAGTGCGTGCATGCCTCACGGGGCGGTCCTGCCGAGGGGAACAAATTTGTTGCATTATTTATTCGATGTGCCCTTGAACTGCTTAGGTCGTTTTTGGGAAAGAAAGCTCTAGGATACTTGGGTAGAGAGGGAATTTATTGGAGTGCGGCGTTTGTAGCTATTTTTTCCTCGTTGGAGAGCAGGGTCGTGCCCTCCCCTCCCCTCTTCCCATTTCTACTGGCCTTTTTAGGCCCAGAGCAGCTGAAGGCAGCAGGCTCTTTTCTCCAGTGCATACTGGGTGTTTCTGAGATTTGCTCTCTGTTCTGTTTTCCCCACAAATACACCAGTTCTTACTGGGCTGTAGTTTTAGAGTTGGGGTTGAGAGATTACAGGGCGTGAGTTTAAGTTGAATTGTTGTGGCCGTACATGGTAAGTGCTCACAGTTGGATGCATAGACAGGAAGTGATAAAGTGTTGAGCAGGCTCCACCATCAGACCTCATGGACTTGACACACAGGGGGAAGGTTTAACAGAGATGTGTGGAGGTGAGGACCCAGGAAACCTGTTTATGTGACATGCTCTGCCATGGTTTAATGTTTCATTTCTTTGTTTTTTTTTGTTTTGTTTTATTTTGGTTTTTTGAAACAGGGTTTCTCTGTGCAGCCCTGGCTGTCCTGGAACTCACTCTGTAGACCAGGCTGGCCTTGAACTCAGAAATCCACCCGCCTCTGCCTTTCAAGTGCTGTGATTAAAGGCGTGCACCACCACTGCCTGGCTAATGTTTGATTTCTTAATGCGATAACAGTCAATTGCCCTGAAGACGGTTTCTTGGTTCTGAAAAGCACAGTGGACTTGAACCCAAAATCCGTGCTATGGTTTGCATAAGGTTTGAGTGTGTACCCCAAGGCTTCTTGTTTTGGAAGCTTGCTCCCCAGTGTGACTGTGTTAAAAAGAAGTAAGACCTTTGTACTTTGTAGTAAAGTGGGGTCCAGTGGGAATTGCTTGCCTTGGAAAGAGATGAAGGTAGACATGTGGAATACTGGTTGGTGAGAGAGGGGGAAGGTGGGAAGGAGGGGCTAAAAAGAGTGAAGAACCATCAGCAGCAAATTCTGGCTTCTGCCTGTTTTCTGGGCCCCTTCTTGCTATGTTTCTGGCTTCTGCCTGTGTTCTGGGCCCCTTCTTGCTATGTTTCTGGCTTCTGCCTGTGTTCTGGGCCCCTTCTTGCTATGTTTCTGGCTTCTGCCTGTGTTCTGGACCCCTTCTTGCTATGTTTCTGGCTTCTGCCTGTGTTCTGGGCCCCTTCTTGCTATGTTTCTGGCTTCTGCCTGTGTTCTGGGCTCCTTCTTGCCATGTGCTTTTCCTTTCTTTTTGCATGTGATTTCTGTGTGATGATACATGCCACGTGACACAGTCAAGGGAGCCTGGCACGATGCTTTTGACCACCAAAGCTGAGCTAAGTGAACATCTTTGTGATTTAGCCTCAGGCATTTTGTTATAGCTACGGAAAGCAGACTCATATAATTCGTGAAGCTGGCCTGTATTTCAGTTACCATCTGTAAAATGGAGGGCTAGAAGCTGGTACCAAAGTCCTCATAGAGATGTTTTTTTGGTGGTGGTTGTCTGAATGACTGTATTGTTTTAGATTGTCTTTTTGTCCTTCACCTAACCGGAAAGTAGGCTGGGAACACTGCTTACTCGGCAGGACTTATTTAGGATCACAAACGTCCCAAAGGGTTGCTTATTTAAGTCTATCCTTAAAATACTTTAAAGTGGCTGGCGTACTGTTCAGCAGTGGGGGAGGTTGAAGGCGGTGCCAGGAAGGGGCGGGCACAAAGACCCAGCTCCTAAGTGCTAATTTCCATGTCCAGAGCGTAGTGCAGTCAAGTGTGGCCCTCCGTCTTCCAGCTGGTAGAAATAGAAAGTTATAAATGGCCTGTGGTTGAAATTCAGGGGATGCTGAGAACAGCAGCGAGGGCACAGAATGAGAAGCCCTGGCTCTGGATGGTCTCAGGGAAAGTATGTTTCAAAAGGCCGTGCTTAGGGGGGAACCCGTGCAATCTTGTTTTTCAAATAAATGTAAGATTTTACTTTTCCGCCGTGATGGCACCAGGACATCAATAGTGATGGCATATATCGTTCGTCGTTGACCGCACCTCTGAGCACTGAGGCAGCCATAGAGATGGTGTGTGGGAATATATTGCTTGCCATTTTCTACACTCCCAGATTCAGTGGCAGACGCATTAACCCTGGGGCCTCAGGGATGTTCCTGCCTACAGTTCACTAAGTAATAAGACATCCTCATGTTGTTGAGGTATGGCTTCAAATCTTGTCTCTGCCAGTGTTTACTTCATGAAGTGGTAAGGGTTAGGCAATTTACTTCTTGAAGTAGGATCCATCCCTAGAGAGGTCAATATTAAAGTAGCTACTTGTATGTACAAAGTAACAGATTGGACTGCAGTGACTCCTCTTGCCTGCTGGCCTCTTGCTGGGTCCTTGTCCTGCAGGCAGCAGACCAGCACTTGCCTCTGGGTCATCTTACTGATACACTCAGCTGACCTTATGGAATCCCTCCTGTCTGGCAGGCTCTGTCCTGTGTTAACTAGCTCAGTGTAGGGGACAACTCAGAGCAAATAATACAGTGGTACAGAGGTAAGAGCCAGTTCTGGGGAAGGATTCCTGCCTCGGGTGGACTCTGATGGTAGAGGCGTGAAAACCAGTAGTCCTTCCCTATCTAAAGTCTCCTGAGAGGACCAGCTGATAGTTCCGTAGATTCTTGTTACTCTACTATGACTCCTTGACAAACAGCTTGTCCCTCAGAGTGAGCAAAAAGAGGTGTGTTGGTATGTGTGTGTTGGAGTGTGTGCATCTATCGGTGTGTATGTCTGTGTGTCCGTGTGCCTTGAATTTTCTGAAATGTGCACTGTGCCTCTTACAGCAGTGTCCTGACCCAGTGTGGCACATCACCATGGAGTTCTCATTTCTCTAAGCAGTTGCATGGGACAGCGGACTTGGTGCCAGTTGTCCAAGGGCACAGAGCCTCAGGCTTTCAGTGAAAAGCAGGGCTTGGCTAACACCGAGTGACTTATGTGCAGTGCCGGTCTTGCCCTGTCCTTGATGCCCCGCCTTAGCTAGAGCAGAAGGCCCTCGTGCCCAGCAGGATATGTGTACTGCTGTGTGAGCTTTTGAGATGGGTAAGCGCTTTAGTGCTTTAGACTCTTTCTTTGATTGAAGTCTGCATATCCCCAAACAGTTTGGCTTGGTTTCTAGAATGGTTGGTTTCTTGACACTCACTGTTCCTGCTTTTATAAAATATTCATGAGAAGGTGAGTTCACCTGCAAGGTGGCATCAGGTTTCACTCCTGGTGGTGTTATAGTGTGACTAGGGTGTGCTTTGCCAGGTAGGCATCCCTGGAATCAGGTGAGCAGTGAGGTATGTGATATCTACAGTACTTTGCTGAATACCACTCACAGCCCACAGGAGACCTGACTTCCACCCCTCTCTGGGCTGTGCATGAGATTGTGCAAGCTTTGGCCTCAGATTTTCCGCACCCCACTATGAAGTTCCTGTTCCTTTCTCAGGGGACTGTTCTGGAGTGCTTTTAAGTCAGCCCAGCATGTTGCCTTGAGTGGAGCTGCTGTGGTCGGGCTGCGTATGCATTCAGTATTTCTCATGGTTCTTTGTTGTTTTGTATTTTGGTGATAACAAAAAGTGCCAATAGCCGGCAGTGGTGGCACATGCCTTTAATCCCAGCACTTGGGAGGCAGAAGCAGGAGAATTTCTGAGTTTGAGGCCAGCCTGTTCTACAGAGTGAGTTCCAGAACAGCCAGGGCTACACAGAGAAACCCTGTCTTGAAAAAAAAAAGTGCCAATATTCATTTACCAATGAACTATATAATTTATTTGTGATCCCCCCCCCCCCAGATACTTACCCAACACAGTAGCCCCTGACTTCATCTCTGGTCCTGCTTGGTGTCTCAGGGAAAACCCTGACCTCTGTTTTTCTCTCTCTGCCTCTGACTGTCGAGTGTGCCGGTGTGTTCATGTGCTTGTGTGCCGGTGAGCATGCTTGTGGTATGTGTACAAAGGTCATAGGAGGACATTGTGTCCTGTTCTGTCACTCTCTGTCTTACTCTGTTATGGCAGGGTCTCTCTTTGAACTTGCAGCTTAGTTGGTAGCCATCAAGCCCCAGGAATCCCCCTGTATCTGTAGAGCTGGAGTTACAGATGCATGTGTGACCACACCCAACTTTTATGTGGGTGTCCAGATCTGAGCCATCTCTTAGCTCTTAGCTGTTGAGCCGTCTCTCTCCTCTTTTGGGGGAGCCTCTGTTGAAGATTGCATAAATAGCCACTAGGGGAGCTAGGGAGCTGCAGAGGTTTCCACCCATGGGACTTGGGGAGCAGTGTACCCTGGGTGGGGATTTGGTTGGAGAATTGTGACCACAGGCTAGATGAAGCCCAGAGCCTCCGTTCCTTAGCTTCTTGGGTCCTCAGGTCTTACAACATCTAGTGAATGGACCCCGGATTGCCCTGATGTTCTGAGCCTTGTTTACTTTCTCATGACCTCTCAGAACCGTCTCCTCCCTAGAGTAATGAGCTTGAGGAGTTGGGGACAGAGATAGAGACACAGGCTAGGAAGAAGGCCTACTTTCTACATTGTATCTGTTTTCCTATGCCTTGCCTGCCACCCCCGCCCCTGATCCTGCACACCCTCCTTGGCCCTGGTTAGCTTGGAACTCTAATGAAGACCTGATTGCTGTCTGTGAGAAAGCAAAGGGGAAAGCTATGGAGGAGAGCATCCTACTGGCTCGCTCAGCCTGCCTCTCTTAAACCAGGACTGGATGGGGACATCCATCCCCAGTGGGCTGAGCCCTCCCACATCGACCAAGGGTCTAGAAAATGCCATACCAACTCACCTATAGGCCAGTTTAATGGAGGCATTTTCTCAATTGATATCCCCTCTCACAGATAACACTAGTTTGTGTCAGGTTGACACAACTACAACCACAAAACACACGAACCAGCACAATCTTTATCTTTAGCAAAATGGCTCAAAGAAACTCACAGAATTGGCAGTCTTCTTCAGTATCAAATATTCTCTCAGTGGAAGTGTCACTGTTAAGTTAATGACAAAGAATCACTACTTAAATGAGACCTAAACTACAGGTTTATACAGAAACATGCTTCCAGTCACAGTGACCTTTCTCAAGGTGAACTGTGAAGTGGAAATGTCTAGTTTTCCTGGAAAGTTGCTTATATCAAATGATGTTTTGCTGGGCACACACACAGGTGAAAGGATGTCTTACTAAAGCAGGCATGTGAAAGCAGACACAGGTGAAAGGATGTTTGGCAAACCTCTCAAAGGACACTTGATGAAGGGGTGATAGTGTCCACCCCGAGCCTGCCCTTGGATTAGAACCTGTGAGGATGAGGTTTCAAGGAGGAGAAAGCACCATACAAACCCACTCTCTGGCGGGAGCCCGTTGTGGCCTGGCTCTGGGAGGGTGTAAAAATGTCAAGTGTCAGTCAGGAGCCCTTGAAGTTCCACTGTTGAGTCATGTCACACCATGTCTGGGGCAGGCTGCTGCATAGGACACAGGGAGTCACTTGAGGGGTCCCTGTAAAGTGTGACCGTGTCCTCAGTTGAAATCTTTCCAGAGGTGACATTTGCTCAAGTAGCCAGGAGACCGGGGCTGTCTTCCTTAGATCTGTGTGTTTGAGATGCTATAGAGATTTCTCGTGGCAGTGTCCAGAAAACTCCCCTTAAAAGGACGTTAGATTTTTCTTAGTTCTTTCTGGTTTATATGCTTTTTGTATATGTCTTGGGAATTTCTAAAAGAACAGCTCATGTGGAGGTTGATTGAACTTGCACCTTGGTCGAGCGAGAGAGTTTCAGGTTGACAGACTCCATCTGTGTTAACTGCCAGGACTAATTTCCCCATCGAAAGCCTCTAGAGATTAATGCTCAGCTTAATTTGGTGACATGGGGTTCCAGGGTTGGTTGTTTTGTTTTGTTTGTTTTTTTCCAACTAGCTTAAAGATTTGTTACCCATGAGAAAAATAATTAGGAAATTGGTATGAAGTTCAACTGGAAAAAGTTCAGGCTAAGGAAATAGTCAAATGTTGAGTGTGTGTGTGTGTTGGGCATAGGTACTGTGTGTTCATATGTTATTGAACACATGTCATATATTCCTCTCATTGAGCATTTTGGCCATTGCTTTTGGTGATTCCTAAAATGTCCCCAGGCCTGAGTGCTGCTATGACAAGAAGCTTGCTGTTGTCCCAGGGATTTGCTGGATCCATACCAGCTTTGGAGATGGCAAGCACAGGGTCACATTGCCTCTAAGCACAGCTTGCTCCCTTAATAAACTTGTTCCGGGTGACTGAGAGGTTAGAAGCTTGCCGAGTCTGTCTCCAGGGCGAATATCTTACCTCACCATAGTTCCCGGGGGAACCTGGAAATTAATGGTGGTCTTGTTGTATAGACTTGGGTGCAGACCTCAATTCAGATCTCACTAGCTTTGCGTGTACTTTGGGTCACACGTGTTTTGTGAAAATCACCACTGCAGAGGCTCTCCGTCTGGTACACAGTTCTCCTCACCCCGTATGCTCAGCAAACACGGATCTGATCACCATCTCTTGAATGTTGTCACCTCGGAGATTTTCTACAAACGAAGTTATATGTAACTCTGTACAGTGTACAGTGTTGGGCGGCGAGAGGGAGGGCAGAAGGATTAGAAAGGAGTCCAGGGGTTCAGGTTCCCAAGCCGTGACTTCAGCCTTCAAGCCTTTACTGGCATTAATCAAGGAAGGAAAGAAAAAATGGCGGGCTCTTAGGAAGGCTGCCATTCGAGCGTGCGGCAGCCTCTGGAATACGTTTAGTTGGGGGAGGTGGGGAGGCCGCTGCAAAGGAGGGCGAGGGTTTTAGAAGGATGATGCACATAGTTTTAGATGTAAAGGTAAGAAAGGAACGGGAGACAAGAGTTTCTGGCTTTGGGGACTGGTAGGTAGTCAGGAGGAGTATTGACGGCCTGGGGCGGGAGAGCCAGGCATGCAGAATTAAATTTAAAATGAGGACTAAGCTTGCACAGGGGTCTGTTGATGTAGGACTGGGCCAGGATGGATGAATTGCATCTGGTTAGGGTGAAGGAGGGATTCTCTGACCCACCTCACCTTCAGGAGGAGAGATGCTTACCAGGTCCAGAGGGGCAGCAGGTTGCCCTGCCTGCCATCAACTCATGGGTTCAGTGTTACTTCAGGGATGGTGCTGTGGCATAGAGCAGGCACTAAAACGTCAGGCCTAGGCAGGGCCTGTTGTTTTCATGGGCAAGCTGGGAAAGCTTAGCTTCGTGTGTGTGTGTGTGTGTGTGTGTGTGTGTGTGTGTGTGTGTGTGTGTCTGTCTGTCTGTCTGTCTGAACGGAGCAGCCTGGTGCCCTTGAAGCTGAGTAACAGAGCTGGTGAAGACCACATCTTTCACTGTCAAAGCAAAATGGGAGTAGCTATTCAGGCTTAAAATACAAAAGTACTCAAGTCATCATAGAACTATTTTAATGAATTCTCTCAAGGGATCTGATGTATATTAAGTACTGTAGAAGCCTGGACCCAGAGGGCAGAGCCATGCTCTTAGAGCGTGGTAGGGCACTGCACCCTTCATTTTCTCCTTAGAGGCCTCAGAAGCTCTCAGTGACTGGTGTTGCCCACCCAGCTGCCTGCACCAAGAGGTCAGGTTCTGCTTCGTATTAGCGGTGTGTGTGTGAGTGAGAGACAGACAGAGGCAGACAGAGAGAAAGAGGGGGGGGGCAGAGAGGCAGAGAGGCAGAGGCAGACAGAGGCAGACAGAGGCAGACAGAGGCAGACAGAGAGACACAAAGACAGAGAACTGAAATACCCACTGTTGGGTTTCCAAGAGGCAGAGGATCTGTCTGTAACAGGGACATGCTCTCAATTGATCTCTCTCATTTAACTGAAATCTAGTCATACTCCTGGGTAGATGCTCAGCTGCTCCTGGACTTATATGTACAAATTGAAATTGTCCCCGATTGAGAATATAGGTAGAATATAATGCCCTGACCTACAGGGTGATATGGTTGGGCAGCAGGGTCTGCCACAGAGTACCAACTGTTTGCCATTGCGACCAGAGACTGAGTGCCAGCTCCACTCTTGCCCTGTGTGTGCTACAGGAGGATGCTGTGTGCCGCATGTGCTGTGTGCCGCATGTGCTGTGTGCCGCATGTACTAAGCATGTACAGAACCACAGCCTCATGCCCACAGGCCATCTTCATTACATGCTTGGCAAATGGAATCGAGTCTGATACCAGTCCTGATGTTAGGAGTCATCTGAGCTAGTCTATCTGCTATCACTGTGCCTATATTCAGACATTCAGAACAGAGGCAACCACTTAGATGTGTGAGAGCCAGCCCGTCTATCTTTTTTTAATTATTATTATAATTTTTTACTAGCCTTCTTTTAGGGACTGTTGTGGTTTGGGTAAGAATGGCTGATATATTTGAATTCCAGTTGGCGGTCTATTTAGGAAGGGTTATGAGGTGTGGCCTTGTTGGAGGAGGTGTGTCACTGGGACCCAGGTGGGCTTTGAGGGTTCAGAAGCCCATGCCAGGCTTAGTCTTGCTCTCTCTGCCTCCAGCTTTCCAATAAAATGTGAGCTCTCAAGTTTCTGCTTCAGTGCCATGCCTGCCTGCCCGCCCTTGTGTTTCCTGTCATGACGGCCATGAGCTAACCTACTGAAGCTGTGAGCAAGCTCTCAGCTGTGAAAGCCTTGACGAGTTGCCTGGGTCATAGTGTCTCTTCACAGCCATAGAGCAGCGACTCAGGCATGTTTATCACCATGTCGTCTGGATGGAGGAGTGTAACTTTTCACAAAGGATGGCCAGCCATTCAGAGTAACTGAAAAAGTAGAAGGTTTCTTTGTGTGCGCGCAAAAAGCAGAGTTACGGGTAAAAGAGTTGTAGCTGTGGGTGGTAGACATTTCTGTGGGAACTGGCTATTTAGGTTTTTCTTCAGCTCCTATTTCTGAACATGTGGGTTGGATTGAGAAGGACCTTTACCCTAGAAGTCCATAATGGCATGGGTCCTTGTTGGAACCATTGGGCCCTCTCAAGAGTAAGGGCATTAATCCAGCATTTCAGCCCAGTGCAGTGTGGTGTGGCAGGACTCATCCTATGGACTGGGCTGATTTTCTATAATTACTGGCTTTCCGGGGGAGCCCAGGCTTTGGCTATTCTGTCTGAACCCAGTGAAGAACTTCTGTGAGGGTGTTGACTCCAGGCTCTCCTGGGTACTTGGAGCACGTGGCAGAAAGTTTCAGCAGTGTTCTCAGAGCCCAGGTTGGGGTCTGGCTCTGGAACACTATTTGCTGTTTACTTTGATTAGTAGTTATTAAGGGTTCTGACCTTCATATGATTAAGTGTAATAAATACTTGAGCTTTTCTAAACCTTGTTCCAGATTAAAGAGAGCCAAGATAAGGTTTGCATATGAGTGAAGGTCAAGAAGTTACACTGAAAGTTGTAGGTAGATCCTTGGTGGCAGGGACAACTGAGAGCTCACAGGGGATGGCAGGAGCCTTTTAAAACCTCAAGCCTACTCCTAGTGACACACACCCTCCACCAAGACCACACATATCCTTCTCAAAGAGTCCCACCATTCAAACATATGGGAGCCATTCTTATTCAGATCACACCTTTCCAATCGTGTGTGTGTGTGTGTGTGTGTCTGTCTGTCTGTCTGTGTAGTGTACATGGTGTGTAATGATCGTGTGTGTGTGTGTGTGTATTTGCTAGGGCTGTGGCTATGGTCAGCTGTGGCTCTGGAAGTTATGAGGACAGCAGGTGACTAGGCCCATGCAACTGCTCCAGTTGGCTAGAACGGACTTGTGTGTGT
Organism: Grammomys surdaster; assembly: GCF_004785775.1. Taxonomy (NCBI): domain Eukaryota; kingdom Metazoa; phylum Chordata; class Mammalia; order Rodentia; family Muridae; genus Grammomys; species Grammomys surdaster. Next base: position 18,646,135 of record NW_021604567.1, on the reverse strand, counting down.
GTGTGTGTGTGTGTGCTGATGGAGGTGTCCCCAGAGACCTCAGTTAAGAGCTGTGTGGTCCTTTAAGGCTTGACCTTGTAAGCTGTACAGGTTTGAAGAAATCCTGAAGCAGGCCCAGGTTCTGGGGCCACAGTGAGTTTGGTGTTTGCTAGAGCAGCAGATGCAGGTGCGTGGGGCTGGGTTACTTGTCGGCTGTTTATGTAGCAAGCTGTTGGTTTGCCTTCTGATGTCAAGGACTGTGTCACACGCACATGCACGGCATGCTCCTCTCCTGCTGTCTCCCTTCTCTCGTCGTATAGCACTAGACTGTATCAGGGGGCTGTGAACTGGTCATCTCAGGAATGTCTGCTACAGATTGTTTTCTCCTGAGTAGGTATGGGAGATGTTCCCTAGTGGCTCTGAGCAGGCCAGGACATGGTCATTGGGCCAGTGCCTGGTGACCAGCATCACTTCGGGTATTAGCTGCTTCATAGTGACAGACAATGCAGGCCAGACAACTGCCAATGATTCTGTGGGTGCTAGGCAAATGTGGCCTTGGGCTAGGGGAGACCTCATGTATATGTCAGGGCTTCTTCAATTGGGGTCCAGGAGCTGGGTCTTACCTATGGCTGGGCAGAGTTAAGGTACATTTGTGTGTTGGGGGGGGGGTGTTCAAGGGCACGTGGGATTGGTAGACAGGTATTCTAGTAACAACGTCCCTTCATTGGCCTCTGCAGTATTGGGGGCAGGTTGGGTGGGTGGGCAGTAAGTTGCTTTTAAGTCTAAAAGGAATCCGAAGCTTTGCTCACGAGGATCGAGCAGAAGGCTGGTTGCTCTGCTGCCTGAAGCAGTTGCTGTTCCTGGGCTGGCTCTGCCCTCAGTTCTCAGGAGTGGCCAAGGCGTGCTGTCTGAGAGAGGTCGTTCTGTGTGATGTCTAGTGTGCTCCTGTTGGGGTCTCCGGTGACTTGCGTCTTCACTCCTGGTATCTGGGCTTACGGATCTAGAGGAGAGAGGGGTGTGGCTCCCAGGTTTCTTCAGCTTAATCTAGAACGTAAGAGAGTGAAGGAGGAGGCTGGTGAGAGGGGAGCTCAGTTCAGTAGGGTAAGCGACGGTCGGTCGGGAGAAGATCATACATAGAAAGCGAACTGTTCTTGAGTTCAGACTTTTGAGAAGCAGGGTGGGAGCTGGTATCATAGCGACAGAAAGTAAACTGGGATGCTTAAAAGATATGGATTGTAACACCACACACACACACACACACACACACACACACACACACACACACTAGCCATCACTAGGTCTAATGTTTAGTGTCCTGGGTGAATCTGTTCAGCTGCGGGGGAGGGGGCACCTGGGAAAAGGGATAGTGAGAGAATAGAAGGCCTGGGCTGGGATCTGCGTGGTTTCCAGGATTGAGTGTTGTGAAGATTCCTTTGGCACCAGGGACTGGAGGAAGAGCTGAGGGCCAGCTGTGGAGGCCAAGGGACTGGAAAGTTACAAGGGACAGAGGGTGTGGCTGATGAGGCTCAGAGGCAGGACATTGCATCCCTGGTGACCAGAGTTGCCCCGCCAGACGGCTGTGGACGGCCAGGCAGGTAGGTAGGCGCAGAAGATTGTCAGGAGCCCTCAGCAGAGAAGCGTGTTAGGTGTGAGGACGGCTGAGGCCAAATGAGGTGCTTCTTGTCTGTCTGAAGGGGGAGGAACCCGAGCATGCCGCCCTGGGCGAGCAGCCAGTAGTCAGGGCCAGGTGGAAGGAAGGAGAGCCGCCCGGAGGGCTGCTGCCGAAGCCTTGCCCAGAGAGGAGGATGGAGTCCAAAGTCCCACGGTTAGGATTAGCCTTGAAGAGAAGGAAGGCCACCCCACTTCATCCTGGAGGGAAGGAGGTAAGAGACAGCTTGGAGCTTCTGAAGTACACAGCAGCTGCCCCTGTCTGGGTTTGATTCTGCTGCAGGAGGGATACTTGGGGTCTTAACTCCTGGCTGCTTGTGTGATACAGGATGAGCAGATGTTCAGGCCGAGTTGTATGAGATGCTGCCCCCACTCGTATTCTCTGGTACTCTTGGGGGATATCTCCCAAAATGGTTTTGAAGGGTGTTTACCTCGTAAACTTTTCAAGTCTAGAAACAGAACATTTTAGAGTAGCCCACCAGCTTTCAAAATGGCTCCCACTTGAGGAGATGACCATAAGCTCTGAGACGGTTCTTAGACTGTCTTGGCAAATGGAGGGTCTTGGGAAAACTTAAGAGTGTCTGAAAGGCGCTGAAGCTGGTACCCTGACTGGAGACAGCGATTGCCCAGGTCAGGGATGCTTCATCAGTTACCCAGCACAGTTTGTGCTCCACGTGCAAACAAACACGGATAGACTTTCTCCTCGGAGTGTGGGAGTCTATTTAGCTGTGAACTGAGGAGGTCACTGCCAAAGCTGCAGTCTTTGCAGTTTCTTAAGTAGTGTGTGGTGGGCCACTTTGTCGCATTGTGCACAGAGTGGGAAGCAACAGCCCCCCTCTTTCCCTGCTCTTTGGTGGTACCTCTGAGGCACACACACATCATATTGTACACTACGTAGACTTAGATTTCCACTCAAGACACTCAGTGGGTCTGTGAGGCTGTCTGCGACTGTGGGTACTGGTTCTGCCTCCTTGTGCGAAGGGGCTGCTGTGACTGTTGGTGCCTGGTTCTTGTCACACAGTCTAGCATAACAAAGGCTCCCAAGTTACACCCTTAGAAGCCAAGTGCTTGGAACTTTAACTCTGAAAGCATGTGAGTGGCTGGCACCCAGTGACAGCAAGGTCGTTGCCACTGTGCTGCTGGTGTTGGCAATGTCCTGTGCCTGTGACCTACCTTGTCACCGCTCACAGATAACCATCTTCCCTTCTCTTTTTGGACCTTCTTCTCAGCCACCCCCCTAATTGCTCTTTTTCTTGTCCCCCCCCCC
>NW_021604567.1:18611156-18642821 GCF_004785775.1 Grammomys surdaster | reverse complement strand
TTATAGACAGTTGTGTGCTGCCATGTGGGTGCCTGGGAATTGAGCCCGGGTCCTCTAAAGAAACAGCTGGTGGTGTTAACCTCTGAGCCATCTCTCCAGCCCCTAATAATAGACATTTAAGAATCAGCCGGACATCCTTTTCTTTCTGTGGTCTGTGGGAAAGTGTGTTCTCAAGATTGGCTTTCGGTCTCCTAGTGTCCTTGGGGTAGCAGGTTTGGGGTACTGTGGGCATTTTCTTCTTGGCAGGCACTTGTTTTCCTTTCTGATAGGACACAGAGCCCCTCAGACTATTTCCAGATGTCTGTAGCACTGACAGTGACGGTCCCTGCTGAACCCCAGGCTGTCCTGACCTTCCTTGGGCATGGGGGCTGTGTATAGTTCACTCACTGTTCAGCCTTAAGTGGTCTGAAAGTCGTTGCAAGATGACAGCATTTGTGGGCAACACAACAGTCACTGTTTGCTCCTTCCTGGGATCTGGTTGTTGCTCCACTGAGGAGAATAGCTATAAGTGACAGCTAGCAGGGCTGTGTTTACTGGGCTTGGAGCCGTCTGTTACAATTAGGCTGTGGAGTCTCTTCCCTCTCCCTGTTACGTGATAGCCGATTAACCTGTATTTCAGCAACTAACCTGTCTGGAGTTGGGACATATTGGAGATGCTTTGAGAACGAAGTAGAAATTATACTTGAAGCAAACTAACCTCATACCTCTTCCTGCCCTGCCTATTGAACCCAGGGACTCATACATGCTGGGCAGGCCTCCTATCACTGTGCTGGCTGCCAACCCAAGAGTTTTAAAAACAGCCAATTGTCTGTACTGACGTGTCCCAGTACGCATATGAGTCTTGCTTTTGTTATACAAAGTTACACATAGTTTTACCTTTTAGTTTTCCTGCTTTTATTACTCTTGTCCAGCATGTGGGGTGTTTGTTTAACCTTCACATTTGGTAAGAAGCAGCCTGGTCCTTGTCACAGTTCTTCCAAGGTCCTGGTGAGCACATGGGTCAGGTAGGATGAACCAGCTGCGGCTCCGGGAACACTGATGTCTCCTCCCCTCTTTCCCCGCAGAACCTGAAAGCAGACCCAGAAGAGCTTTTTACCAAGCTAGAGAAAATCGGAAAGGGCTCTTTTGGCGAGGTGTTCAAAGGCATCGACAATCGGACTCAGAAAGTGGTTGCCATAAAAATCATTGATCTGGAAGAAGCCGAGGACGAGATAGAGGACATTCAACAAGAGATCACAGTGCTGAGCCAGTGTGACAGTCCCTACGTCACCAAGTATTATGGATCCTATCTCAAGGTAAGGCTTAAAAATAACGCTGCTTCCATTATGCTGCGCTTGGCCGAGCCGGGCAAGCGGACATGAAGGACTCTGACAGCACAGCAGGTTTTCAGAACAAGGAGAGACGCGATGACCTTTGTGTCCAAAAGAACCCTGGGTTTGATGGCGTCATTATCATCCAAGATGTCATACACAGAATTCTGTTTTGGGTAAAAGCAGTTGATGTTCGCATTCTCTTTCAAGGAAACTGTTTGGGTTGGACTTTGTTGTTGATGCTGTTCATTCATTTATAAAACCGTAGCCATGAATCACTCACAGGGTGGCTTCGAGTAGCCCCAAGACATCTTGGTATCCCTAACTGCGTGTCCGGATGGTTTGTTATCAGCTGTGGTTTGAGTTGGTGCTGTTCTTATGCTGCTGAGGTAGCTGATGTGAGAATGGCAGGAGTGAGTGCTCAGGTAAAGCCTGCCAACCATGGCAGAACACTCCACATCCTGTGCTCTCCCTGTCCTGTTGATGGTAACCAGCTGTGTTACTTCAGTGTTTGACTGACCTTTCACAGGGGTTGCTAAGACCATGGGAAAATACAGATAATTACTTTATGATTCATAACAGTAGCAAAAGTACAGTCATGAAGTAACGACACAAATAATTTTATGAGGAACTGTGTTAAAGGGTCACAGCATCAGGAAGGTTGGGAACCCACTGTATTAACATGTTCTGACCCTGCTTGGAAGCTGTCTGTCCTGGTAGATACTCACAGGAGCATCGTCCCCGGGAAAGCTCAGGGTGTGTTTATTCTCTCTGAGAACTAGTGCCCTTAAAAGGGGAGGTTTAGAAAACAAGAACTGGTACAATAAAAAATTTTAAATGATTTTTGTGGAAGCTAAAACCGTGTGTGTAGAAGCAAGCATTTGCTGAGGAATCAATCCAGCATCCACTCAGGGCCTGTTCGTTTCTGACTTCATCTGCTGGACGTGTTTGTGCTGAAGCGAAAGGAGGAGGTGTAGGGTTTGGGTCTCGTGGAATTGTAATGGTTGTCAGTCTAAGGCTGGAATTGTTGAGAACTGTTGGTACACCTGAAGTGATTACCAGGAAATAAAAATTTCCTAATACTGCTCCGTTGGTACTGTGAAACCGTTGGTACACCTGAAGTGATTACTAGGAAATAGAGGAAGGATGGCAGTCTATAACTTAGGTAGCTTGAGAGGGCCCCTGCAGTGTCATACAGGGAAGCAAACCCCATGTAGAGATAGGAGTGAAGATCAGATCAGACTTTGGGGTGGGGTGGGAGGATGGCTTATTCCCAGTGTATTTAAGCCCAGTACAGTTTGGAAAAAAGTTCCCTGGAGCAATACAATCCCTGTAGCACAAGGAAGCTGAATTACACCAAAATCCAACTCAGACCAACTAAGAAGATGTGTTCTAGAAATATGCTCCGTGTACTAGCTTAAGGGCCTAAGGGTCTGTCCTAGTCTTGGTCATACAGATAGCATAGAGGTCACGTGGGCTATTAGCCACCTCTGGTCCGGTCCTGGTGGTGGGAGATTAGGGGAGCCTCTGGCTACAAGGGTATTTAGGTCACTAGCCACTCTGGTTCTGGTTGTAGGAGATTGGTGCGGCCTGGCCCGACAGATAACACAGATCCCCAGACAGTTAACCACTTCCAGTTCTCAGCTTTCTGGATAGAAGGACAGGTTTTTCATCATTCCCGTTGGAAAGACAATCCTGTGGTTGACATTCCTGGTTTCTCTGGAGATCTGTGGCCCACGGACCTTCCTGCTGTGTTGTCTACACTTTCAGAAGTGAGGAGAGTGACTATTAGGGTTAGACGTCACTGGGCTTGAGACAGCCATCATTTTGCTGTACGGATGCTAGTGATATATCTATATCTGTATCTGTATCTATATCTCCCTGTTTCCTTATTTATAAAATGGGGAAAAGATCTTGATATACTTCAGGGTTGCATAAATTAAATGCAAATGGAGTCTGTGACCGTACTTGCTTAGGTTGCTCGGTTCCTTCCGCTTTAGGTTTCTTCCCTCTTACGACTGGTCGGCAGTTTACGTGAAAGTGTTCAGTGAGTCAAAGGCCAGTGGAGGAAGGATACCAGCAGACAGAGCAAGTACTGGGAAGGGCGTCGGCTTGGGTCCTGAAGCAAAGCAGAGACGACTTTCCTTGGGAAATACCAAGGTCATGAGAAGAAACTCTTCTGATGGCGTTAGTCCTGAGTCCTGGTTGGGTTTTCATGGAGGTCGCTGGTGGTGTGCACCAACCTTACTTTTTGGTGATTTGTAACTGGATGGTTACAAGTGGCTGTAAAAACTCTTTGCATTCTTCACTACAAATCTAGTCAACCTATATTTTTTAGCAAATACCCATCTGGAGTTGGGAAGTTTTAGAGTTAATGTCAGGAAAAATTGGAAGTTTTGCTTAGAGTGAGTTAATCTCCTCTCTCTTCCTTTTTCTGGGGATTGAGCCCAGGGCCTCTCACATGCTAGCTAAGCCCACAATCAAATCATAGAACTCTCTTGTAGATGATTTTTTCTTCCAAGGTGAAAGAGTGTGGTTATTGTGGAGGTCAGTTTTAATCGGCAACTTAACACAGTCTAGACTCAGCTGGGGAGAGTCTCCCTGAGGATCCTGAAGGTTAGGTTGGCCTGTGGGCATTTACTCAGGATGATATCTTAGTTAGATTAACTGACATGGAAAAACTCACCCCGCTGTGGGCAGTACCAGTCCCTAAATGGGATCCCGGGCTCTGTAAGTGTAGAGAGATGCTAAGCAGGAGTAAATTCACATATATTCCATTGTCTTTATTCTTGACTGGATGTGACCAGTTGTTTCCAGCCTTGTCCTGACTGCCCTGCAAGATGGACTGGAACCTGGAATTGTGAGCCATATAAACACATTTTTCCTTTAAGTTTCTTTTGTCAGGGTGTTTTAATCACAGTATAAATGGGAACAAGAGTGGTATTGTAGGGTAAGGTAGAATACTGTATCCAGACTCTCCACCTGGGCTGAAACAGAAAGCCTGGAAACATCTGAAGGATGAGGCCGTATCATTGACTAAATTCACCGTTGGTTAAGTGTTTAATTTGGGAGAAAGTAAACCAGCTAGGAGATTAACCAGAAGCCTCCTCCACCTCCCACCACAGACCCAGTACCAGGCTTCCTATTGCAGTAATGCTGTGTACAAGGTCTAGTGGAACTGAGTGAGTGGAGGCAGGACCAGGAAATCCTGTGGCATTAACAAGACTGTGGAGAAGTCAGGTGTCCTGTTCCTCACCCCGCCCACCCCCACCTTCACCCCTGTCCCCGCTCTGTGCAGTCTCTCAGTGGTGGTGTCTGGATGCTGTATTTGGGGGAGATGCCAGCCTACCAGACCTGTATTCACATTCAGTGGTCATAGCTAGGGTTTTTCACTGATCCTCTGGCAGGGGCTCCTCCAACAGGCAGCCCCCAGGCTTCCTGCAAGGTTTGGGAGCCTGTTATGTTTGATGTGCCTGGCACATAGTGGGTGCCTGTTATGTTTGATGTGCCTGGCACATAGTGGGTGCCTGTTATGTTTGATATGCCTGGCACATCGTGGGTTTTTGGCAAATGGTGACTTAAAAGATTTTTTTTTTTCTTTTTGATATTATCTCAGTCAAATGACTGAAACTTCATGTCTAAAAGTTCATTGTTAGTGTGTTGAAATGAGGTTTGTCCTGTTCTTACTGGTCTTCCTCGGTCTCTGGCACCATCCCAGTTCTAAAGCAGATAAGGTCTGAGGCCCTGATAAAAGGAAAGGATCTGTTTTTCAAATCCTCACTTGCCGTACTTTCTTGTCATAGTGTCATTATTAAGGACTCTTGCCCCAGAGGTCACTGTCTTTGTGGGTTCAGATCCTGGGTTTACCAATGAGGTTTTTATTTATTTATTTATTTTATCAGTTCCTAAAAATCATTAGGGCGTTTTACCCACAGATTCACCAGAAGTTAATGTGAAAAGGTCCCTACTGAGTTCTAGGAAGGGCCCATGGGTGCTTTTCCTCAGTCTTTGGGCTTTCTGACTTATCTTTTCCCCACCTACCCCAGAGGGCACTGGTAGTTGAACTGAAAAGATAGTTGAATCTCCAGGAGAGACAGAGAGATGCTTCTGTAGGTGGCCAGTGTTGTTCATTTTCTTTTGAGGTAGCCTCTCACTGTGGCTCTGGCTAGTCTGGAAATCATTAGGTAGATCAGGCTAGCCTTGAACTCCAGAGATCAGCCTGCCTTTGCCCCAAGTGCTGGGATTAAAGGGGTTTTCTTGAGTAACTTTTGTTTCGGGGAAACCATCCAGACAATTTTGCAAGAAGCTGCTTAGGATAGTGAACTGTGGCTCTTACTTCTGCTCATCTGTTTCCTTCTGTTGTTTTGTGTCCTAGTGTCTGGAAAATAGTCTGTGTCTGTCTGTCTCTCTACCTAGGGTACTCTTAAACTCACTATCCCTCAGCTATGGTGAGAGGCGTCTTCAGATATCAGCTGTCACGTGTCATCCAGCAAATAAGTTCCTCAGGGTAGGCCTGTCCCGGTCTTGTCTTGTCCTGTCCTGTCCCCCCATACCCCTCAACCTTTGATTTTCCATTCACTTCTGGAGTTCTTGTTTCTCACTGTAACCTGGTCCCACACTCTTTCTTGTCGATGCTCCCTTACTCCTCACGGACGGATGGTTCCTGGGCTTACCTAACTACTTCCTTGGGAAGTGCTGACGTCTTGCATGGTGCCTTTCACCCTTGCACCCTAGGGCAGGCCCCTAGAAACATGGTGGTGTTTTCTTTTTTCTTTTTCTTTTTCCTGACGATTGAGACCTGTTAGCTCTGGACTGACATAAATAGACTCACCTCCTGGTCATCTTTAGAGCTGTAACAAGTACACTGTTGACCTTTGAAAACTTACAGGTCCCCATTTTATTGGTGGGTTTGAGAGTTGATTCTTCAGAGAAGTAAAACTTATCTGCAGGTGATCCCCCTCTCCCCTTCCCCTTGGAGTACAAGAACATTTGAATTAGATCTCCCTCCCTTCCTCCCTCTTCCTCCTCCTCCTCCTCCCCTCATTTCCTCCCTCCCTCCCTCCTTCCCTCCCTCCTTCCTTCTCTCTTTCTTTCTTTCTTTCTTTCTTTCTTTCTTTCTTTCTTTCTTTCTTTCTTTCTTTCTTTCTTTCTTGTGTATGTGCGTCGTTTGTATCTTGAGACAGGACCTTGAAGTGTGTGTGACTGTACACAAGGGAAGTTTCACCCCTGTGGAGCTCACTAGGGCGTTATGACATCTTTACGTGGAGCGGCTGCATGCAGTCTAAACCGTTGGGATCAGTCTAACTGTTACATGGATTAGGCACTCAGCTCGCTGTTCTGAGCGTCTTTATTTAGTTGTTATGAGATTGGCTTTCTGACTTTGTGCTTCAGTTGGACCTATTGACTTCTTGTCATTAACCAGTAGAGACAGGTTAGCGGCAAGGTTGATTATAGCTCATGGGTCCCAGATGGTGTGTCTCCACTGGCTTTCCTCCTGCTTCCAGGCAAGCTAATCTAGGGCAGCTCATGGATTTAGGCATCACTGTGGAGCATATATTTTCATTCAGTGTGGTGAGGTGGCTTATGTTGAAATGTTCAGTAGCTGAGTTCTTTAAAATGGCTACATCTGCTTCCTGTGCTGCTGAAGTGGGGCCCGAAGACACCTTGCCTTTCTCTCCTTTCTCTCAGTCCTGGATCTGTACGTTTCTTTCCGGAAGCTGAGTTCTCATTCAGAGCTGACAGGCTTGTTCTTGAGGAAATGGGACATAAAGCACCCCAACGCAAAGGCACAGTGATTTCCTTGAATGTAGGGCATGTGGACAGGGGTAGTGTGTGGCAAGATGGCTTCCTCTCCTCAGGGGGATGGTGGGGCATGTGACGGGGGTCCCTGACAGATCCTCACCTTCCTCATGCCTTCTCAGCCTGCCTCTCTCCATCCCTTACAGATACATTAGAGAGACTAAAGCTGCTTCTCTAGCTTCCAGCTGAGGCAGGCCTGGCCACCCCAGAAACAGACAGCCCTTCCTCTATTGGGCTGAGAACCAACTAGAGAGAAGCTCTTGCTGGGTGGGGGTGAGAGTTCCCTGGATAGTCGTCTTGGCTGGTGACTCTATGTCCCCGTTTCTCTGCATGCTGACCTTTATTCTGGCCACCCTGACATTGGAGCTGCCTGAGCCTTTGTGCTCAGGGGAGCAGCTTGCTGGTGACCAGTGTGGTTGTTACTCCTACCTGAGCCCGCATGTGATTTCAGAACCAATCTTGTTGCAGAAAGACACGGTGGACCAGATACCCACACATCCCAGAAGTACACTTCACCACAGACTGGGAAATGGGTAGCTGTCATGGACAGGCTGCACCGGTTTCTGTTGGCAGAGGTGTGATTTCCATCTTAGCTAAGGACACATCTGTGAGCGGTTTAGTGATCTCTAGGGAGCTTGCGTTGGAAGATGTTTTTTGTATATAATTATAAGGGATTCCTGATTACGGAGCTGAGAGAAGAGTAATTATAACCGTGTTCTCAGAAATGTAGGGAGAAACTTTGATGTTGAACAATCAAAGACCGAGTCTCGCCTCACCTCCCTGTCTTGGACAGCATGTGGAGAGTGGCTTCGGTCAGCACAGTGAATGGAGGAGAACAGGTGGGTGTTTCGTGTGGGATGTTCTGCAGGCAGAGTCCCCAGTGCAGAGTGGTTGCTGGGTCTGTGGCTGATGTTGGATCCATCAGGGTAGCATGAGGTAGGGCCTGAGGAGACTTAGTGACGGGTAGTCGGGAGGTCACAGTCTGTGTTCGAGACATGGAAACCATCTTGTTTTAGAACTTTAATTTTAACCCTTGCCAGATTATCTATCATTTATTCACTTATACAACAGTAATTAATGGAGTGATGGTTTTTTGTTTTTTTGTTTTTGTTTTTGTTTTTTTTTTTTTTTTAAAAAACGTAGGCCAGGCTGGCTTAGGACTTGACTCTGGTACAGGGTGGCCTTAATTAGGTTCTGCCTCCCTTGATCTCTGCATCCGGCATTCTGTGCTCACCTTAAGGTTTGCTTCTTAAGCTGGCAACCACACTGAGACACAGCCCTTATGAGGCTCTTGACTAGTGTGAGAGAATTAGGATGCTCCTGGTTCCTGCATGTTCCCAGCATGCTCCTGGCTCTTGCATTTTCCCAGCATGCTCCTGGCTCTTGCATTTTCCCAGCATGCTCCTGGCTCTTGCATGTCCCTAGCAAGCTGACAAACTAGGCTTGCTTTCTAGAACTGCCCATAGTAGCTCTCTCTGTAGGTCTTGTCCTTCCTTCCTGTGCCTTGTGAACTGCTTTAGTGACAGATGGAACAAACTGAACTGTCAGTTATGAATGCCAGGTTATTAAAAGGATTTAATATTGTACCAAGTTTTCTATTACTTGGCATAATATTATAACAGATTAGTTATAACTAAGTCTGTGTCTCTGTTTTTATAGTCAGAAAATAAAAGTTGGCTCACTGGCACGGCTGATGACAGAGGGACACGTTTTGAGTCCCTTTCTGCTGTCTCCTTGGACCTGACACTGGGCTTGCTGCAGATGTACACAGTGGTATCAGTATTTAACTATGATTTTGGAAAATGCTGGTTGGGTTGAATGCTGAGGAGGCGAGGGGGGGTGGTCTCTTGATTTAAGTATTTGGCTTATGGTTGAAGTTCCTAGCGTGTTTAGCGGGGGGGGGGGGAATAGCGGTGGGAGAGGTGTGTTTCTACCTTATTGAAAACACAAGGCAGAGGTTCCTAGTGTATTCAGGATGTGGTCTTCCCCACAGGTCCTCCCAGGTATTTGCTTTTTGAAAACTGCCAGGAGAATTCCATGTGTGAAGAAAGCTCTAGGACTGCCAGGCCAGCTCCCTCCTGATAGTTACAAATGTGTGTCATTTCCATGTGTTTGGATTCAAAGGCCATAGGGTCTCTGTGACCTCACATTTCTGTAGAGCCAAAATTCACGACTAATGGATTCCTGTTTTCTGAGCTTGCCCACTGCTCTTGCTACCATGCAGAGGACACTTTACCCCAGAACCACTTAGGTATGGTGAAGCAAAGACAGGTGGCCAGGAAGGTTGTTGGGGGCAAAGGCCAGTCAGTTTTGTGTGGTACACCCAGCAGAAGGTCATATCTGAAGCAGGAGGGAGAGAGGTCAGGGCCAGTTTCCTGGATCCATTTCTGAGGTTACTGGAGATTTAGCAGCTTACCGAGAACACCCTTGATGGTGTAGAAACAGAAGGGTGGATGTCAGAGTGAAGATCAAGGAACACACTAGGAAAATTTCTCCTAGAAATTGAACCGAGTGTCTGGGGTATGTGAGTGTCAGCTCAGGTTGCCTGTGCCCTGAGAGAGTACACTTTATTTTCCAGATAGTATGTTTTTCTCTTCTGAACCTTCATTTTTGATTTGAAAGTTCCCTGACCCTTTGGAGGAGGTGGGTGTAGCTGCTGGGTTCTTCTCTGCCTCTTTTGGGTGTCTCTGCTGTTGAGGAGAGGGAACATGGCTAGTTTCAGGTCTCACCGTGGCGGTGTTTAGGCACTGAGTTCTGTGTGGTTGCATGGCGGTACTCAGTATGTTCTCTCAAGCCCTACAGCGAGCCGCCAGCCAGCTGCATCTCAGTTCCTGAAAATGGAACTCTTTCTAGTCACTTTGGTTAATTAGAGACTTGAGTTTGAAAGCACAGGAGGTGTGAGTAATGGGATATAAATATCATCGGAGCCCTCTGTTGTGGTTTCCTTTCCTTCTCTGTCTTCATTTTAGAGCTGAAGCAACAGTGTGAACGACCAGGTTGGCTTAGGAGGGCTGTTGGCTAGTCCGATGTGGATGTTGATGTGTGTGGTGAGGAAGGGTGGCCACTGGGGAACATCAGGGTATGAACTTTAAAGTCTAGGTGTGTGAGCTGCGCGTGATGTTGCTGGTTGGTAATCCCACGAGTCTGGAGACCAGCAAGAAGATCACAACTCTGGGTTGTTGTTTAAATCTGCACTGTCCTGTTGTGTGGGTTTCTGGAGTGATGCATCTCATGGCTTGTGTTACACTGTTGTGCCGTGTGCCTGGCTTCTGTCCACTGGAGGTAGCTGGCTCTGGTCTGGGATGGGGGTGCTGGCTGGAACCTCTGACAGGGCTTCTGAGAAGATGCAGTAGGAGCTGCAAGAGTGAGTCTGGGCATGTTTGGGTTCGCAGGTTTGATGCCATGCTCTCAAAGGTTTGTCTGGCTCTCGGGAAGGTTTTATATGCAGCATTTCCCGAGAGGATTTAGATCTGGGATACCCCCTCCCCTGTAGATGTCATCTTTCTGTCAAAGTCCAGATTATAGATTCCCTCTTAAAGTGATCTGTCTAGTCTCAGTGCTTTGGCAGGTAAGTTACCTGGGCTAGGAGCCCCAGTGTGGAGAGATTAGCTTAGCACTGACAGGTGGTCCTTCCTGTCTGTGTGTTCACACCCATGGATCCATCTTTTCAGCCTTGGATAGTAACAAAAATACAACACTTAGATACTGTACTGGACATCTACATACTTTAAAAACAGGCTCCTTTAACAATTTATGTGTGTAGTATTTATGTCACTTCATGTGTCAGATAGTCCATTATGGTTTTAGGTCATAACATGCAAGTCTGTATCTACTATGTATGAATAGTGTGTCATATAATCTAAGGGGCTTAAAGATCATACATGCAGGGGTCCTGAACCAACTCCCCATGATCGCTGGGGTTGGTTGGTGTTAGAGCTTCATGGCAGGGGGCTTGAAGCAGTTCCTTAAATGTGTTTTGTCTATGTTTTGAGGGGGTCTTGAACTTCAGACTCCCAGCCTCTGAATGCCGGGATGATAGGACTCTGCTGCCACCTCTGGAAAAATGGTTTAAAATTTGGATGACAAGATAAAGTCCCCCATAGGCACTATGCACACACGGTGCATATACTGACAAGCATGAGCTTAGATAAATTCTAAGCAAATAAAGTCCACAACCTATGACCTCACATGAAATGTTCACTCCAGCCAGGCAGTAGTGGCGCACGCCTTTAATCCCAGCACTTGGGAGGCAGAGGCAGGCGGATTTCTGAGTTCAAGAGTTCGAGGCTAGCCTGGTCTACAGAGTGAGTTCCAGGACAGCCAGGGCTACACAGAGAAAGCCTGTCTCGAAAAACCAAAAAAAAAAAAAAAAAAAAAAGATAAAGGAACACGAAACATTGACTAGGAAGCAATTACTGAGATTAGTGTAAAAATGTCATGTTCCCTGGGTGGTGCACTGTGAAGAATTTTTGTGCATTCTGCTACCTGTTTAGCACACATGCGAAATCTCAGTTGAACGGCTTCTGGGTATCACTAACACTGTAAATCTTTTCAGTCAAGACTTGTGTCGATTTTGTGTGAAGACATATCTGAGGTTTCTCCTGCCTTGGGTGTGTGTGTGTGGGGGGGGGGAAGGGTTGCTTTACTTTCCCTGCTGGTTAGCTGTGTGAAGTTAGGGAGCCTGTGACTCAGCCCTTTCAGGGCAGCCGTTGATCCTTGCCCTTAGGTCTGGCTCTGTGACTGTCTTTCTCTGTCAGGGCTTCTTGTGTCTGCATAGCCCTTCCTTACTACCTTCCCTGCCTGTCCCTCCTAGTACTTTCCTGTCAGGCATGCTGTGGTTCAGCCTCTCCCTTGGCCTCAGGTCCTTGGGCAACAGCTTAACAGGCCTCCCTCAGGGAGATTTGCTTTTGGTGTGCCTCAGAGCAGTTGAACTTTTAAAATTTTATTTATTTTTAACAAGGCTTCCTTTTGGATCCCAGGGTTTGTGCCTCAGGTTTGCCAGTGCTGGCACGACAGGTGTGTTGAGCCCTTGCTTATGTCCGAGGGTCGGTGAGAACAGGATAATCACTTTAACTCAGAGCACGCGGCGGGGGGCGGGGGGCTTCAAATGCAGAGAACCCCTTTTTCACAGGGCTGGGCTGAGAGCCAGCCATAACTTCTCTGCTAACCTGCAGGGAAAGTAAAGGGACCCGCCCAAGGCAGGAGAAACCTCAGAAACATCTTCACACAAATTCAACACAAGTCCAGATGTAACAAACTCCTTGATGTAAATTCCTGAGAGGCAGGAAACACTGGGACTCTTGCATCAGTCCCCATGGAAACGCTTCTCAGACGCTGGTCTCAGATGGTGGAGTATCGACTACCAGACCTTGGGAAAGGTGTGGGGGGGCTTGAGGGGTGGATAGAGGAAGATTCCCAGTGTTCTAGAGCATAGGAGGGGAGCTGAGGTTGGCAACAGTTAACTGGATTTTTTTTTTAATTGATAGCCGAGAGAATTTTGCATCTTTCCCCAGCATGAGGGAGTGATAGAGTGTTATACCACAAAACCTATCACACCGGGTGAGAGAAAGAGTAGTTACTCCAGGGCCTCCAGTCTGCCCTAGATGTTTGTTGAAATGTCACACTGTGTCCCACAAATGTGTTCAATTACCACCTGTCAAGGAAAATAAGAATACAAGCTTTATGCGGGTGAACAGGTCAAGGATACGGGATCCCTCTTTGAGGCTCCTTTCAAGGAAAACTGGCAGTAGATTTTCCTTGGGGCGGTGGAAGGGAAGCTAAGGCACAGCCACTACAAAACCACTCACAGCTTGCCCTTCAGCATTGCGGTCTCTCTGATTGTAGTCACAGGATGTGTGACAGGTAATGACTGCCCCTGCCCTCCTTCAGATGTACTGAGGGAGGGACTGAGGGAGCACTCTCATGTCTCTCAGGGAGCACGTGCTGCTTGTTTTCTAGTCTGCACTGGTAGGCCTCCTGGAGGCTTTCCTAACTTCATGTGTTCTCTCCAAAGTCCCTGTTGTAGCTTACAGGAACAGGATGCTCCTGTTTCCCAGACAGTGACCTCTCAGTACCAGTCCACAGCCTTCAATGTTGCAAGCTTGTCTTATGACTTGTAATTCAGCAGATCACAAGGATGATCCTGCCTTGATGTTTGACACCATGTCCTGAGACTGCAGGTCACACTGTCCCCAGGGCGCACCTAGCAGCCCTTACTGACTCACAGTTAGACAGGGCTTGATTGAGTATTTGAATATACCCCAGTTTAGCCTTTCTTTCCTTTAGCCCTTCCCCTCTTAGATTGTTGCTCGAGTGAATATCTGATATACAGGGCTGGGGAGATGACTTGGTTGGTAAACTGCTTTGACAGTAGAGTTCAGACCTCTAACCTTCACTTGGGAAGCTGGGTGTGCAGCACTGTGCACCCGTAATCGTAGTACTGGGGTGAGGTGGAGTGATCACGGAGACAGGAGCATCTCTGAGCTGACCAGCTGCTCTAGCTAAATTGAGCTCCAGGTTCAGTGAGAGACACTGTCTCAAAAATAAGGCGGAGGCCAGGCAGCCAAAAGCACTTGCTGCTAAACTTGATCACTTGAGCTCTTGTATACTGCCCTGTGATCTTCTCACACAGTCTGGTGCAAACGTACATGCATGCACATGTAATTTGTGCTTATACACAAAATGAATGACCAAATAATAAAAAGGTTTTAAAAGATCTAATCAGAAGAAATCTATTGAAGGGGACACAGGATATGCCTCCATATCTATGTGTATACATGCACATGTGCGCGAGTGCAAACACACACACACACACACACCTCCCTCCTGATACCCAACACAGCTTGGCAGTTCTGTTACCCAGGAGGCTAAGGCAAGAGGATGCATGCTCGGGGCTCACATGGGCTACATAATGAGATTACAAAATATATAAACGCATTGAAAAAGAAAGAAAAAATCAAGCAAACAGTATCCAGTGCAGACAGTTAGCTTATTTCTGTATTTAATAGGAACCTTTCACTGGGAGTGGCATAGAACACTCTTTGTTGAGGTTGGTGGGTAGTTATCACTGTTCCAGGCTAGCCCTTTCTGGTTATTGTTAGTGTAATTGCTTTAGTCTGCAGCATCTGTCCCTGTGGCTCCGTGCCTGTCATGTGTCTACTATGCCGTTTTGGTCACACATTTGGGACCCTACACCTATAATCCCAAGGACAGGAAGACGGTGCCTCCTTCCTTTGTACCAACCTCATGAGGGACTGACTGCCCAGCAAGTAATAAGACAAGACCTAGGATTTGATGTCCACAGAATTCACTACAAGGCTGAGCAAAAGCCTGACGTGTGTCGGCTGGCAGGGTGTGTGTCTCTTGAGCTATGTCTTTCGAATTCAGAAGCTGTCAGGTAATTTGCAGTAAACACTACATGGTTTGAGACCAAGCTTGGCCTGTGTTGTAGATTCGTGGTCACTAGGGTGTAGTGGTGAGTTTTAGCTATACCGCTTTGTGTTCCTGGTAGTTTGCACATGCATCTGCCCAGGAGCTATGTTTCGATCCATGAGTGAAAGACACACACACACTATCTTATTTTTAAAGTGCCTTAGCTACCCCAAAAGCTTCCCCTGCTACCCCAGGCCCAATCAAGGAAGTGTCAATGGCCACTTACCCAAAGTCTCACATGGCTGGGTGGCTTTATCTCCTGCCACTCCTGCGTCTTATCCTCCTTCCCTGAGTCATATGGCGATTCCTCCCTGTCTCTGCGTCCTTGCCTGTGCAACTCTTAAGGGTTTGCCCTGTGCTCAGCCATTGGCTGTTGGCATCTTTACTGATTAATCAAAAACCAATCAGGGACAAGAACCTTTACGTTTGATCATGCAGATTCCCGATTGAATCAAAGCAATAGAACTAATTTCCAACACCTTACCTTTTCTGTACAAATTAAAAAAAAAGAAAACTCTTCTCTCAGATGTAAATTGAGCACAACCTCAACAATTATGTAAACCATAGCGTATGGTGTACAGTTACCATCCAGTCCACCGTATTTGTCAATTAGATAAAGTACCCTACCGTCATTCCTAACTTTATTAAAGAGTTACAATTCTATACCTGAATTATGTTTAGATTTTAGCCTGTAACACCATCTGAAAACCATGTTTTAAATTCTATATCATGTCTTTTGATGTTAAACAACTTAAGTTTGCTAATGGGACTATAGTTAGTCTTCAACCCTGTCAGAAATCTGAGAGTGATTTAAATATTACCTGAGTATATAGGAAGAATGACACAGCTTTTAAAACTTAAACAACTGTAGAGACAGCTGACTACCTGGACAGTCCCCTAATTTCTTACAGCGTTGGAGCATCTGTCTTCAGCCTTTGGCCCAGAGGCATTTGGCAGACCCAGCAATGAAGTAGGGTTATAAAAGACTAGCTTACCCTGTCTTGGCAGAGATTAGTCGTTGACTGTTCCATATCAGTTTGTCCTTTTGGACAGTATTTGGTCTGTAGATGAAATAAACAATTTCTGTCCTGTGGCTACCTTGCCACAGTAGGCAACCTCGCCTGGAGGTGAAGATGTTTTGGACTGTGAAAGGGGTACTGTCAGGAGCAGACATGTCTCTAGTCAAAATTTCTAATAATGAAATGATTAAATGTCAGATTCTATGGACTTCTGATGTTTTTGAAGACTACATATAATATAACCAGATATATACATATATTTCTGAACTGTTTAACTACTCAGCCATTTCTATTTGAGTACATTGAAAGTACTTTATTATAATTAAGTCAGTGAGTTTACTATCTGGCCCTTAACTAACCATGAGTTTACTATCTGGCCCTTCACTTGTATTACTTAATCATCTTAAACAGTTTGTAATAGGAGCTATAGAAGGACTGGGTCAAAGCCTTGTATTCTTAAATGAGTTGCATAGACACAATGCCTATCTAAGAGTAACAATATTGATTTCAAATTTTGTATCAATACACAGATTTATACCAATAAAAACCTCAATTTTATATCAATATATAAATTCTGTACCAATATAAGAAATTATAACTTCAATTTTACATCAGTTACAAAGATTTCTACCAATGAAAGATTGTGGCTGCACAATTTTTTAAGTATAAATTTAGTAAGCCATCCATCTACTTCCTCCCTATTCAAAATTATGACCATCCCCAAGTTATCCCATAAAATGACACCCAATCTATAATTTGTAAAATAACCTAAGAAGATACCCAAACCAAAGGAAACCAAAGGAACCAAACCAAACCAAACAACAACAAAAAGAATTTTTGCTCCTTGTTTGAGCAGGTGAAAGACAACTATCTTTTTTTATTAGTTAATTTTACTAATAACCAATTGTAACAAATCTTCATTCATGGCATATGAAGGAGGGCATGAAGAGTCTTAAGGATTCCACAACCAACAAGATTTATTGTCTCATTCCAGCTGACATTTTGGCTAGAGACATTTTTATGTCAAAGCCAGCTACTGGACTGTTCCCGTGTTGAGGAATCAGCGGGTCAATTTACCTGTCTTGTTTAATTTTCTCTATTTTATTTTTCAAGATCTCCAGGTGGTCTTCCCCTGTCATATCTGATCCATATCACTCTGGAAGGGGTCCAGAGCCTTTTCTCCTTTGTATGGAAGGCAGATAAAGGAAACAGACAGGAGGTTTCTCTATGATCTATCTGTTAGTGGGGAAGGAAACGTGCACCATGGATTCTGTTCATGACTCTCCAGTTAGACAGAGGGATATCATAAACTGAACTCTAAAGTTGGCAGTAGGTCGGGCTGTGGTGTGCACAGTGAGGAAGTTGGGTATATCAAGGCAGAGACTGGACTGTGGCTTTCAGGTTAGGAGTGGCCACAGGGAAGGAAGTGGGTGGCTTTGGAGCTGAGCCCTGAAGAAGGGAGCCAGGAGGTGACTGGTCTGGGTGTAGAGAGTGCTGTGGAAAACCAGTGTACCACATGGGTTTGCAGGAGGGACCTGCTCGGTGATCAGGAAGAGCCTGTCTGCCTGGGGGCAGTGTGCTAGGGCTGAGATTTCTGTTTGGTATGTGCTTCTAACTATGCCAGGCTCACCGCAGCTCGCTGCAGATGTGTTACACGGAGAGAATGCCGGGGCCAGGAAATTGTAGGATCCACCATCCAGCTATGAAACTCTGAATGGCCTGGGGTGTTTTCTTAGACGTTTGGCTGGTTATTTTATTTTGAACACTATTTTAGGGTTACTTCCAAATGCTTGTCTCGTTTCCATGCTGCTTGTTTACATATTTTGTTATCCTGCTGGCTCCAAGAATCTGGTAAACTCTGGCTTTGAGTTTAATATTTTATTTAAATCCTACAAATACACCAAGTCTGAGAGGAGGCCATGCAGGCAGGTTTTTATGAACTTGGGCAGATGTAGGGCTCTCCAATGGTGATGTTCACAGATGAGGGTAAGTTGGATTCTGTTTTGGGTACAGTGTTCTTTTTCTTTTCTCCCTCCCTCCCTCCCTCCCTCCCTCCCTCCCTCCCCCTTTCCTTTTCCTCTTTCTCGTTCCTTTTCCCTTTTTCCATCTCTACCCTTCCCCCTCCCTCACCCACCCCCTCTCTCTCCTTCCCTCCTTCCTTCCCTCTGTGCCCCTCCAGTTTTTCTAACAGTCCTGCCTGTCCTGGAACTCATGTTGTAGACTAGGCTGGCCTTGAATTCACAGAGACCCGCCTGCCTCTGCTTCCTGAGTGCTGGGATTAAAGATACACATCCCTACTGTTCGGCTTGGCACAGTGTTCTTGAGAATAGCCAAGTTGGCCATCTGTGTGCATACAGGAAATGGATGGCTTTAGTCTAATAGGCCCTGGGTTGTCGTGGTTACGTGGAGACCTGTGGCAGCAGGTTTAAGGGCCAGCCATACTGGGCACCTTTCTTCTTGTGCAGAAGCCTTCCTGTCCTCTATGGTTCTGTGGATACAGTTGGAGTTGACCTGACAGTGAACAGAAGCCTCATCCCATGCCTGTGGTGAGCACCAGAGCAGTTCTCGGTTGCACATGGAGAGGATGAGATGAGTTTTCTCACAGCTCATGCTCGCCCTTCTTCCAGAGCTGGTGCCTCCGTGTAACACTTAAAATTGGTGCTGTGTGGGAATCCAGGGGACCCTGCCCGCTCATGTGCTGCAATCAGGGCAGTCCCTCTCTTCAGTGTTATCATTTGGACGTCACCAGCTATGTCCATGACTGCCAGGCACAGCTGCAGCTGCCGGGATGGGAGTCACGTGTGTGTTTTCTGAAGGAGTAAATTTCAAACTTTACCGTTGTCCTGGAGAAAATGAAAATGGCCACGGTACCACCACAGTGACCAGGGACAAAGCAGAGCTCCTCACTTGGCTCTGGTAGATCAACGCCAGCAAGGACATCTTGCTTTGAGAGCACAAGGGAATACTTATTTCACAATCAGTTACGGGGCAGGCTCAGTGCCCAGGAGATACAAAAGTTCCGCTTTGTGCTGTTTCTGAGGCTGGGTCCAGCATTCTTCTTTCTCCCCTGAACACACTGTTCTAGTGTAATTGAAGAAGGTCCCTGGAGACGTGTGGCAGGCAGTCATCTGCTGGTTTTTTTTTTTAATCTAGAAAGTTGGATGGAAATAAAATCTTAGGCTAAATATTTTACAAAAATGCAGCTGTTTCCAGCCTGGTGTTACCTAGAATTTAAAATAAGTATCAGTGGACTTTATAGTTCTTTTTGTCCCGACACACGCATGTTTTGCAGATCTAAACCCCAGCCCGGGGTCTGAACCTTGTTGTGGTTGTACTACAGAGATGCTTTCTATTCTAAAGCTGCTGTGTTCCTGAGACATGAGATGTGGCAGGAGGTCAGAATCTTAATCATATTATGCAACAGACTGCTTGTTGATGAAAGGAAAGGCTTAGTTCTAGGGAGGTAAATGGGCTGTGGTTCCGGAGCCCTGTGGGGCAGCACCAGACTTGTGGGTTAACGACATCTGCTAGGGAAACACAAAGTGGGTCGCCAGGAGCTGCTTCTTACGACCTCTCAGTGAAGACTGTGCATTAGGTTTTCAGCGATATCATAATTACCCAGGCAGTGCTGAGTAAGGCATAGCTAGCCTGTAATCCCAGCACTCAGAGGTCAGGAGGGTCAGGAGTTCAAGGTTATCCCCGGGGGAGTTTGAGGCCTTCCTAGGTAATGTGAGACTTTGTTTCAAAAACTCAAAATCAAACAGACAAAAATCCCAACTCCAAACCTGAGAGACTCACAAAGCCAAGTCTGCAATCCCCCATTCCACAGTGCTCAGCTGTGCAGTGCTTAGGTCGGTGTGATTACCAACCTTCCTGACGCTTCAACCCTTTAATACAGCTCCTCATGTTGTGGATACTCCAGACTATAAAATCATTTTGTTGCTACTTCATAACTGTAACTTTGCTACTGCTATGCACATATCTGATATGTGGCCCCCCTCACCCGTAAAGGTTGAGACCCACCAGTTCAGAACGGCCGGCTCAGGCGAGTCACTGGAAACTTGAGCAAGAGAAAGCCTTTGAGGACAGTGAAGGAGAGCAGGGGCAGGAGCAGGAGAGCTGGGCCTCTGCCAGGGTCCCACAGCCTGCCCTGCCATGGTCCCAGGGTGTAGAAGGGACACTTGAGCTATTGCAGAAATAGGAGTTAAGTTTGTGGGCATTACTCACATGCCAGGGTCTGTCTTACCTCATCTCCATTGGCACCATGCCAAGGTGGATGCTGTGGAATTTGGAGCACACAGGAGGAAAGTGAGGTGTGAACTCACCAAGTGGGTGGTGGTGACATCTAGGAAGGGCAGAGATTGTCTTCAGACCAGGCTACAGGACTCATGTCCATGATCATCTTCCGAGCAAGGGACATCTTTCATTCGTTCACGTATTTTTTTTTTTTTAAACAAAATCCATATCCTAAAGCCTGCAGTCCCGAGTTGGGCTCAATCAAACCCTTAGTCACGTGTCTTACCATTTTGTTATTAATGAACTGAGAGGCCTTCAGGGTACAGTGCATTTATAAAGTGGATCCCTCATCCCGATCCTGCTGGAAAGCCTTTGCATTATTCACTGTGGGGGCTCTGCCCTGGCTCATTTATCCTGATCTGGACTCCATTTAAGATTTACAAACTCACATGCACACAGGGGTTTCTGAGTCCGTGCGTCTCTGCCCGTGCACGGCAGCCAGAGGTGCACGTGGGATGCCCTCCTTCATGGCTCTTCAGCTGTTAGTTAGAAGTCAGGTCCCTTCCGAATCTGGGGCTGGGAGCCAACAAGTCCCAGCTACTCTCCTGTCTCTGTTTCCCTCTGAACTGTAGTCAAAGCCTTGTACACGGTGTCTCGCTTGTTACACAGCTGATTGGTTCAGTCTGATCCTAATGCTTGCAGGCCAAGTGTTCTCAACGCCTGCACTCTCTCTGCACCCCTGTTTGTAGGTTAGTGTGGGAACCCCATTTTCAGTCACCATGCTCCCGTTCTCAGGAATCATTCCAAGCACATTGGCCTACAATGTCAGGACTGCTTTGTGCCTATGCTAAATTCATGTCTTCAGGCAAACCCTACCAAGATAGAGAGAAATGGGAACATCCTGTGCTGTGGCTGATCTCCCTAATATGTTAGAGTTGGTATGTTTTAAGAAGAGCCAGGACTGGGGATGTATCTCAGTGGTAGAGCAGTTGTTTGGCATAGTGAGGTTCAATCCACACAGTACTACAAAGAAAAGAAAAAAATATGGAGACTCCAACAGAAAAGAAGAGCGAAGCATATAAATAAAGCAGTTGCAGAAAGGTGTAGTAATACGTGTGATGTGGAGGAAGCCCTACATAATTGTGTATTGTTGGCCTGGGCACAGCCATGTCAGGGATCCCATAGTCCCAATCTAGTGAGACTGGCAAAGCGTGGTGCGTGCGTGCGTTCGTGCGTGCGTGCGTGTGTCTGTCTGTCTGTCTGTGTCTCCTATCCCTCCCCCCTCCATGTGCAAATGTTCAGATGATGCCACCATGATTTTCTCCTGCCAGATGTTTAGGGCCTGAAGACTGCTCTCCTACAGAGACTGCTCCTACTGAAGTAACTAAGACTACATCCTTGTTTAGCAGTACGTAATAACCCTTCCTCATGTTCAGCAGTAATCCCACCTCCCTGTTCAACTGTATATAATACACGGGGTGCTGTGGTTTCTTTATCAGAGCTCAGTCCTGACCTCTAGCTTTTCCCTGCCCATGTATCTGGTTTATTTTCTTCATTCCTTCCTTGCCCCAGTCAGGTGTGCCCCCAGAGCTGTTCTGGACCGGGCACATGACTCTTTGCTGTGTGCTGAAGTTCAACTGTACATTAAGAAAACACAAACATTTCCTGAGCTCTGCTTTTTCCTATGTAGGGAGTAAGCAGCGACCAATGCCTGTCTCGGATGCCACATCCAAGTACATGGTGAGCAGCGCTAGAAGTTGGAAATCTGAGGTGCTTCAAAGTAAGAAACTCACAGCGTGGCAATACAAAGTGCGACTCAAGTGGGATAGGGATTTAACCAAGCTTGCCTTGGGAGGAGGGACAGAAAAGTGGTTCAGTGACCCTAAGATGGTCTTTGGGGTTCTGGCTTTAAAAAGAGGAAGAGCTGGGGCCAAGGGCAAGGAGGATGTGTACGTAATTAAGTAGTCTGGCTGGTCTTTAACTCAGATCTGGTTCTGCAGTGTAGTCCAGAAGTTGTTGTGTAGCCATCTTTGAGGGGACCAGCCCAGGCCTGAGGAAGGATGGCCCTTGTTCTAGAGCACAGCCTCCCCAGTACAGGTGGTTCTCGTGTTCTGTGAAGTGATGGCAGGTTTAGGGCAGCTCTCTGTGCTGGCCTGAAAGGAGGACGAGGTAGGATAGGTGTCACTGGCTTTGGGATGAGTGATTTCCATGTGTACACCGGAATCAAGCAGGAGCCTGACCAAGTAAAGCAGATTAGGGGTTCCTGGGTTCTTGGGGTCAAAGCCTGGCTCTGTCAGTCCCAGGAGTCTGGGTTTGACGACCCATTTTCTTTGCACCAACCAAGGACACAAGTGTGAGAAACAGAGAAAGGTGATTTATTCAGTCACTCCAACCCCAGAATCTCATGTCTACCTTTGAGCCTGGGCACTGACATGTTTAGATTGAAAAATAGAAGGTCAGAAGCACACAGAATTAAGCAGTTCCTGTCAGGCATGGTCTCGCCCATCATGGACCCTGTCGCTGTCTTAGTGGCAGTCTGTCTTTCAAGGTCGCCTGTGCAGTTGTCATGTGTGAATGCTTCCTGGCAGACAGGTCCCTCCTCCTGACCAGCACACTCCTTGCCATCTCAGTATCTGGGGGAATCTCAAGTCTTTGAGGCCCATTGTTTTCAGTAGTCTGGTATCATGAAGTATCTCTCTTAAAAATGTCTTCTCTCTTTCCAGGGCTGTCACAGACAAACACAGAATCGAAGTAGAAATGCCAAGTTTTAATTGTCTTAATTGTTTTAATTTAACCTGCTTTTAATTGTCTTATATGCCCAAGTGAGGGGTCAGTGCTTTTCAGCAAAAATAGTTTCTAAGCACCTATTAGGACTTCAGAGGATAGAGGTGGGTTTTCGGGTGCATGATATGTAATGATACATATCATTGATATTGATATGTAATGATATACATAACAATAAAATCAGAAGTTAAAGTAACACCTGTAATCTTGAGTTCCTGGGAGGCTGAGGCAGGAGAATTGGGAGTTCCAGGCTTGTGAGCTATGACGACTTTGCCTTAAAATCTAAACCTCCCTGCCAACAAAAAACCCCAAACAGGAGCATGAGTAGGAATACACTGTCTGATGGAGGAATCGCACTCTCAGACATGGCTGGAGCTCTGCATGGGCACTGTATATCCTGAAGTGCAGCCGTGGGTGAGCTACCTCTTAAAACTGAACTGGATTTTCTGATCAGTTTTGATGGGAGGATGGCAGATGTGAACAGAGCAATCTGGTGATGTCTGTAGGACTTGGATTAGATTAGTTGTTCAAGAGAGACTGTGTGTGTAAGTTAAAGCTGTGTCTATGAGAATATGCAAGACACCATAATAATTTGGTAGGCTTGTGACTGGTAGCTTGGGGGCCAAGGGGGGAAGGGAAGCTTCTTCTCACTGTATATACACTTCAGGGCTGTAAAAATATTTTTTGACTCTTAAGTTGACTTACTAAGAAAATGATTGAGTACTGATCTTAATCCTTTATGGGAGAAGTCATTGATTTACGTGGCGATCACCTTAAAAAAATTCAGGTACGTTTGTTGCTGTCCTATGAAGCCTGCTTGTGTTTTCTGGCATCCAGGCTTTCTGAGAGCATGGTCACCCCTCCTCCTCTTCCTCCTGAGTAGTACCAGTGTGAGGTCCTTCTCCAGGGCAGGTCTCTGCAGCCTCCCCAGACCTCCTCACCCTGAGGCTTACCCATGCAGATGAGTCACTTCCAGGTTTTATTTTGCTTTGAAGTGATCATTCTTCATAATTGGGGCAATTTAGTTTCACCAGGTTATTTCCAGGCATTTATGGGTGATGTCATGACTGATGTCAGCATTTGTTTAGTGAACTTCACCAGCTCTCTTGAGCACTCTGTGAGCTGTGTGTGTGTGTGTGTGTGTATGTGTGTGTGTGTGAGAGAGAGAGAGAGAGAGAGAGAGAGAGAGAGAGACAGAGCGCACGCGAGGAGGGGAGAACATATGAACAAGGACTTTGTGGCCTAGGTTCACCTCCTGACTGGAACTGATTCTATAGCACAGGCTGGCCTTTGAGTTCATAGTCTTCCTGTGTCAGCGCCTCCCCCTACTCCATGCTGGGATTACAAGGGTGCGCCACCACACCAGGCTGAAGCTCAGGGGATTTAATTGACTTGCCTAATGTCTCCTGGTGGACTGGACAGTCTTCCTGCTTCAGTTTTAGTTTGCAGGGGTCACCCTTGGCTTGGTGAGTGGGGTTGAATTGGCTTTCTGATGCAAGTGTTCTCTGGGGTGGCTGTTGTTGCATATACTATGGGTGTGCAGGCTTCTCCCAGACATTCATTCTTCCCTAAGCATTTACATCACTGTTGCCATGAGGGGCCGTTCAGCCTAGAGATGATAAAGGGATGTGGGCAGCTGTGTGGGGGTTACCTGAGACAGGCCATTTGCAGGAGGAACTTGAGCACCCTTGGATTGTATGATACCAGCTTGGGTCTTGGAACCCATAGACACTAGCGGACGGAACGGGTGTATACCTTTTGATGAGTTCTTGTTTGAGAGTCATTGGTGGGTGGAACTGGTAGAGGATCCCAACTGATGGCTAACTTCAGGCGCCCCCTCCAGTGTGGGTGTTGTGAATGCGTGTGTTGAGCCTTGGGGTACAGAGTTGGCTGTGCAGTGATTCTGTGCACACCAGCAGGTTCTAAGACAGGACTCTCGCTTGTTCCTGTTTTAAAAAAAACTGCAAGTCTATTGAATTCCTTTTCTGGCAAGTTCAAACATGTATAAAGTGCTTTCACGTTGCTGTACAGCCCTGGCCTCTAATCTCCCTCCCCCCTCCTCATTCTTCCCACACAGAATCCCTTTCCCACATCTCTGTCTCTTTAGTTTGAGGCCCACAGAATTTAACCAAGATCACATTGTGACCATGGGTTTAGAACTGTCCCCTGAGGAAACCAGCAGCTTCCAATAGTAACTCTGCTGTACCCTAATGTCCAAGGTAACTCTGTCCTCCTCAAAATGGGGAGGTGAGCCAGGCTTATGAGTCCCCATCTCTGAATAGGAAAGAGAAAGCAGCAATTGGGGCTATAGTTAGGACGTTTTCTGGCCTGACAGAGGAGGGGGCCCAGTGCAGTGGGAGGGGCCAATGAAGAGTGGGCGGGGCCAGTTGAGAGTGGGCGGGGCCAGTGGAAGCTTGTAGACTTTGTGAACCAAGAAGGAAATGTTGGGCTCACACAAGAGCTCCTCTGCCCAGGATACCGCTGCCTCCTCCTTTCCCTTCATCCTCCTTCCCCTCCTCTTCTAGGTTAGCACACAGACCGATGGGTTTAGTTTGGCATTTACACACATGTATGCCATACTTTGTTCTTATCCTCCCTTCTACTGAAGTTTCTGGGAGTCCAAGCCAGGCCCTTCTCCAGTAGCCACAACAGAGAATAAACATCATGTTTGTATAGATTCAGACTCCCTGCCAAAGCTCTGTCTTTGCCTCTCCCCAGCCTGGACTTGGCCTTTATATGTTAATAAGCCCACTCCTTAAAAAGCTTGAGAAAGTATTCTTAGAGCATTAAAAGACTTCACTAGGGCTGTCTAGGATTAACCTCGAATGGTGGACCGACTGCTGACGTAGCTTGTGCATTAGTACCTCCCTGACATTGGCACATGGCCAACATGCTTCCTCTCCGTTGGTAGAGAGGACTGCCATCACTCGATCTGAAATGAATGCCAGACAGATAGATGGTAGTTGGTTCAAGTCAAGTAGAGGGAATGCAGGGGGATTTTCCTATCTTGAACAACAAAGGCTCGATCCCTGTGGTGGGAACCACACGGTGGGTAGGTTATACTCCAGAACCAAGGTGCAGTGTTGTCCCAGAGGGACAAGAACTCAGAAAAGGAACATCTGTGTGTCTGTCCCCAGCCCAACCCCAGTGAGTACAAAAGCTCCCTTAATGACATAAGCAATGAGGACCATTTGAACCTTTGGGGCATTGATTCCAGAATCCACTTGGCACCCAAACCAGTAGATATGCATATCCCTTGCAGAGAACTCTGGGAACTGTGAGGACAGAGTAGCTTTGAGAGAGGCCTTAGAAGAGAACACAGTCACACACAGGTACAGGGGGCTGGAGAGAGCATTTGGTGACTTATGTGAGTGTCAGGAACTACAGATGCTGCCTTAGGTACTGGGGGAAGCTGGGCTGCTCTGAGCTGTCAGGGCTGGAGAAGGATGATGATGATGATGGCTGGGAAGTGTCCTGTTCTTGTCTGTGTGCTGCTCACAAGTCTTGACTTGTCTCTAGGTTTTCAAGCTGGGCTGTGTGGGACACCCAGTGAAGTGGTTTCAAGATGGAAATGCCCTCAGTCATGTTCTCTAACAGGCTCTATGCCAGTCCTGCACTCAAGATACTGCAGGAGGGTTTTGTGTGTGTAGTGGTTTTGTGCAGTTGTTATTTACACACTGTGCTTTTGGTTGGTGTTTATAAAATGTGTGGGTCTAAAATAATAGCAAAGTATTCTTTCCGCTTAACAAATAATTTCCTTCTTTAAAAACTAACTCCCTGTTGTTTCTGCTTCTGCAGGATACTAAATTGTGGATAATCATGGAGTATCTTGGTGGAGGCTCTGCCCTGGATCTGGTAAGTACCACTGTGGCTGTACTGTACTTACATACCTTGGCTTGTTCTTACTCACTGCTGGTTTGAACAGGAACACTAGCCACTTCACTCTTTCCTTACAGAAGCATAAAACTATCCCTAACCTGTTTTTGTTTCTTATACAGAACTTAAAGTTACAGGCCTGTTTTGGAGGCCATTGGGAGAGGGAGTCATTTCATTAAAAACCAATAATCTAATATGTAGCAGCAATGAAGGCTTTTACCTAGAATTATTTTATTTAAGACCGCTTGGCTAGTGTATTTTTCAGACCCAATTTACAAACTTCTAGCAGAACAGCTATTACTTCTGTAATAGGCACCATGTTTTTTCCCTTTATTTTTATTGTATATGTATGGGTGTACCTGCATGTATGTCTGTACACCACTTCAATGCCAGGTGCCTGCAGAGTTCAGAAGAAGGCTTTAGATCCCTTAGAACTGGACTCACAGGCTGTTGTGAGACTCTGTGTAGGTGCTAGAGAGGGAACCTGAGTCTTCTTGGAGAGCAGCAAATGTTCTCAATTGCTGAACCATCTCTCTGGCCCTGTCACCGTGGTTTACATATTTCAGACTAACAGCTCTCCCCATAAGCTCATGGCCTTTTCATCCCCGGAGTCACTGTGTGATTCTTAAGGCATGGCTTTAGATGTTAAAAAAGTGGTCATCAGACAAGATGTTGTACACATGGCCGGTCACCTGTGATCTTGCCAGTGAGTGTCCATGGGGCATCAGAACAGAGCTGGCTTGACTCAGTGTTGTCTCCTCTCTGGACTTACCTTCTAGGTCGGTCAGCCCACAGACTGGGAAGTGGAAGTTAGGGAGATACCCAGTTTCACATTGGCCTTTGTGGGGTACTCATAAAATGTGGCTTCTGTTATCCTGAAACAGTTTTCATTGTGTCCATGCATTGGAAACACTGTTGCTACCCTTGTCTTCTGTGTCTATTGTATCCATGCATTAGAAATATTGTTGCCTGGTTTATGCCCATGTGTTAGAAACACTGTTGCCACACTTGCCTTCTGTGTCCATTGTGCCCATGTGTTAGAAACACTGTTGCTACACTTGTCTTCTGTGTCCATTGTATCTATGCATTAGAAATATTGTTGCCTGGTTTGTGCCCGTGTGTTAGACACACTGTTGCTCGGTTCTTGTCTTCTGTGGCCATTGTGTCTATGCATTAGAAACACTGTTGCCTGGTGCTTGTCTTTTGTGTCCATGTGTTAGAAACACTGTTGCTCGGTTCTTGTCTTCTGTGGCCATCGTGTCCATGTGTTTGAAACACTGTTGCCTGGTGCTTGTCTTCTGTTTCTGCTGTGTCCATGCATTCAAAGCACTGTGGCTGAGGCCTGAGGGGATGCGTCATTGGTGAAGTGCTTGTTGTGCAAGTGTGAGGACTTGAGTTCAAGGCTCTATCACTCTGGTACCAGAGATGCCTGTCTGCATGCCAGGGCAGCAAGGCACAGACAGGAAGAGCCTGGGCTCACTGGTCAGCCAGTCTTGCCAAATCAGTGAGAGACCTGGTATCCAAAAATATGATAGAGAAAGGGCTTGAGGATGATACCTGATGTTGATTGCTGGACTCCAAACATACTCAGGCACACACTCAAAAAACTCACACAGGCATGCACACATAACACCTACATGCACCAGCATTAAAGTAATTGTACTCCTGACCCCTGTACTGGGTAGGTTTGTGAGTGGTGATCCCCAGACAGGCTGAATGCTTGGTTTTAGCTATTAAAGGTGAGTCTTTCATGCTGAGGTGATGATGCAGGAGGTCTCCCAGAACTTTTCTAAGGAAGGAGATTTCCCCTCACCCTCTTTGAGACCATATAATTTTTTTAGCTCTTTTTTTTACATTTGTTAATACTTTATTGATAGTTATAAATACACTTCTGTGTTAAAACTTTTTGTTTATGAAAGTTCTCTTTTTTTTTTATTGGATGTTTTATTTACATTTCATATGTTGTCCCCTTACCCTATCCCCTCACACCTCCTCCTGCTTCTCTGCGGATGTACCCCACCTACCCCCCACTCCCACCTCCCCACCCTCAAATTCCCACCCCCTGGGGCATCCAGCCTTCATGAGGCCAAGGCTCTCTTCTCCCACCTATGCTCAGCAGGGCCCTCCGCTCTTACATATACAGCTGAAGCCATGGATCCCTCCCTAAGTGCTCCCAGGCTGGTGGTTTAGACCCTGGGGAACAGCTCCTTTCTTAAAGCAACAGCACCATGTAGTTTCCTTAGAGGATAAACTTTTAAAAGGACATTTCTCTCCAGAAAGCTAGTACACTAATTGAAGAAATTGCCCATTGTTGCAAACCATAAAGATTCTTTAAAATACTGTTCAAAGCAAAAATTTCAAGAACAAGTTAATATGGTATAAAGCCAAGCTGTGACATTAAATGGGAAAAAAAAATCAGCTGAGTGTATTTCATGGTCCTTTCTATAAATATCCACACTGCACAAAAAACTCTTCACTCTTGGGGGCAATACAGGAA
Source organism: Grammomys surdaster (assembly GCF_004785775.1). Classification (NCBI taxonomy): domain Eukaryota; kingdom Metazoa; phylum Chordata; class Mammalia; order Rodentia; family Muridae; genus Grammomys; species Grammomys surdaster. The sequence continues at coordinate 18,613,869 of NW_021604567.1, read as the reverse complement.
TGTAGAAAATTGCTTCCTATTGTGCAATTAGATTGACTATTATCCACCGTGAATTTAAGTTGTGGCACACACTGAGTTGTTTGTAGGGACTCTGTCTGTCTGACAGACAGCCCTTTAGAGCAGCTGTTCTGGGCCTCTAAGTACGGTAATTAAATTTACTTGAGTTGATTTCTGTGCAGTTTTAGAAATCACAGTTAGAGGAAAATGCAGAAAGAGGTAGCCACTTTTTTGCATGTGGTTTGAGAGTCCCTGGACCCCACCATCCACATAAACATTTTCAATGAAAAGAAATGGCATTCCTTTTGGGATTTGTCCTTCTGTGTGAATGGGTGTGGAAAGGGCGTGGCAGCTCCTGGCTGAGTGGGGCTGGATTTATGGACCTTGCCGTCTTGTCCTGGGGCCTGTTGGTGCTGTTCTTCTGCCTCCTACTTGATTGTCTCTTCCCATCTTTATCACATTTCTGTCTCTCTCTCTCTCTCTCTTTTTTTTTTAACTCCCAAATTCTCAAAGAGGAAAAAGGAAAAAATACTTCAGTAATGGGGTGTGGCAATTATGTTCTGAATATTGGGGAAAAAAATCAGGATTATTTTGACAGGGTCTCTATGCATTTTAATGAACACTGCATGAATGAAGTTGAGGGCCATTTCTTTGGAAAGTTCAAACTGGCTTTATTTATTGTCTCTCTAGTTGATGTGGAGTTAGCCTGTGCCTGCAAGAGCTCTCTGAGGGCCTGTGGGGACAAGGTGACTGTCCTGATACTGCTGTGACCAGCTTTGCTCAAGAAAGAGAAAACTACTCCCTCTATGCTCTAGATCCAGCATGAAGGACAGATTGACAAGACAGCTCAGACATTAAGAGCAATGAGTATAGAACAGGCGTATATTTGAATGTGCTCAGTCTGTTGATCTGTTTTTTTTTATTTAAAATTTAAATATTAAATTAAAATATTTGTAGGACCCCTTGCTCACTCTTGATTTTTTTTAAAGATTTATTTGTTTATTATATTTATATGAATACATCGTTGCTGTCTTCAGACACAGCAGAAGAGGTCATCAGATCCCATTAAAGATGGTTGTCAGCCACCATGTGGTTGCTGGGAATTGAATTCAGGACCTCTGGAAGAGCAGTCGGTGCTCTTAACCACTGAGCCATCTCTCCAGCCCTCACTCTTGATCTTTGGCATGTACTCTGAATCTGCTGTCTGTCATCTCTGACCAGACTGTTACCTCCAAGGTGCCATGACCTAGGAGAGCGTGACCGTGCTCTGCAGCCCAGGGCTTGTTAACTTCTGTGGGGTAGAGTCAGTGCACAGAGCAGAGTGCTCTCCCATCAAGGAGTAGAGTCTGTGTGGAGCTGCATTTGAGGATGCACAGGGAAGGAGGGTGGGAGGAAGGGAGAGCTGGACAAAGAACATTGAAGAGCCGTGAGAAGAAGACGTTTTAGCTGATTAGAAGATCAGGCAGTCTGCTGCCAGAGAACCTGAAGGCTGGCCAGCCTTGAGATCTGATTAGGAAGGAACTTCGCTGTATAAATGGCTTACTTAACCAAGCAGAGATGTTTAACCAACTTAAAAGTGAACATACAACATAGTTTTAGAAAATCAGATGGCAGTTTGGGGGTATATTTAGGGTGAGCTGCTGTTGGCACTCTAGAACAGCAGTGCTCACAAGATGGAAGTGGATTTCCCTCCCACATGTATGATCATTTAGGGCTTCTTGTGTTCCTGTGCAAGGTAAGATTAGGAGTGGACATGTGCTACATCTGCTCACACTCCATGGTTAGAGTGGAGTCATCAGGCCACATGACGTGGAACCCAAGATGGTCAGTAGTTGAGTAACTGTGTGCCCGGATGACAGTATTCTGTCTGACAGAGGAAGAATGGAGGCTGTGTGTGTGTCTGTGCACGTGTGCGTTCGTGTGTGTGTGTGTGTGTGTGTGTGTGTGTGTGTGTAAGGGGGAGGGTGTTCGAAGTTACCTGTAGATGGGATAAAGTCCATTTTCGCTGTTCCAGTTACTTTTCTGTTGCTGTGGTGAAGCACCACCATCAAAAGCAGCTTTCAGAAGAAAGAGTTTAGGCATGAGGACAGAAGCAGGCAGCCCAGGGCCCAGTGTGGCCACATAGCACTGACCTCGTGGTGGCTGAGGTCTTGCTGCAGCCCCGGACACCATTCTGTTTTTGAGAATAGGAACCGTCTCTGCGTTCTCTTTCTCTCAAGTGACAAGAGCAGTGTGTGTTTTCTTCTTTCTGAAAATCAAAACTGGTGAATTCTGTGAATACGGGTAGACATGAAGAAGCAGGCGTGTTGCGTGTCGGTGTGTCCCCGACCGTAGCCTGGAAGAGTGTGCACCATTCGGTTCTTATTGTGCTTAGAATTGCCAATAATTTTGGCAGGCTAGTGGATACAAGCAGTTTGGTTTTTCTCTGCAGATATAATCACGTGAAGGAGAGTTGAAAGTTGCTGGCATTTTCTGTTCCGTTCTGCTCTGTTCTGAATGAAGAAAGCCAGAGAGGCTCAAATGTTATAGGAGGTAGCCAGAAGAAAGACCACGCTGGACGGACGTCCTTGCCTTTATAGTGTAGACCAGGGTAGACCTATGAGATGAACCAGAAATGAGTTGGCCATGAGTTGGGCCATAATGTAGGTGATTGTATGTTAGTCAGGGTTCTCTAGAGTAACAGAATTTGTAGGATGGATCTTTCATCTCCCCCCCC
>NW_021604567.1:18600100-18611056 GCF_004785775.1 Grammomys surdaster | reverse complement strand
TATATATATATATGTGTGTGTGTATATATGTGTGCGTGTATATATATATATGTGTGTGTGTGTGTGTGTGTGTGTATATATGTGTGTGTGTGTATATATATATGTGTGTGTGTGTGTATATATATATGTGTGTGTGTATATATATATATATGTGTGTGTGTGTGTGTGTGTGTATATATGATTTATTATACATACTAGATTTATTAAAATGGTTTGGAAACTGTGGTCCACCTGATCTCACAACAATGGCTGCCTATGAACAGAATATCCAAGAGTACAGTAGTTGTTCAGACCACGAAGCTGGATGTTTCAGCTGGTCCTCAGTATATAATAGTGAAGAAGCAGGCCCTAATGTAACGGCTTGCAGGGAAAAGGAACCAGCTTCCCTTTCCCAAGTCCTTTATGTAGTCCGCCTGCAGAGGGCGTGGCCAGGTTAGAGGATAGACTTCCAACCTCGAAAGACCTGGGTTAGGTTAGAGGATGGACTTCAACCTGGAAGACCTGGATTAAAGGTGGATCTTCCTACTTCAAATGATTCAATTAATTAAAAATCCCTCAAGCATGCCTGGCCATTTTTGGGTTTGAATTAATTTCGGATGTAGTCAAGTTGATAACAAGAACAGCCACTAGAGTGAGCAAAGGCCTCAGTTGACGCTTTGCGCCCCACATACCCTTTGGGATGTCACACGCTATCACACAACCATGAGACTTGCAGTGACACCAGCTTTCATTTCCTTAGGAGTAAGATGCATTAGTTGGTTTTTATTGTTTTTTTATGATTGATTTTCTATATATGACTAATGCTTTGCCTGTGTGTATATATGTGTACTGAGTATGCTCCTGTGCCTACATGTATGTACGTGTACCATGCACGTGCCTGTGGAAGTCAGAGAGTGGCTTTAGATGCCCTGGACCTGGGGTTACAGATGATTGTAAACCATCATGTGGGTGCTAGGAATTGAATCCTGACTCCTCCCCAGGAGCAGTAAAAGGTCTTAACTGCTGAACTGTCTCTCAAGCTTTGTGTTTTTTTGAGACAGTCTTTGGATGTAGCCCAGACTGGCCTGGAACTTGGGACAATCCTACTATTGTGCTGTCTTTGAAGTGCCGGGTAGGATTTCACCCAGCATCGCAGTTTTCTTTTTAAGAACAGGGGTGTGTCTTTCCTTTGACTAAGGTGTGTGAGCTTGGGTTAAAATGGTATTCATTGTCTCTTCAAAAAGTCTCAGTTCACCTGACTTACTGTGCTTTCTCAGTAAGAGCTACTTTTAAGCTCATCAGACTGCTGAAGTATCTCACTGCTAAAAGTTCAGTGAAAAGCTCTGCACAAGTGAGGATGGGTGTGTGCACGATGGGGCGGAGCTCTGTCCCATCTGCTTCCTTTTAAGCAGGGTGGGGGAGAGGGGAGCAGGATGGATCACATACATGTAGCATGTGTGTCCTTGCACCTTCTTACGAGAACGACATTGAGGAGTCAAGAGAAGCAGCTCCTTTGAGTTTCTCAGAATAAAAGCGATTACTCCTTCAATTAGGGCTAATAGTGTTTTATGTGTGTGTTACATAACACACTCTGAAAGTCTTAAGAATTGAGCAGCTTTCCCTGCAGTTTCCCTCGCTGGGGAGCTAGATCCAGAGAGACAGATCTAGAAGGTCCTGATGAGGGTAGCTTGAGGAAGGAACTGCTCACACGCTTTTCACAACTGCTTTTGTGCTTTGTTTGACGTGGACCAGTCTCCAACAGTGGCTTTCAGGGCTGCAAGTGTGGTTCAGGGGCTTTCAAAATAACAGCCCCATGGACACAGGGAAAAGTAGTCTGCCGTCTGTCCATCCGTCATCCATCCATGCATGCATCCATCCATTCACACCAGGCCAGAAAACATATTTTCTATAGTCTTCCTCTCTCCATCCTTAATAGATTCAATTTTTAAAATATTTCAATTTTTTGATACAGGGTTTCACTATGTAGACCCAGCTGACCTTGAACTCACAGAGATCTGGCTCTTTCTGCCTCCCAAGTGCTAGGAATAAAGGCATGCATGCATCTTGATGCCTGGCCCTTTAGATTTTAGTTGTTTAGCCAAAGTAAGTATCTGCTTTATGTAAAGATATCTTTCAATCTTAATTACCCTATCTATCTATTTAGCATAGATTTTGTTTCTTAAACTCTGTGTAAAGGTAGTTGCTAAGTGGCTAATGATCTTTTTTTCCCCCCTTGTTAGTTAGAGCCTGGCCCTTTAGATGAAATCCAGATTGCAACCATATTACGAGAAATTCTGAAAGGACTTGATTATCTACACTCAGAGAAGAAAATCCACAGAGATATTAAAGGTAAGGGCTGCTCTTTTTCTTTGTTTTATGGGGATAAGGTTTCTCTGTGTAGCTCTGGCCATCCGGGGAACTCACTCTGTAGACCAGGCTGCTCTCAGACTCAGAGATCCACCTGCCTCTGCCTCCCAAGTGCTGCCATTAAAGGTGTGCGCCACCACTGCCTGGTGGTGAAGGCTATGCTTGTTTTCATTTCTTTGAAACCAGAAGTGGCAGAGCCCACTTCTGTGCTTGCTAGCAGCTCTCTTGTCCATTCTGCTTATCTCGGGTCAGGGTGGGCTGTTTTCAAACCCCAGGGCACCTTGCTCTTAGGGGCCGTCATGCTCTGTGGGGAGACCATGCTTCAGCTTCCAGGGTGACCTTGGGAGTAACAGCGCCTCCGGCCTCCTGCCTTTCTTGTCTTTCAGCGGCCAATGTTCTGCTCTCTGAACACGGAGAGGTGAAGCTGGCTGACTTTGGGGTGGCTGGCCAGCTGACGGACACCCAGATAAAAAGGAACACCTTCGTGGGTACTCCCTTCTGGATGGCGCCCGAGGTCATTAAGCAGTCCGCCTACGACTCAAAGGTGAGAGCAGTGTTGTGGGCCTCATCCAGATGCTTGACCCTTGTGTTTTGATCATGCGACATTCTGTCTATGCCCGAGGTGGGTTACAGTGATTCTGTGACCTTGGTTAATCCTTCTCCATCTCCTGCTACACCATTGGCTCCCTTGTTCGTCTGGACGTTGTGGCTGGTTTGTGTTTGATATGTTGGGGACCAGGAAAGAGCAGGTGTGAGGAGGGGCGCAGCTTGGGCATTCTGAGACATGCAGACCCTAGATGGCTTGGGCTGTGGGGGTCCAGACAGTTAGTAGAGAGGGCCGAGTATGTCTGCACGTGGAGGAGGCTGCAAGACCCTTGGCACAGTGGGTGAGGGGCAGGGTCTGGACAGAGCTCTGCCCGCTCCAGGTAGGACATCTAGAGAAACGAGTCCTCAGAAAAATCCCACAGCGGAGTGGGCAGGCATGCTTCCTCAGTGATTGCATCTGCTTGTTCTGCTTTGTTTCAGGATCTGTATTCTCAGAGGCAAGAGTCAGCGCACACGCACACGCACACGCACACGCACACGCACACGCACACGCACGGCTGGCTGTGGTTCCTTGTTGGTTTCTGGTCCTAATGCTTCTACTTTTTCCATTTGTCCTTTAGTTTTTTATAATCTTGTAGTATAGACCAAAAATGGCCCAACCATTGCTCAGGTCAGAGACCTATGCACAATATGCGTGGTCATCGCAGAGAATTGGCTTTCCTGAGCACCAAACTTTCAAAGCAAAAAAAATATTTAACTCAGAAATGTTCACGGGCTGAACACTGGTTTTTCTTTCCATTTGCTCCTTCCTTCCTTCCTTTCTTCTTTCCTTCCTTCCTTCCTTCCTTCCTTCCTTCCTTCCTTCCTTCCTTCATTCATTCATTCATTCAAGTTACGTGTCTGTGTGAATTGTGCCTGTGAGTGCTGATGCCCTGGAAGGCTTCAGGCCCACAAAGATGGTATTAGACAGTTGTGAGCTACCTGACATGGGTGCTGGGAACCAAACTCGGGTTCTCACCAGAGCATTATGTGCTCTTAAATGCTGAGCTATCTCTCTAGCCCCTCAAAACAAAACAAACCCCAAATTAGTTTTGTTCTGTAGCTGAAGTCTGACAGTCTGACACACTGGTGATCTCCTGCCTCAGCCTTCAAGTATTAGGATTACAAACATGTGCTAGCATGCCTGGCTTGTGTCTCTGTCTTGTCTTTCCTTTCTTTCTTGGACTCTCCCATGTGTAGCAGATTTCTGGCCTCTTTAAATGGTGTATGAAGCATAGGATAACTTCTCTTTGGAACCTTGGGTACTATTGTAAGGTATATGCCATTGTGGCCTGTCTTTGTGGGTAAGGATACAGGTATCCCTTGTTCTGGCTGACTTGGTGAACTCACAGAGAAGCTGATGGCGTGTTAGCTTTTGTAGGAACTCTGACCCTGTCATCTAGCACGCAGCAAGAGTACTTCAGGTTAGTCAGGTCTGTTCTCTGCGTTTGTTGCTTGTTGGTTCCATGTCTTCTGGAAGATGACTTCCATGGCTGCTTCTCATCTGAAGCCCTGTCTTCTCTTGGTCTTTTTCCTGAGTTCTGTCATGTAGGAAGGTGGGTGTATTGTCTGCCATTTGCTGTCTGTATTCGTGTCTGGGTTTCGGTAGGAGAGAGACTAGGATCCAGGTTCTTCTGCTCTCCCTGGTCATTCTCTTTCAGTTGTAGTAAATTAGCTTGTCAGCCATGACCCTTAGGACTTGGGGCTCAGGCCTCCTGTTTCTGTTGTATCCAGGACCACTCACTTTCTTGTTTCCCAGAGAGCTCTTCTGATCTCCCTGTTGTACGAGATACCTCTCTGAAGTGGATCCTTGGTGTAGTTCAGCTATTGTTGTGGACAGGGACTGACTTGACTTGCCTGACTCATCTGAACCCTCAGGTGCCACATTTCCTAAGTATAATCATAGCCAAGCAGTCATGTGTGCTGGGGTTTGGTATTTGTGCTGTTTGGAGAGACATCCTCTCTCTTCCTGGTCTCCATTTGTTGGGGTACATTGCATTTAAACACGTTTGGGTGTTTTCATGGCTTCTGATCACATACCAAATGGCTTGGTGTCCTGGATGTGCCAGCTCCATGTCCAGGTTTGTCAGTGGGCATCAAATGACAGGACCCTGCACAAGTCCTGGGGGAAGGCAGCTCAGCCAAGCTAGAACTAGAGGGGTGTGGGGACGCTGGGTGTTAGAGTTCACTGCCACACACTTTTCACCTGGGTGGGTTTGAGTATTTCATGGTTTGGTTTAGACAGGCTCCATTAGAGAGCCCAGTCTGGTCTTGAACTTTCAGTTCCTCTGGCCAACCAACTTCCATAGCAGGGGTTACAGTGGTCTGCCACCATTCCTGGTTGGGTTCAGGATATTCCAAAGAGGAATCTCAAGTTGCTTGGCAGCCCAGGAACTGGCTAGTCACTCCATGTACGTGGGGCTGAGTAAGCAGGGACAGTTCCTTGCAGGCTTGCTGCCTCTAGGTGCAGTCAGTGCACAGCTAACCTTAAGCCTAGACCATCACTATCAGGCCTTGTAATGGGATAAACTGAGCAGGCACGTGAAGCCTAGAGATCTGGATGGAGAGCCATTGCCAGAGGCCCTATGGGTGTGGTGAGACACTGCTGTGCCTAGGAGCACGGGAGTAGGTGCCAGTAGTCATGAGGAGTGCAGAGGGAGCATGTGAGAGTCAGGCCTGCCTCAGCCCTCCTGTACCTCCTCTTCCTCCTGTGTGGCTTTCTCTCTTCCTCTTGCCACCTTCATGGTGCTAACTAGAGGCACGGTGGTGGGGATTTCTAGTGTTCACAAGGATGCAGGAGAATAGCACTCCAAGAGGTTAAAGGCTGGAGATTGTCCTGGTCCCATGCTCCCCTGCATAGGTCTCTCTCTCCACCTGTGCCGTAAGGCCTGGACTGGTGATGAGTTTGTGGTGCGGTGACAGGAGCAGGTGCCACTCTCCGTCCTGTCCCCATGTCCTCTTTGCCAGCCTGTTTTGTCCTGTTTCACTGGGTTTGAGCTCCTGACAGCCTCACTTGTAGTAAAGTTGCCCCGAGACTTGTGTTCCTTTCATACAGTGAGTATTTAAGGAACACACCGTGCACGGAGGTGACAGACACAGGTCTGGGCAGTTGGAAAGCAGAGCTGTTCTAGTGCCGAGCCTTGAGTCTCAAGTCAGACTCTGTGGGACCTTAGGCTGGGAACACACTGAGAGAGAAACAGATCCGATGTCAGGGGTGCTTAGTGAGGGCTTTAGGACTGTGGTAACTACGGTGACCACAGGCAGCTTGAGGAGGACAGGGTTAATTCACCTTACAGTGTACAGTCCCTCATGAAGTCAGACCAGGAACCTGGAGATAGGGACTGTAGCAGAGACCACAGAGGGAGGGATGCCTCTTCCTGGATGGCTTAGTTTGCTTTCTCTTACACCAGGGCCACCCGTCCAGGGGTGATGGCTCTGCCCACAGTGGTCTGGGCCCTTCCACATCAATCATTAAACAGGGAAAAAAAACCTCACAGGCTTATCTCCGGGTCAGTGTGATGGGGCGTGTTCTCCATTGAGGTTCTCCTTGCAGCTTGTCAAGTTGATAGAAATCCAACCAGGACAAAGGGAAATGACACCCAGAATAAGGACTTGAGACCTCATTCTTAAAGGTACTGGGGAAATTGGCAATAGAGACTGTTATTGATTAAAGGACCTTGGGCAGCCTAGTCATTTGGGAACATGTGGACTTTGGATCCTAATTCAGATAAAGCAGCTATGGAAAGTTTTATGATTTTTAACCAGTTGGAAAGGCTCAGGTATGACTTGCTGTTAAAGAATCATGGATACTCCTTGATAAACTCACTGGAAGTTGGAAATACTCATTTTTTTTTCTCTCTCTTTCTTGCCCATTCTGGCATTCTAGCTGTGCTGCCTGGAACATGGGCTGGCTGTTGCTGCCCAGCACCTCACGAGAGCTGCTGTGCACACAGCCCGGGAAAGCCCCAATTCAGTAGCTCCATTTTTTCACTAGTACTGCTAATTTTAGTGTCAGCATGGAAAGCCCTGTTTGGCTGGCATGTCAAAGTACTGGGGGGAGGGGGTTGGCAGGTCTCATATAGCTTCTGTCTGTTTGCTTGTCATCTCTTTCTTTGAGACAAGATCCTGTTGTATAGCTCTAGTATTTTGCTGTGTATGTAGCTTGAGCTGGCCTCAAACTTGTGGTAATTCTCCTGCCTCTGTCTCCTGAATGCTGGGATTACAGGTCACTTTACTTAACAAAGTCTGTATGGAAGTGATACTGCTGTGTGCTGTATGTATGATTGTCTTAATGTTGTCCATGTCTGTGTGTTTGACCATTTTTATAATAAACATTCTCTAGCGCTGATAGAGCGCTTGCCTAGTGTGAGCCTCTAGGTTTGGTTCCCAGCACTAGAAACGAAATCAAACAAAACAAAAATGTTTAAGTTCTGGGCACAGTGGTAGTGTAGTCCCTTCACACACCCTTGTAACTACCTTCCTCATGAAAATCAAGGGGACAGGGCGAAGGAGAAGCTGTTTGTCTAGTGTCGAAAGACCCTGATTATAAAGCTGGTGTTTGAGACCAGGGTGCCTACTAGGTCTGAACAGCAGTGCCTGGCACCAAGGGGTGCTGCTCAAGAGGTGAAGTTCCTCCTGCTCATGTGCTCCTGTTGCTGCTGCAAAGATTCCACAAAGCACACCTGACACAGATGTGCTGCCGACCTCAGAGGTAGTCAGTCTGGATCGCTACTGTAGCAATTTTGTATTTGAATGTAGTATTTGCTACATAAAGTCTGTCCACTTGTTTCCTGTGTTAAAATCATGCTAAGGGCTTGTGTTTCTTAGTTCAGAATAATGGTCTTTTTCAGAACCTGAGATTGAAGCCTGTGTATTCACCCCCACCCCCCATCCCCTCGTGCTTTCTGAATGCCTTCTTGCTCCATCTTTAAGCTGCTTTTGTCCTTGCAGGCAGACATCTGGTCCCTTGGCATCACGGCCATAGAACTGGCCAAAGGAGAGCCTCCTCATTCTGAGCTGCACCCCATGAAGGTGTTATTTCTCATCCCAAAGAACAACCCTCCCACACTGGAAGGGAACTACAGCAAACCCCTAAAGGAGTTCGTGGAGGCCTGCCTGAATAAGGAGCCGAGCTTTGTGAGTGTGCCCCCTTTCTGGAGTCTCACCTTGGTCTGGATTTCGTCTGTTGGGGTTGCTCCAGCCACTGTTTCCAGCCATCTCCCTCATCTCTTGCATCTTGGCAAATGAGTCCGTCCTCTCTCCCTCCCTCCCTTCCTTTGGTTTGTTTTGAGGCAGGGTTTCTCTGTGAAGCCCTGGCTGTCTTGGAACTCTGTGTGTAGACCAGGCTGGCCTTGAACTCACAGAGATCTGCCTGCCTCTATCTCACAAGTTCTGGGCACCGCCACTGCCCCATTTCTTTAATTACAGATGCTCGCTTTTTGTTGCCGTTGGCATCCTCTTGCCTTTCGGGATTTAAGATGTAATTATTTTGTCTTAGATTTTTCTAGCATCTCATACCTCATTGAGCCTGGAGAATATTGTACTTAGTGTTATGGGGTAGGATCATCAATTTTTAATATTTATAGAGAAAGATCAGGCTGTAAAACTAGAAAGCTGCTTCAGTAGTAGCAGAGGGTCGACTCAAAGGAAGGAAGTGTTCAGATTCCAGTTGTCATGTGCTAGGAAACAGACACACAGCGTACACGTGAGCCGCCCACTCTGCCACCCTGCCTTTTCTCTCTGTGTTACTCAGTGGTAGCAAAGCCCGCGGGCCTTAGCTGCTCTGAGTTTTCCTCAGTTTTCTCTGAGAAGCGAAGGCAGCCTGTGTGTTTTGTCACGCGTAGCCCTCCATGCCCTTGGTTTGTTTTGGGTTTCTTTGAGCAGATTTAGATGTGCCAAGGGCTTTTTCACTGAACCTGAAGAATACTCATGGAGGGTCCCCATGAGCCCTTGTCTGAAATTGTGAGAGAAGATGAATTTCACAGGAGCATCATATGCTTCCCAGGAGGAGCCAGTTCTGGCAAAGGGCTTAAAAAGGACAGGCAACACTTTCTCAGCTTGGGGTGGGGGGTGGGGGGTGGGGGGGAAGGAATGCAGGTTGAGGTCAGCAGGTCAGCATTTGTTTACTGGGGCAGGAATCAGGTGGTGGTGGGTGTGGTCTTGCATGTCAGTCCAGGTGTTTGATTGTTATATCATGGTGCCCTACAGTGTAGTAGAAGAGAGACCCAGGTGTCTGCACAGCTTCTAAGCATGTACAGTACTGGTTTATTCCCACCGTGGACCCCTCTATCTTGGATTACCCTTGGACCCTTAGATGTGAAGGCTGCAAATCTGAGAACACTTGGGATGTTTATGGAGTGTCACAGCCAGAAGATAGGAGGGGGTGAGGAGGGATCATTGAGGCCACTTGGCCTCTCAGAGATTTCTGTTAGAGAAACTGCTGTTCTTGACTCCTGGAGCGAGTGGAACTGTGGTCTGCCAGGCTGGTAAATCTGTTTTTGCTATCTGTCCCTGGTTAGACCACTCTGTCTTGGGGAGCTTTTTGCCAGTAGATGAGGAAGACACTGGCTTAATCTCTGGCTATGCCATTTGGTTGTAGTTGTGCCATGTTGAGTGAGCTTCAAGCTGTTGGTCTCAGTCACCAGCGTGGGGATAGATGCACGGACCTACTTTTCTTAAGGTGGGAGTGCTAGTGACTGAGGGAACCCAGGCAGGAGCCAGGAGCCAGTCAGGTCCTGCCCCAACCTCTTCTTAGTTGAATTGAACCTGTGAACTCAATCTAGGGTATTCACCTAACACTATAGGAGACTATAAAGAGCATGTCTTTCCATTAACCAGCATTTATCACGAGAGACCAAGTAAAAACAAGATGAGCTCTCTCAGATGTTCTCACGAAGTTCTTTGTGGAGTTCTTTGCAGCAGTTCTCTTGCATTGGTGAACTGCCCTGGTAGGATGCTTCAGTCCTTGTTGGAAATTCTCTCCCATTTTCCCTGTGCCCGTATACTGGGGCACAGGTATGGGATGACTTCTCCAGCAAGCCTGAATGAAGAGCAGACTCAGAAGCAGAACCCAGGGCTGCTCCGTGGTGCATCTGGCATTTTAACCCAGAGCTCTCGCCTGTTCAAGTGGGACATAGTGGGATGAGGAAGAAACTCCCTCTTGTGGTTATCATTTTGACACGTCTGTTTTCCAGAGACCAACCGCTAAGGAATTATTGAAGCACAAATTCATAATCCGCAATGCAAAGAAGACGTCCTACTTGACTGAGCTCATCGACAGGTACAAGAGGTGGAAGGCGGAGCAGAGCCACGAGGACTCCAGCTCGGAGGACTCTGATGTGTAAGTTGCCCTGTGGGCTCTCCATGCCTGTAGCAGAGATGGGGTGTGGCTAGGGGAGGGGGGCAAGCAAAAGAGAGCACACACGTTGAGCCAAGGCCAGAAAGAGGAACTGCAGAAACACTGATGCCCAAGAAAGGCTAATAGTGAAACGGCAGATGTGTCCTTAGGAGAGGCATGGTTGCTCTGTGCGGGAGGAAGCAGTGGCGGTGGACGGGGTGGGCCGGGGGTCATTAGTCTGGGCAGTGCAGCCCCTGGCCTGGCCCCTGTTGGTGAACTTGGTGGGATTTCTATTCCAAGAGAGACAGATGGCCAGGCGTCTGGAGGCAGCGACTCTGGGGACTGGATCTTCACAATCCGGGAGAAAGATCCCAAGAATCTGGAGAACGGGACTCTTCAGCCCTCAGATTTGGAAAGAAATAAGGTATCACATGCCCACCAGCCAGTGACACTGGGGAATATGCTCACAATAAGCTGCCATGAGAACAGACGAGGGCCTCAAATCAGCTCCTTGGTGGCATTTGACCTTAGGGAACTGACAGGTTAGAGATGGAGTTCTGTCTGGCTATCTGAGGACTGAGATGTGGGCCTCAGTGTGGGTGCTGGTCTGCCCAGTGTGAGCATCTGAGGACTGAGTGTGGTTGCTGGTCTGCCCAGTGTGAGCATCTGAGGACCGAGTGCGGGTGCTG
>NW_021604567.1:18577139-18600090 GCF_004785775.1 Grammomys surdaster | reverse complement strand
TGTGAGCATCTGAGGACCGAGTGCGGGTGCTGGTCTGCCCAGTGTGAACATCTGATGACCGAATGTGGATGCTGGTCTGCCCAGTGCTGAATTGTTTACCTCACCTTGTGTGTAATGCTGGGTCCTCCTGACCCTCAGCCACAGGGTGGAAGTTGTAGATGTGAAGTTTCAGTGTGTGAAGACTGAGTAACTGTTGGGCTTACTCACAACACCCTGATTTTACTGGCGAGTTTTTCTTTCAGGCCCTTAGAGACCAGTATGTTCCTCTTGGTACTTAATATAGATTTAATGTTGTTGAGGCGGTTTTCCACTTAAATGTACAAAGAGCTACGTTTTAAAGTTTAGTTTGTCGGGATCCATCTCTGTGGCTGCACAGGCCTGAACAGCTCATGAGTTCAGAGAGAGTGGGAGTTAGGCCTCTCACTGTGGCCACATGGAGTACCCAGCTTCAGCTCTCTAGGGTTTCCTCAGTCAAACCTGCAGAGCACGCATGTCTGTGCCTAGGGAGTTCACTTCTGGCATCTTGCAGTGGGTTCACAGCTACATGGGTGGGGCCCCTTTGTAGAGAGCCTCACTCAGAGATAGTGAACAGAGGGAGGCTGGAGAATCCAGTCATCCTTGGTAGAATTCTTGCCCACCCCAGTGTTGCCTGTTTCTAATGGCCCCTTCTCTTTCCTTCCCCAAGATGAAAGATATCCCAAAGAGGCCTTTCTCTCAGTGTTTATCCACAATCATCTCTCCTCTGTTTGCGGAGGTAAGATCCCTGACTGCCATTCTGGGAGGAGGGAGGAAGAGTGGACCAGGACTGTCCTTCTATGGGTGGCTACAGGACACGTTAGAGGCATAAAAACTTGCAGTCTCAAACGTTTGCATTATGTCGATGGTGACCACTGGCCTGGACCCTGCCTTCCACGAGCCAGGCAGGTGACTAGGGAAAGCTATGTAGGTTATTACTGGGCTTAAACTGTTGAAGGGATTCCTCAGTAGCTACCTCAGATCCACTGGAAATGAGACAATATTCTGGAAGTTCTGGAGAAACAAAAGGAGAAATCTTTTTTTTTTTTTTTTTTTTTTTTGCGCTGTCCTCCAGTGCGTCCTGTGGTTAGGGATAATGGATGAGAACTTGAGTTGGGTGTTTAGATAAGATGAGGAAACTGCTGCTCTTAGGTTAGCACCCTGTGGGACCAAAGATGAGAATTTTCTAAAACGTTTGTTAACAAATTTAAGCGGGGGGAGGGGATACTAGAATATTCCACACTTATGGTTACATTCAGGAAAAAGATTTGAAGTTGGTCTTCATGCCTGGGAGGTGACTTAAGTCACAGTTATGACTCATGAGAGCAGAGGAGGGTGTTGGCAGAGTCTCAGGGCTCAAGGTTTATGTGAGAACATTTGACAGCACTCTTGACCCCAAAGGCTTTGTGCCTGAAGTTTACCCCCAGCCCTTAACTATCAGGAGCAGAGCTTTGGTGACCCACACTATAGCTGCCAAGTGACACCAGAGTTGTATGTGTCATTGATGACAGTTTCAGGGGTGAGCAGAAGGCTGCACAAGGAAGAGAAAGCGGAGTGTTCATCATACTCATGTGTGAAGGTGTGCAGTTACTTGCCTGCGTTCTGGTCTGGAGGAGTCACCCAGAGACAGAAGATGAGGACCCAGAGTGACTCATGAGCCACAAAGCTCATGCTTGGGCCATGTCAGCCTGGCATGGTGGTGTTGGCAGGGCCTTTTTGTCTCTTCCTGGAGTGGTTGCTGCCCAGGTCTGTGCCCGTGTGTGACACTGCTCTTGTGTGTCTTTGTAGCTGAAGGAGAAGAGCCAGGCGTGTGGAGGGAACTTGGGGTCAATAGAGGAGCTGCGGGGAGCCATCTACTTGGCAGAAGAGGCCTGCCCTGGGATCTCTGACACCATGGTGGCACAGCTCGTGCAGCGGCTGCAGAGGTAACTGGCTCTGGCTGGGGCTGGGTTGCAGGAGGGGGAGCCTGGTGGTGCCAGCATGGCTTCTTGGAGTAGGAACTGTTGCAGGCTGCATCTTGGTATATCTCTTGGGTTCTTCACTCTTGTTCTGTTGTCCCTTGCGAGTAAAGCTTCTGAGGGAGAAGGCTTGTTCTGAATTGTACAAATGGGAGACCTGAGTCTGGAAAGGACCACAGAGCTTTGTCCTTGTACCTCTTGCCAGATAAATGCAAGATGCCTTAAAGCACTTACATGAAGCAGTCAATGGGCAGAGAGAGCCTCAGTCACACGGACACCGTGTTCAGGTACTAGAGGCTTTGGCGTGGTGGACTCAGAGCCATCCCTAGAGCCTTCCTAGAAGCCTGGCCCTGGCCTCTGGGAGCAAGCGAGCTCCTATCTCTGCCCGGTGGCTTTAGCCACATACCTCCATGTAGAATAGATATTACTGTTTGGGAAAAAAATTAAAGACTGTTTGCTTGTTGGCCCCTAGTCTTGAGGCCACTGAAGGAGACAATATCTTATTAAGCTCTCCCTGACTTGAATTTTAAAGGCAACAACACCTTACAGAGTGATGGAAAAGAAAATACAGCTCAAAACCCAGTCTGTGTGTTCATCCCAGCAGGTCTCTGATTTCTCTAACTTAGGATAACTTTGTATTTCCTTCTAGTGGTATCTGATTTTCATTTAAAAAGAGGTTTGTCACAAGCAAAACAGAACCACACCCAGAAACCGCATCTGTTTATTATCCTGCCTTCTGTTTTCTGGTTGGAATATTAAGGTGTCACTTTTTCTGTGATGTATGTGCGTTCATGTGTGTTCGCTGTGGTCAGAGGTCTCAAGGACAGCTCTCAGCAGCTGGTTCTCTTCTGCCCTTTTTCAACCCAAGTATCTAACTTGGGGCATCAGGCCTGTCAGCAAGCACCTCTGACCTGCTGCCTTCCCAGTCAAGCCTGCTGCATTGGCAGCCGGCCGTGGCCTCCTTGTAGCTGGGCTTCAGGTCCACCACACTCAGATTTTGTCACCTTCAGGGGTTTTGCATGTGGTCCAGAGCTGCCTGATGTTGGATGAGTGGTTGGTAGATGTGACTTGATTTTCCCAGTAGCTCAGGGCAGGTGGTATGACGTATACACATGTAGTCGGTCCTTTTCTTGTTTCTGGATCTGTCTTCTGCTGAGGCACCTAATCTGCCAACTCCAGTAGAAATGTGATAGGAGCCACATTTCATTTATTTTAAAATGAGGAATTTCATTTATTTTAAAAATATTTTATTGATTATTATAGGGAGGGTACATGTGCCATGGTGCACCCTTTATGCAGATTCCAGGATCACGATTATGTTGCCAGGTGTCACACAGCAAGCGCCTTTACCAAATGTGGAGATTTTGGATATTTGAATCTTAACACTGAAAGTGCCTCCTCTCTCCCTGCCCCTCCCCCCTCCACTGTGAATTTTTGTGGTTCTAAGGATTTAATTCTTTATCTGGAATATACTAGGCAAGTCTTCTACCACTGGGCTGAGTCCTCCAGCCTCTCACAAATGGAATTTCAAATTTTCTAGAAACTATATCAAGAACGTAAAGAGGAGCGAACAAAATTAATTCTAATATTACTTTGATAATTTTCTGTCTCAGCTTATAATCATTGTAAGTTATCCAGTGGGATATTTTACATTGTTTTCCCTGGTATTAAACCTTTGAAATCTGGTTAAGTATTGTGTATTAACCATCCCTATCAATTCAAACTCGGATTTCAAGTAGACCCTCATAGCCTTTTGTGCTGAGTGGACCCTCCGATGGCATCAGATGACTGGGTGGTGGGGTCCTGGTCTGGTCTCTGCAAACATGGTGCTGGCTTTACGTTTACCCTGGGTTCCAGCAGCTGTGGACCATGCTCAGCCAGTGCCCGTCACTTAGGCTTCTTCCAGTCTGCTCCTAGGTGAGCTGGACTGGACATGAACGGTCTCTTCAAAAGTCACATCTGTGAGCATTTTCAGAACATCTCTGTCTTAGTCTGAACTGGCGTTGAGATCCTTCAGCGAGCACAGCTCATCCACTCAGAGAAGCAACTTAACGCATAATGAATCGTTTGTAGCTCTTGGCATTCGAGTCCTGTATGCTGTGGCTCCAGTGTGCTGCTTAGAGGATCTTACAGACCCATCTGAGTATGTTCAGTGTATTGAAAAGCAACTCAGGGGGCAGTGCTCGAGATGAGTGTCCTTAAGTATGTCCTTGGGCTCAATGCTCATACCAGGTAGCATTCAGAAGCAAGACAGTGTAGACTTTTTTTAAAAAAAAAAAAAACAAGAAATGACATAGTCTTGTGGTCATAACGTTGCTTCTGATGTTATATGCAAGGTGTTCGTGCACAGACAGACACATAGGCCCTCCTTTGGGCCATGGTTTTGAATACTGCTTCCAAGTAGCTCATCTGGGCTGCAGCCCTATCTTGCTGCCCCAAGGAATTGCTGAGCTTGGACACAAGCTAGCATGGATATGGCCCTGAGCTCCTGCTGTGCCCTTGGTCACAACTAGTTTTTAAAAATAGATACTGGCCTGGAGAGGGCTCAGAGGGTAAGGTGCCTTCTGCACAAGCAGGAAGACCTGAATGTAGGTCCCAACTTCCACACATAGGCTGTGTGGTGGCATGTGTGTAATCCTAGCCTGGGGTAGGAGTGGTGATTCTTTGTAGACATGGGTAGGTCCTGAAGGGTTGCTAGCCAGCCATCCCAGCCAGAACGGCAAGCTCCTACCCAGGATGAGACACTCCCTGGAAAGTAAGGTTAGAACATGATAGAGGAAGACCCCCAGAGTCAGCCTCAGCCCAGTGTTCACATGGATGTGGACACCCGTACATACAAGTGTAGACTCCACATACAACACACACGTACACAACAATCACAAAGCAAGGTGGTCCTAGGTGTGACTTGCCATCTCCATGACACCCCTCATCCAGACAGGCTGCAGAGGCTTGGTTTTCAAGCACTGAGTTTTTTAGTTAAATCCAGAGTTTTCTCAGCCATTATAAACTCTTGTATAATACTATCTGTTGACCTGCTCATTCTTGTTCTGGCGTGTAAGACTTTGAAGCTTCTGTAAAATCGTAATGTTTCGGTTCTCCGAGATCTCGCTGTGGTGAGAAGCGGTGCTTACTGATCTCTGCTTTTCCCTAGATATTCTCTGAGCGGCGGGGGAGCCTCAGCGCACTGAAGGCCCATGGCGCCTGGGTTGATTTTTCCTTTCTTCTTCATCTCCCTTCTTTTTAAAAGTCAACGAGAGCCTTTGCCGACTCTGCGAAGAGGTGTCACGGAGGGGCCCGCCCTCCGGTAGCGCCGGCACCTGTCCAGGGAACAGCCTCATCGTGCCACAGCCGGATGGAGTCTTTCCGATGGGGTGGGGGAGGGTCTCCTCCTGCAAGCGATTATTTTATTTTTTTATCGTTTTTAATTTTAATCATAGTGCACATATTCAAAGAAAGTATCTTTAGACACACACACAAAAAAAAACCCTGAAATGTATATTTGGATTGTTTTAAGGCAATTGAAGACACGTAACCTCAGGTATCCCGCTCATATCGATAGCTCCTCCCCCCGGGAGACGGAGAGTCGCTCTGGTGGATCAGTGTACAGATTGTATATAGCGTCATTTTTACGGAAACCCTTTTGGCGTGCATAAGGATCACTGTGTACACGTTGGCCAAGTGCTTCTGTAGATAATATCTGTGGAGTAAATATTTGACAGGCCAGAACTTGAGTCTATTGCCTTGCCTTTATTACGTGTAAATTTTGAATCTCGTGACCAGTGATTTGGATTTTATTTTGTATTTACAGGGTCTGTCATTAATAATAATTAACCCGCCCTCCCCTCATGGAACACTCCCATTTGTACCTCAACAGATGCAAATTCCCCTCTCGTTCACCCGATGCCCTTTTTGGTACACTTAGAAGTTTTCGTTTTCCATCGATGGTACTGTTTCTTAGTGTTTTCAATTGGAACATATCCCGTCTCACAGAGCTTTAAATTATTCTCTTCAGTTTCTTCTGGATGAAGCGCTCTCATTTAACCTATGTTGGGTTGTGCCACCACGTCTGTACTAGATGTCCCGTCTGACATCTCTCCATGGAATCTTGTAGTACAACCTGCGTAGCATCTTCTCCACCACAAAGTGTCTGAATGCTTACACAAATAAATTTTATAACTCACTCATCTCGAATACTGTTCTTGAAACATGGCTCCACGGAGCAGAGGGGGCATCTGCTCTGCACATGTGCATGGTTGAGGAAGCGTGTGTATGTTGTGACATGTGGAAAGACTCCAGGGGAAAGTGCCCAGATGTCAAAAGGCCAAATGTCCAGGTTATCTCCCTATGCAATTTGTGTGATTGGTCCAAGTTCTGACTGATGTTGCGGGTTTGTGAAATTGCTGAAGCTCTTGCTGGGGTCTTGGACCGGCGGTTTTGGTTCTGCTCAAAGAACCGGGTCTGCTGGTCCTGTCAGCCAAGCTCTCTGTTCTTTTATGTTGCAGGGCATCCCTCGGCAGGGTGGGAACCCCCGGTTCTCGGAGTGGTCTTGCTGGTCTCACTCAGATTTGTGTAGTGTTTTTTGTTTGTTGATGCTAATAACTGTTCTCCTGTTGGGGTGTTAGGTCTTGAGAAAGACAAAGGGTTTTTGCAGCAGGAACTTTGGGTGAACTTGGCAACATCAGCTCGGCCCTGTGCTGGTGTGTAGTGTTACAGGAAGGCAGGCCAAGGCTAGACGTGTCAGACGTGAGAATTGCTTAGATTTATTAAATGGGGTCTAGGTTTTTAGACTGTTGTGACAGTCTGTTAGAAGTAGTAGGTTTGGGCTGGAGTAATAATTTCATTCAAGGATACATTTTGGCTAGGAGAAATAAAGACAATTGTTTTATTGCTTTTTAAAAAAATTTTTTTGAGTCTATGGGTCATGTATGCAGTTCCCTCAAAGACCAGAAGAAGGTTATGGGATCCCTTTCTTGGGAACTGTAGTTACAGGTGAGCTGCCCTGTGGGTGCTGGGAACTCAATCTGGGTGTTCTATACGAACAGCCTGTGTTCTTAACTGCTGAGCCATCACATCTCAGTACAGTGTTAATTTATACCAAGAATGTTACCTGGAACAATAATTTGAGAATATTTTGTTTCTAGAGTACTCTGCTTTGGAGTGCTGTGGGGTTTTTTGTTTTTGTTTTTTAAACCAGGCTTGATGTATAAACCAAAGGTTGTTGCAGGAAAGTCACCAAATGAACCTGTTCTGCAGAGTGCTGTTGACTTGAAGAACGTCCCTAAGGGCCACAGGCATTTCTAGTGGAGAGAGCTCGTCAATTTTACAAGTGGGCAGTGATACAGTAGTGAAGCCAGTCGTCTTTTCTCTTTCCAGTGCTGGTACATGAACCAGGACTTGTGTGTGCTGGGTCAGTGCTTTCCTGAGCTTACCCGGCAATCCCTGCCATCCCTGCCATCCATCTTTAACAGTGTGACAACTGTGGCTGAGCTGCTCAGAGGGCTTAGAAGCTAACTAATTAAGCATAAGCTTATCGAGGTGAGTGTAGGCTGGTCCTCTGCACATAGTAGACCACAAGGCATGGTTCCCATCTCCTGTGAAAGCAACAGATGGTTCTTCGGGAGTTTATTGGAAACCTTGCTGTGGATGTGGGGTTGACAGTTTTAAATTGCCTTGTTACATAGTCTGTGTTCTATGGATGTTTTGTTTAGCTCGGCAAGCTGTGTGTTCAATTCTAGTCCTTTATTCAGAGCAGGGCCTTATCTCAGAACAACACTGGTACCCGTTTCACATTACAGGCTACAGTGGGTGAGCTCAGCATCACCCAGGAGTCCTTCCACAGCGTGCTATCCACAGCTCACACAACCATGCCACCAGTCTGGGAAAATGAGCACCTTGAAGAGCAGTGAGGTAGGCCGAGTGCTCTGGCTCACACAGGTTGTCCTTTGGGGTAGTCCATGTTGGCCCTCATGAGTGCTGAGATTGCAGGCGTGCCATGCGTTGGCTCAATGATGGCTCTCCCCCCAACCCCCATTGCTGTCCCAGTAGGTAACACCCTGTGATGTGGAACCACCTGTGCAGAATGAGAGACAGTAGGGTCCTTCCTAGCAGCTGGGGTTTCTTCTTGAGCTGCTCGACACGGTTCCTGATTCTGTATGTGGTGTTTTATACTGTTCTTTGGGGAAACCTGTAATCGTATATGCATTATATTTCTTTAAAAACCTGGCTTCTGTGTTTCTGCTACAAAATATGGCAATGAAGGTAGATTCCTGAGCACGCCTACTGTCGTGCTTGGTCAATAAAGCTCTGGAAAGTTGTTACTGTGTCTTGTGTCGTGGCGTCTATCAGACTCTGTCTCTTCCAGCAGTTCTGCTGTGCACATGGTTAATCTCTCTCTGCAGCTGTACTGGAGTCCCAAGTGCCAGTCACGTGGGGAAGAATTTGTACTTACACTGCTGAAGAAAGAAGTCATCTCGCCTCTAGCCCTGTGAGGATTTGGTAACTCAGAGGGATCCTGTTCCCAACACTGTTGGGTGCATGGTGATGGGATCCCCCTAGATGATTAGTGGCAGTGTCTGGGGAGGTTCAAGAGCTGTCTGCCCTTCTCACTCGGGTGTGCCTTCTGCCCAAGCCTCTACTCGTCAGTGTGCTACAACGTTGCATTTCCTCAGAGGTTGTGCCCCTTCCCATCCACCCAGTACCACCCTTCTGCCCCACACAAAGAGAAGACACAGGTGGTGGTTTTGCCTCAGACTTTTGTGTGCTGGATCGTGGCGTGAGGTATTTTTATTCCCTTTTGTTGGTACTTAGAACCATCTGGTACATTGTAAGGCAAATGATTGACACATCTTATTCCTTTATCCATGTGAGTCACCAGCCATAACCCCTCAACATTGTTCAGGTAAGAAGGCCCTTGCTGGGGTGGAGGGCACAGGGAGAGTGGACTGTTGACTTGGCCAGCTTGCATTATAGATAGAGGGCTCTATCCGTGACGGGAATGGCAGCCACCCAGCCGCCCTAGAGAATAGGCAAACATTTTTCCACTGGGAGGCTCAGGTAGTGTTTGGCAGCCAGGTCCCCCAGGGGAGTCTGTCCAGGATGTGGGCTGTCATCCTGTCTGTACCCCATGCCCAGAAGGAATGAGTATAAAAAAGAGAAAGACTTGGAGACAGGCACAATAGATACTACTAGAGAATGTGCAGATTCAAACCAAACCACGGCCTTGCAGGGAACTGGGGCCAATCACCAGGGCTGGGACTACGTACCATTACCATACAGTGCTTCTTCCAAGAAGCTCACTCAATGCCCCATAATGTAACAGCACAAATGGCCCCAGTCAACGACATACAGCTTCTCATGCTTGTGAAACAGACAGCAAAACATCACGGCCTAGGAGCCCCCCACTGTACACACCACGCACAGGGCAGCGGCGCCCACGTATTGCACTGGTTATCTGCTTCTCCACAGAAAACAACCCCACTACATCTTGTAAATAGGAATCACAAAGTTTGGTCAGCTTCCACCAAGAAAATGGGTGTGACGTCCAGGGTCTCACTGGAGCCGATCCCTTTAGTGGAATGGAGTACTCCACAAATTGCTTATTCGAGAAAAGTGAGTCCTACCAATGTCCTATTATAAAAGTAGAAAGATTGGAGAAAAAAAAATGAAATCCAAAATGATCTCATTTGCTTAAGACCGTGCCATGTGTTGTGGATGCTGGAAAAAAATCCGTTTGGAAAACAGCAGTCTGCAGGTGGAAAGCTCGCTTGATTCGTCTTCCCTGACACGGTGAACGGACGTGTGGCCCTGGACTGGCTATGCTGCAGGGCAAAGACTGTCATTTGGCACTCTTGATGACAATGTGTCAATACTGGCACAAGTTGAAGCGTCCCTGGAGAATGGCAAGACAACCCCTCCCACCCCCTAGGCCTGGAGGGAAAGGCTGTCCAAAAAGATACTGGAAAAGACAATGTTGGAGATAGGCCTGTGCAGGGGGGTGGGCGAGAACCACGGCAGATCATCACTGTGTTCACACAGATGTGGATTTCGCTAGGCTTCAGTATATCCTCCAGGGATGCAGCCAGCGGGCACGCCCAGCCGTCAGTACAGGTGAGATTCCTTGTGACTCAAGATGTGGGCCCTAGAGGCTGAGCTGGTGGCACTTCGGATTACTTCCATCCATCTAAAATGACGGGAGGAAGGGACATGAGCACTGGGTGACTTTGTAACAAATTAAACACTGTTGGTCATTACTTCCAAAGACAACAAGTGGAAGACCGGAGCTCGTCAGAGATGCCCTGTTGTTCGAGCAGAGCCCTGT
Organism: Grammomys surdaster; assembly: GCF_004785775.1. Taxonomy (NCBI): domain Eukaryota; kingdom Metazoa; phylum Chordata; class Mammalia; order Rodentia; family Muridae; genus Grammomys; species Grammomys surdaster. Next base: position 18,589,800 of record NW_021604567.1, on the reverse strand, counting down.
AATGGTTTTAGGGGAACAATGTCTGGGAACTGTTAGCACAATTCACATAATGGCAGGCAGTTCCAAAGACATTGTAAGGGCTGCATTCCCACTCGATGAGCCCATCTTCTTGTACATTTGCATGAAACCAGGGTAGCATTGGATCTGGGGCGCGCTGAGTCTGCAGTTGAGGGTGTTACTAGTACCAGCTCCCAGGGTCCAGGGACATTAGGAATAATCTGTCCTAAGTTACCTGGTCCAACATGTCTTGAGTGTGGGTAAAGAAGACCACCTACTCTTGGGATTGGCAAGGCTGTAAGCCTTGGAAGGATCTTTCTAGATCTTTGAAGATCTTGACCAGCGGTTCTCAACTTTCCTATTATTTTTGTTGCTACTTCATAACTGTAATTTTAGTACTGTTATGAGTCACACTGTAAATATCTGAGTTTTCTGACAAGTCCTAGGCAACCCCCTGTGCAGGGGTCAAGATCCACAGGTTGAGAACTGATGATCTGGGCTGAGACTTGCCATCTTTTGGACGCATTTGCAAGCAGTTTGGCTCAGGGGTTGCTGGCTGGTTTCATGGACATTTGCTAGGGATTGTTTTTAGTTGGCCTGTTGATCTAGAAATGCCTTGGGCCAGTGAGGGAACAAGCCAGTCATCCAGACAAGTAGCAAGGCCAGAAGAGAACTTGCTCCCTAGTGGGGGGTAGGGGGGGACTGGCATGTTGAGGCCTCTGATTGGTACTACAGTCCAGTGACCTTGGTTGTCTTGTGGTGCTATGGAATGCACTCCCCAAAAGCCCAGTTTCCCCTTGGAATGTAAATTTCATGAACAGCTTTACATCAGAGTTCACACCTGAAAACCTAGAAGCCCGTTTCCCTCCTAACCTGGTCTTCAACCACTCCAACACTCAACTTGCTTTCTTCATGTGGTCGTTAGCTAGAATCATCCTTTGGTTCCATTACGGCCACCTGTGCCCTGCCTCCCCCTTAAGTATCTGCCGCAGCTTCCTGGTATAATGTGCACATGGCAGAGGACCAAGCATGTTGGCGTGTGCTGACCTTACATGGCAGGAGCTAAACATCTCTGTGACACCACGCTGTGGGGCTGGGAGTATGAAGCAGACCTACAGAATGCTCAAAAACTACTCGGGAGAGGTGAACCCTGATGTCAGGATGGGGACCATGGTCCTGCAGGTGGGCTGTGCAAACAGGGTTAGGGTGCACCTACCTTTCAAATGTGTATTCGCTTTCAGCCCTGAAGTAGTACACGTGGGATTTGAAATGCAGCTTGAACACATAGTCCTTGTGGATGTTCTCAGATTCTGAGGGGATGGTGAGTGAGTAGCCCAGCAGAGGCAGGCTGGCGAGGGGGTGACTGTCCTGCAACAGGGAACAGAGGGGGCTTTGATGACATGGTCAGTGGTGTTGGGTAGGGTTGCTGTTGGCCAGTGTGCTGTGGTCCCTCCAGGAGAAGACCTGCTTTTTGTTTCCTCCCTTAAGGGCCAGTCTGTTAGAACAAGGCAAGCATCTGGCTCATTTTCGCCCCCCTCCCCACAAGACAGTATCGAGTCACCCCCTTCTCTTATAGAGCAGAGCTAGTAAGGCAGCTCATCTTTGAGCAACTGGATGTCAGTGTTCATTTAGAGCTGAAAATCTCTGATGGACGTGACAGGTCCTGGAACCCTGCAGTTCCCAGCACCGGACTCTCTCTGCCTGTCAGGTGCCATAGGCTCAGCCTCAGGGAGGCATTCCCCTGTGCTTGAGAGCAGGCGTACTTCAGGTTGGGGCCAGCTGCCCCGTGTGGGACACTTACCTGGTGTGACTTGTAGAAGAACAGGCAGAAGTTGGTGAACACCACCCACAGCTTCTGCCAGCCATTGCTGTTCTTGAACTTTCTCAGCAAGTTCCCAGAGAGCTGGTTCTGAAAGGTAAGTGGGGGTGGGGTGAAACACATATCAAAGACGAGCAGGGAGTTGGAAACACCAGGTCCATAGCATTTGCTGCATCACAAGAGCCAGGTCCAGAGTCCCAAGCACCAAGCCTGGGTTTCCCACATCAGACATCCTTTGTTGTACGTTGCCAGGTCATCAGGCTGTACGATGAATTCCTGACCTCGCACAGGTGTAAGTGCTTACTACAGTCACCCTTGAATGTGACATTAGGGAGCTAGGTGGTCGGTCACACGATGAGTGGTGTTCTAAGGAAGTGATTCAGGGACACCATTCAACACCAGAAGCAGAGGGTAGAGTGGGCATCCACAGTCAGGGGTGGCCAGCCAGAGCTAGAAAGGCACAGAGCATCCCTCCAGGGAAGAGGGCCTGGCTCTCGCTGCAGGCTAGGATCCTGAACGTCCGACCACCTTAACTATGAGAAGTCATCTAAGTCACTGGGATTCTGGACTTTTTCCCTGGAAAATCCAGATCAGCAGAGACCTCTGGAGCGGCTCTATGCTGCCACCTAGTGGGAAGGCCCAGAAGCCACTCTTGTTGAATTCCTGGAGTTCCTGTGAGCATTAATCCTTGCTGTGTGTAGTGAGGGCAAGGACACAACACAGACATCGCACTAGCTCCAGACAGTGAAGAGGTCCATCCACCTCCTGACAAGCCGACCTTTCACCCTGCTGCCAAGTGACATTAGCGGGGAGCATGGAAGTAGAGAAGGCTAATTGATGCCACCCAACAGTTGACTGAAAACGGTTAGATTGGCAAATTGTGTATCTATTACCTCCCAGGTCAGCATGTCAGGCTGAAGAGACAGCTCCTCGGCACGGAGCACATTCTGTTCTTGCAGAAGGCCTCAAGTGGGTTCCCAGCACCCACACTGGTGGATAGCAACGGCCTAGGTAACTCAGGCTCTAGGGGATTCAACACCCTTTTGGCTACCACAGGCAGGATGGTGCTCACATGCATATAACCCCACCCCTGCTGAGAGAAAAGCTTTAAGATACCTCTAAGTCTGTTTAACTACATTTTGTGAGTGCTGGTGTCAGGAAGGCCCTAGAGAGGTGGAAATGTTTACAAATTCCATCCTTCAGCTGTTCAGACTGACAGGAGACAGAGGAGTGAGCTGAGAAACCATCTGGTTTTTCAGGATGGTCCCCCCAGGATGGTCCTCTGCTGTCTGAGAGTACTGCTTCCCCCAGGATGGTCCTCTGCTGTCTGAGAGTACTGCCTCCCCCAGGATGGTCCTCCCAGGATGGTTTCTGGCTCACCATTCAACCATTCTGCCTGAACAGCTTCAACCATCCACCCATCTGGTTGCCACTACCTGCCTGCGGGGGTTGGGGGGAGGGCAGGGGATTCTGGGTACTGGCAAGCCTCGCTGCCCATGAGCCAGGACCCTAATAGACCCTTCTGTCCAGCCCTCCTTTTGGAACTCTCCCTAAACAACGCCACTGGTCTGTCATTGTGTCCCCAGTCACCAAACCCAGCGAAGCTGGTAGTGTCTGGCTTGTCACCGCACTCTGCCCTCTTAAAGCTGAGCCCGAGTTCACATGGGTGGCAGAATGAAGCATCTAGGAAGTGAGGCCAAGAGAACTTCTTCCTGGCAGCATCACATGGCCAGCAGCCTCACAGAGAGGAGGAGCTGTGTCTAGGGGTACTGCCTCTCCCAGGATGGTCCTCCCAGGATGGTCCTCTGCTGTCTGAGAGTACTGCCTTCCCCAGGATAGTCCTCCCAGGATGGTCCTCTGCTGTCTGAGAGTACTGACTCCCCCAGGCTGGTCCTCCCAGGCTGGTTTCTGCTGCTTTCAAGCACAGGTCCCCCTCTCTATGGTGACATGCCTCGCCTGGGATACCCTCACACACAGGCCAAGAGGAAGAGTGGCATGGAGTAAGGGCAGCAGGCAGGCAGCCACTCACTGGACAGGGCTTGGAAATGTGATCACAGGACACCAAGGCTAGACACTCACGGGAAAGGAGTGTGTGGGAGCGCTAGGGTCTTGGCTAGGGCCCCTGGAAAATGTCTTCAGGACACGGCTGTAGAAGGAAAGTCTGTAAACTGAAGGCCACTTGTCGAACACAATTCTAAGACTTTTGGGATGTATCTTAAAGAACTTGTGTGTATATCTCCAATTTTTTTTTTTTTTTTTTAGATCAAAGAACCAACAAACTACTACTGTCTTTGGCTCAGCCTTTCATGTGACATTATGTGGCCCGGGCAAGTCAAAGATTAGAACTTTAGAATTTTGTACATTTTGAAGAGTGAGTGGAGTCAGTCTGTAGAAACCTCACCCCTGCCCCATAGGGCCAGAGTTGGGAGGTACTGAAGACACAGAAGCAGCCACACAACTAGAGGGGACCAGGGAGCCTTGCACCAGCAGGTGTTGTTGGCAATTCGACAAGAGACAGCTTTGCTGTTCCCGAGTGTGCCAGGCTATGCAGTGGCTACTTTTACATGGGATTTAGAAAGCTGTGTGTAGTAATCCAGGGGAAGGTTCACCTTCAAAGCCACTTTTCAGGCACAAGTCACTGAGCCCATCTAGAGACGCCTACCCTGGGGTCCCTTCTTGGATGTCTCCTGTGAACTGTAACCGAGCCCTGCTAGAAACACCTCATCCTCTTTCAGACCTGGCTACCCCCCTCCCCCCCCCCCCTGCACCTCATTCAACAACTGTCATGGTGTGTGTGGCTATTTGTTGGGTATGGGCTGCACCACCATACAGGAGCAGAATCTTGCCCTTGGCTAACTCCATGGAAAGAAAAGACAATGTGGAGAACAAAGGAAATGAGGCAGCTCACACAGGCTGCTGGAAGCCAGAGGAAGGGGATCTGCCCTGCATTTACGAAGGAGAACACCAGCGTGCCCCAGCTGTAGGATGAGTACAGCTCCTTATACCCTTAGGCTGGCTCTTCTGCACCAGCTGATCAAGGCCCAGAGGCTTCTCGGTAAGCTTGAGGCTGGAGGTGAAAGCCAGCTCGGGCCCCGTTTCCCGGGCCCCGTTTCCGTACCTCCACTGCAATGCTGAAGTCCACCATGGAGACACTGGTGCTACGATGCCAGCACACGTGCACCATTGTGTTGCCACGGTGAGGGGCCTGGCGCTCCAGCGAGGTCCGAGAGGCGCTCAGATCATCCTCTGACTCCTGGTCAGCCGCTGTGGCTTCATCCGGGGACTCTGCGGGAGGTGATCGGGGCAGTACTGGTGTTTCTCTTCCCTAAGACCAGCCTGGATTGCTGGCAAGGCTCCCAGTGTGGTCCCCCAAGGGTGCCCAATGAGCAGGGTTCTAATGAGGCCTCCGAGGGACAGCATCCTCCCAGAATTCCCTGCCCTGGCTGGGAAGCCTTCCTGTATGTAGACACTAGGCCTGTGGGCTGCTTCTCGTCTTTGTGAACACCAGCTAATACGGGGCAATGTTGGCTTGGAAGAGATGACATCTGGTCCCTCTCATTATCAGGAAGGATCCACTTTTCAACAAGTTAAGTTTCTTAACCTTTAACATTGATCCCTAAGGCAAGGATAGGAGGCCTACCTGCTAGGGGTTCTGAGTGTGTACGGCGTTCTCCCTCTGTGAGGCAGAGCCCTCCCTGCCTCTCCCTAAGGGGACAGTCCCTGTAGCCATGGCCTTGGGCACTGCACCGAGGGCACATCCACACTACTCACTGTTGTCAGGGGGGCTGCTGGCAAGGAGCTCAGGGGCGGGTCCATTGCTTTTCTCTGCCAGGTCAATGGCCATCTGGATGTCCTCCATCCATTTTCCCATCTCTGAGCGGGAACTGAAGACAGAGATGACATCGGCTTGTCAGACCATGGCCAGTCAGAGGCAGACAGTAAGAGGTCAGGTTCACGAGTTACCTGGCGGCCACGATGATGGACTGCCGCTGACCCCGCAGGGTCAGGCAGTGCGGCACGCCCCACTCCTCCTCACTCTCCTCGATCTGTGGAAGTAGAGTTTATCGAGTCACCACTGGGCAGCAAGCCAGGCACCCGGTGCATTTGTTGACACTCATCAAACTGGCTACCAGATCAGTAAAGACAGAATCAGAGCGGGACTCAGGGCCCAGAGGAGCTATTTCCATAGTCAGGGAGGATGCTCTAAGGCAAAACTCATTTACTTCCTCTCCACCTTATGAGAAGGTTGGCATAAGCCAGGTCCTTATGCAGAGGCAGGTGCCCTGTGGATACTTGATGGCCAGGATGCAGGTAAGAAAGATTGGCTTTGTTCTCACTGGATAGGCAGCTAGGGCCAGCAATGAGACAAGAGAGGCAAGCTCATATACAGCCTAAACTCTCCCTGGATTCTACAAAGACCATCCTGAGGCCTCACGGGTGTGGACGAGGTAGTGTCTCTCCAGGGTCCTCCTTGCTAGCGGACCCCGAGGGATGTGCTCTTCACAAAGGGGACATGCCGGCACTGGACTCTTACCGTCATGCCGTAGAGCGGGAGCTGTCCGTGGACTTTAAACTGATTAGAAGCCGTCAGCCCCCGGCTGGTATACAGCAAGACATCGTTGAACTAGAGGTACAAGCAGAAGTGTGTGAGCTGAATGGGTCCCTCTTACCTCCCAGGTCCTCCCAAGGGGGTGGGCGAGGACCTTCCTTGTGCACTGGCAACATGGTTCTGGGACTGTCAAGGACAAAGTGGCTTGCCCCACTCACCAGGAAGAACATGCGCTGTTGAAGCCCCTTCCCGGAGAGCTTGCTGAGGCTGCCCAGGCGGATGAACTCCTGCAGAGGGGACAGAACCTCAGCTTACTGAGAGGGCGAGAGTCTCGGTGGTGCCTGGATTCTGCCCTCCTCGGCCCTCACCCTGTCCCGTGACAGTACAGCACTGAACAGCGATCACTGTATGCGTGCTTGCTGCTTGCCCCCAGCCTCCTTGCTGTTAGGTCATGGCTGAGGGGCCATCTCTCTTGTTCCCAGGAACCTCTGCAGCAGGCAGCCAGGGGCCAGGGAAGATGATACTGAGGGTAGATCACTCTTCTCCGTGATCAACAGCTGTGGTTTTTAGGGACCGGTAGCTGTTGAGTATGAATGAGCAACGGCAAAAGAATCTGAGGAACTCCGCCTCTTGAGCCATGCTTTCCCTGAACTCCAGATTCCCAAGAGCGGGCATCTCACAGGAGCAAGCACATCAGCAAACAACAGTGTTGTGTGCTTTTAAGAGCAGGTCCTTTCTTTTTCCTTTTCCCTTTCTTTCTTCCTTTCTTTCTTTCTTTCTTCCTTCCTTCCTTCCTTCCTTCCTTCCTTCCTTCCTTCCTTCCCTCCTCCCTCCTTTCCTTCTTCTTGTTCTCTCTCTCGTTCTCTCTCTCGTTCTCTCTCACTCTCTGTCTCTCTCTCTCACTCACTCTCTCAGAGACAAGGTTTCACCACATAACTCTGGCTGGTCTAGAACTTGATACCTAGACCATCTGATTCCGAACTCCTAAGTCACTCTTGCCTCTGCCTCCAAAATGCTGGAATAAGGTGTGTGCCACCATGGCTGACCTAAGATGAGAGGCTTGCTAGGCTGGCCTCAACTCCTGAGCTTAACTAACCCTCAGCCTCTGGAGAATCTGGAATGATAGCCATGCACCAGTGTCTAGTAAGATGCCCGTAAGACCTACCACTCGTGACGACCACTGCTGACTTCTGTGTTGCCTGATTGGGAATCACTCTCCCTAAGGGCCTCTCGTACCTTTCTGATTTACTCAGATGACTGTGAACAGTTCAGGGAGGCAACGTGGTGAGCTAACGCCTGCATTCGTAAGGCAGCACCGAACCTCATAGGGACATGCCAATTCCAACCTCACAAGTAGACAAACGCCCTTTGCTGAGCGGGTGGTATGTGTCTGACACGTCTATGTGTTCCTAGTAGCTCCCGAAGTTCAGTGTTATCCCCATGTTCAGACAGACGAGCAAAATGGTTAAGAAACTTGCCCAAGAGTATCTGGATGGCTCACGGATGACAAACCCTTGTGATGCCGGGCTGTGTGGCTGCCGTTCCGGGAGAGATGGCTGCCCTGAGCTGAGGCTCAGAGCATGGCTGTGACTGCCGTGGGGTAGCCTGGGCTTAGAGCATGGCTGCTGAAGCCTCCAAGCAGACCTGATGCAGCATCCGAGGTGATCCTAGCAAGCCCGAGCTGCTTTAGTCTTACAGCATAGGGCACTAATGTGGAGAATTCCACTTCAATGGGCAAGCAGGCCCAGACCGTTTGGGTCTGGGTTACGGTTAGGTACACGCAAATATCCAAGGCTTCTCCCATGGGTCTCAAGTCACATGGATTAGAGGTTTCCTGAGTGAGGGCTAGGGGAACCCCTGTGGTAAAATGCTTGCTATGCAAGCAGAAGGACCTAAGTTTGAACCTTAGCGTCCATGTAAAACGGGCAAGCATGGTGGTGTCCAGCTGTGATGCCAGTGCTGGGGACAGGAGACTCCCTGGGGCTTGGTGGCCATCCAGCCTAGCCTATACATGCATGCATGAACACACACATACAGTGTTACCATGGTGAGCTGAGTGTGACAGCTCATAACCTATAATCCTAGTATTCAGGAGGAGGAGGCAGGAGGATCAAGAGTTTGAGAGCAGCCTGGGCTAGGGGTCAGAGGCCAAGCATGTCCAGGACAGGGCTGGGGCAGGGTATGAATGCAGCCAGCCATCCCATAGAGAGATCAGGTGAGATGTGATAAGTGAGTGAATAATTATGTCTCCTGGATGACCGCCCCCACCCCCCACCCCGAGGAGAGTAACAGAACAAACGTGGGCTATTTCCTATCTCTCCGTTCCCGCTGGGCTGGAAAGAAGGTGCAGCATTAGTCACATGACCCCCGAGTGCCTGTTTCTGACATGGTGCCAGCAGGACAAGTGTGCTAACAGAGTAACCGAGCGCAGCTTGTCCACAACCATTCATCCCATGGAGCTCAGATCACAAGTGTGTGTGTCACTATCAGACCACAAGTGTGTGTGTGTGTGTGTGTTTCACGGCCTCGGGCCACAAGTGTGTGTGTCACAGACTTGGATCACAAGTATGTGTGTCACCCACCTCTTGGACCATAAGTGTGCATCTGTCACGGTCTCGGGCCACAAATGTGTGTATCACCATCTCAGACCATAAGTGTGTGTGCATGTGTGTATCGGACCCTAGCCCTGACCATCACCATCGTTGACATTTTTTCACTTACGTAAGTTTAAAAAACTTAAGTAAGTTTTTATGACATATTTTCTGTTTTCACTTACATAAGTTTAAAAAGCATGAAAGCTTTCTTAAACGGTCTTTGCACTGTGTGTGTTGGAGGAGGGGACCTGGGGGGGGGGTCACAGGACATAAATAAGCACATTAACCAATCAGGAGGCCAGAGTTAACCTACTATGCTAGCACACACTAGGTGTTCCCCTGCTCTCCCAGGTGTTGGGAGGAGACCAGAGCCCGCCAGCCTCACCTTCCAGCCCCGACACCCTGTCTGACATTACCCTTCCTGGGATCACAAGATTGTCAATGCCGATCAGATCTTTCTTGAGTTCATGCAGCTTCTGGAAGTTCTCCATCTTGATCATGGTACCGTGCAGCTGTGCCACCATCTCTGTGATCTCTGCCAGCGCAGCTGAGGAAGGGAAAAAGGCTGCAGCTTAGCACAGACGGGACCATCAGCCCGTCAGGATGAGCTTATCCCAGGATGCTTTGTCTCAGCCGGTGCGATGAGCTCCAGGCCCGCTCCACCCTCAGACATACTACCCAGTTTGTCCAACAGACATTTACTGGGCATCCAGTGGTCAGAAGGATGGGAGGAGGCTCAGAGGGCACAAAGGGTGTCTTAGCCCCATGGTGCTCATGCAGAGAGGGACCCAGGAGCAGCCTCGTCACTGGTCCCTGATTAACGAGGCCACCTTATGTCTTAACAGGTAACACTCAAGCCCATTTAACTTTTAAGGACAAATGAGCCCCACAAGTGACTAGAGAAACACAATACAAATTGGCCAGGCTTGCTGAGGGGATCACAAACCCCGCCTTGTGGGTGACTCACTCAAACCTGAGAGGGGCCTTTAGCCATCTCATCCTGGCATAGCTGACTGGTGATGCCAGTGGTGTGAGCAAGATGGCAGAGAGGGCAGCATAAACTCAAGGGTCAGGCAGAGGTCAAGGTGTTGCTCCCTCAACCCCCAGTGGGCCTGAGGTGGGAGTGCTGAGTGCAAAGGAGAGGAGTGAGTGCTAACAGGAAAGAAAAAAAAATAGTGTTCTATCTACCGGGATCACCATAGGAAGATCAGGATGGTAACCACCACACGATGGAACCCTGGGATGCTACAACATTAGACGGTCCACAGAGACCCCCAGTGGGCACAGCATCCTGTGCAGTAGTGTGGGTCATGTACACGCACATCCTTACCTCTGCAGTCCCTGAAGTCGGCGTGGCTTGGAGGATGGTGCTTGCACAGCCTCTCCAGGACCTGCTTGTAGTGCATGAGCCGGTGCAGCGGGCGCAGGAGGAAGGTGTTGAGGGGCAGGTAACACACCTTCTGCAGCTCGAAGTCTCGGCAAAAATGTTCCAGCCGCCGGGAGCCCTTGATGGATGTCTCCAGGGCCTCCAGGGCCTCGCTGTGCTTCCACAGATGGGCCGCCAGGTGCTTAGGAGGAAAGCAATGGTCCTATCAGCACGCGTGACGTGGGGAAACCGAGGAAACCTCTGTGCTCGTGATTCTACATGTTTTATTTTTCGTAGGTCACTACTTTGTTAGTTCAAGGAGCTGCTAAACATGACACGGAACACTCCGTGAAGGCAGTGATCGGTTTGAGATGCACTTGCATTAGGAAATGGGTGAGCTACGGGAGGAATATCAGAGGCCTACATATCTCTCGGAAAACAGAGGCATGCAAGGCCAGGCTGCACTCTCTTTGTGTGCCCTTTCATTGTGTGCCTTGGGGGTGGGTGGGCTGACACTGGCAGATGGGTAGCTCACGGTGTGGGCTGGAGACCACACACTGCAGAAAGACCTGACTGTCATATGGTGATAAAACCATAGGCCAGGTTCTCCTGGTCATGCTATATGCAGTGACATGTTCTAACACAAGACAGCACTGCAGAGCTCAGCTGAACTCAATGCACATAGTGGGGGCACACAGGAGAGATGGCCACAGGGCTGTTCTCCTGTGTGCTGGCCAAAGAGCTGGGTGACTCTGCTTAGCATGAGCAAATGCAGTTTGGTGCCTGGGCCGTGGGGGCGGGGCAGCAAAGACAACAGCAAACAGGCATCACTGCTAACCCAGGATGCTACATTTCTTGAATCATCTGCTGCTTTAGAAGAATTCTTTAATACCAACAATAAAAAAACAAAACAAGACGAACCAACAAAACCCATGCGACTCAACTCACACCTCACCACGGCCGCCAGCGCCCTCCCCAGTCTATTTTTGCTTTGCTTGAGCAGAGCCCCACACTGCAAACCCTTGAGGTTGGCGTGGGGCTGGAATGCAATAGAGGCTGAGGAGGCTGGCTGAGCACAAAATGTCAGCCCATGGACTGAGGAACGCGGTGCCTGGCACAGAAGGTATACTTTTAAGTCTTCCATGCTGGTTGATGGAGAAGACAGAATTAGCAGCTTTTGGTGGAAGAGCAGTGGGGGTTCTTGGCAATCAGGCCAGAGAAGGCAGCGGCCAGCTAGTGATCAGCATCGAGAGAAAATGTCCCTGGGAGTGGGACAAGTCTCCCCCGCTGTGCCCCCAAATAAGGGGGGGTTTGGTTTTTCTTTCAGATAAGTGGGAGCCAGAGTGGGCTGAGGTGAGCACACGGCAAGAGAAGAGCTGTCTTAGGAATGGCCGGTAACTGAGGTACACAGCCATCAAGTCACATCACGGAAGAAAGAAGCTAGCTGGGTCAGGCTAGGTCTGTACCATTCGGCCACAGGACACTCTGTGGAAGATCAAACTGTGAATCTCTGAAAGACCCAGTGTGAGGACAGAGAGGTGGCCAGCGGAGGAGGCACAGCAAGCTTAGCTAAGACAGGGTCCTACTGTCACAGCCCAGGCTGCTCTGGAGCCTCAGGTCTTCCTGTCTCAGCTCCCTGAGCAGCTGGGATCACAGGACTGTACCACCAGGTCCAGCTCCACAGCACATTTTAAAGGCATCAATTAAAATGATTCTGTCTGATGCTATCACAGTGGGACTTTTCTTCATACTCAGAATGTCTGATACCAAGGGTGAGCCCCTAAGTGGACCAGAGGTTTAGGCAGTGGTAATACTGCATTACCGTTTCATCAATCTTAGTGGAAAATGTTACAAACAGTGAAAACCATGAGAGTGTGTGGGGAACCTATCTGCTCTGAATAAAACTTAAAATTGCACTGAAAAAGCAAATTATATTTTTAAAATACAGATAGAAAGATGCCTGTTACTCAGAAAACCAAGTTCTGTGCTAAGCCCACCCCCACGGTGCTAAGACTCGGCTGTGGAACTTGCCAGGCTCTGCTTGCTTTTCTTGACTGATACCTGACACTTCAATCTCACACAGCCTCTCTCTGATGCTGTCCCACACTGCAGCACGGTATGCTTTAAATAGGGTCAAACACTGATGCTTCAGGATCTACTGAGTTACACGCTAATCTTCATTAAGAAGTGGGGAGGGCTGAGGACGTGGAGAAGGAGAGTGTTGCGTCCATACACACACACACACACACACACACACCATATACACATACACACCATAAATACACATAAACCACATACACACCATACATACACACACATACACACACACATATCAT
>NW_021604567.1:18574332-18577129 GCF_004785775.1 Grammomys surdaster | reverse complement strand
ATAACAACACACCACCCACACACAGATACTGCCTACACACACACATACCACACCATACACACACTCCATATATACCACATACACTGTCTCCACCCCATAACAACACACCATCTGCACACAGATACCTGTTCCACACACACACAATAACACCCCACACAGAGCAGGAAGTTGACAAGAAATGTCTTGGGCAGCTCTTTATCCCAACACAGCGACAATGGGAAATAGCCAAACAGACAATGGGAATGGATTCAAGCCTCACAGCACCCTCAATCCTGTGGGCGTCCTCCTACACGGTAGGGTCTCCTTACCATGGACAGCGGGCTGTAGTACTAGCTGGCTCTGCCACAGTGGAGGCAGCATGAGTGGCTGCCTTCTTAGGGATCATTCTTTTCTTGGGACAGCTATCAGGAACTGAGGTTACTGGCATGCCTCAGCTGCTGAAACTTAACACTTCTTAAAAACATACACACAGATATGTTCAGCAGACAAATTGTGTGAATCAAAGCAAAACCTTCTGTATTACAGGCATCACTAAATGTGTCCAAATGGGCAAGTATTAATCATAGACAATGGTAGGAGAGGATTGTGGGCTAATGCTTCCTAGCTCTCTTGGGTATACGTTCATTGTAGATGCTGCTGTTTAAAAACGGATTTGCCTTTGATGGGTTTAAAGACAGGGGATTTATTGGAAGGCCTAGATAGTCTGTCACCTAGGACTTTGTCATGCACAAAGGAAGTCAGAACAACTGACTGAGGAAACATTCAGTAGAAACATTGTCTGCATTGTTTTTAAGGTTGCGAGTGACCTGTGTATAACTAAATACCTGTGGCTTGTCTCCAACGCAGTTCCCCAGTAACGTTCTCTAGAAAGGTGAATGGACTGACTACATGGTCATCCCTGGGTGCTTTTCAAATGTTGACAGGCCAGGATACCCGCCTCCCCTCGCCCCGAACCAGTCCCAACCAGCTCACCTTCATGCCCTGAATGTTCTTCAGCATGACGTCCCCGATTCTTTGGTAATCTCCTCTGATGTGGGCATTTGAGCGGCCTTCCCTGCAGCAGATGAGGTAGACACACAGAGTTAGTGATGAAACACCCACTTGAACATCTCTCTTCCAATCACCCAGATGGATTCCTCTCCAGTGGTTCCTATGTATTTTTCTTGGGAGCATATTCATTAAGTGCTGGAAGACCTCTAAATTAGCCCCCAGTTCAGTAGAGCCTTCCTCTTCTATCCACTAGTGAGTCCAGCACTCCGGAGGCTGTGGTAGGAGGATTGTGAACTCAAGGCTAGCCTGAGCTATATAGTAATACCCTGTCTCAAAAATCAAACCAACAAAAGATCTCCATTTGTTTTTGAAAGATAACGATGGTTGCGTTTTATGGAATTTTTTTTTCCTTCTACACATGAGTCATGAGATCAGCCAGCATAAACAACATTTGCACCAATTTGCTTATGCACTGATTCCATCCTTGGGACTAGGAGACACTCAAAGGGAGCACGATACCATCCCCAATCAGGGGCTCTGTTCCCAAGAGATCTTAAATCAGAAGCAATGAACCTCTTGTAAAGCCCTAAGGAAGCAACACTGTGACTGAAGACTCTCAGGAGATCCATTCCTGGAGGGGGAGTGGTGGTGTGCCGATGACAGAGAGAGGCAGGATGGATGACCAAGTAAAGTGGGGGTAAGGCAGCTTCCCCCCACACACACACACACATACAGGCCATAGACGGTGAACCCGTCTCTAGAGTACTAGGGCTCAGTGCCTTGGCAGACATTCCTAACTCAGGGCTCAACTAGCAAAGAGAAAATAGTATTTGCTGACCATTTCCCTGATTAAAGTGAGCACAATATAGGCACTGACTCAATTTGACCTTCAAAGCAAACTTGAGAGGCAACTGTATCTTTCTTGTTTCATCTCTAGCTGAGGTACATAGAAACATGCTTGTCACGAGGCCATGAGCTTGCACTTGGCCGTGGCAGTTTAGTCTCTAGGGCTACGCTTTGTACCACATGCCTGTTCACATCCTAATTTAGCGGTAGGAATGGAGTCCTAAGGAGACTTCCTTCTTGTGTCTACTTGCTGTCTGAGTGCGCTCTCTCTCTCTCTCTCTCTCTCTCTCTCACACACACACACACACACACACACACACACACACATACACACACACACACAGAGTCTGCATGCAGCATGAAGCCACATTTATAGGGCATTAGCTCTGGGTGATGACACAGGAACAGGCTGCAGCCATCTACAGCTCTGCACAGCATAGCACATCTGTCTGCCCCACCCTCCCTGATCAGACAGAGCTCCAAGGCAGAGGAGTCAAACATAGGACAAGCCCATGGGACAGGGAACAAGCCTCGAAGTCTTGCTACCTCATGTGGGATTCTCCAGTCGACACACCTAAGGCATTTATTTTACTAAGAACAACCCAAAGGTCATTTTATTATCAAGAACATGAAGAAGTAATTATAATTTGTCTAGAACATCCTCCGGATCTTAACCCCACAAGAAAAGGGTCCTTGTTTGGAAGGCAGGGCCACATATTTGTTGTCTGGATAATTACTGCACTGTAACAGCTGAAAATTCTTTTGACAATTTCATTTAGGAAAACCATGATCCACACAATGTGATTAATTTAGTTCCATGAATACCTATATGTGACTTCATGTGCATCGAGTCAATGTATACAATGTGTACACAGAGACAATGTATACAATGTGTACACATAGAGACAATGTAAACAATGTGTACACATAGAGACAATGTATACAATGTGTACACATAGAG
>NW_021604567.1:18573915-18574322 GCF_004785775.1 Grammomys surdaster | reverse complement strand
ATGTATACAATGTGTACACTTAGAGTCAATGTATACAATGTGTACACATAGAGACAATGTATACAATGTGTACACATAGAGACAATGTATACAATGTGTACACAGAGACAATGTATACAATGTGTACACATCGAGTCAATGTATACAATGTGTACACATAGAGTCAATGTATACAATGTGTACACATCGAGTCAATGTATACAATGTGTACACATAGAGACAATGTAAACAATGTGTACACATAGAGTCAATGTATACAATGTGTACACATAGAGTCAATGTATACAATGTGTACACATCGAGTCAATGTATACAATGTGTACACATTGAGTCAATGTATACAATGTGTACACATAGAGACAATGTATACAATGTGTACACATCGAGTCAATGTATACAATGTGTAC
>NW_021604567.1:18563243-18573905 GCF_004785775.1 Grammomys surdaster | reverse complement strand
GTATACAATGTGTACACATCGAGTCAATGTATACAATGTGTACACATAGAGACAATGTATACAATGTGTACACATAGAGACAATGTATACAATGTGTACACATAGAGTCAATGTATACAATGTGTACACATAGAGACAATGTATACAATGTGTACACATAGAGTCAATGTATACAATGTGTACACATAGAGACAAATACCATGCATTTTGGGAGGCTTTCTGGTCCTGAATGAACACTTGGACCAGTGTGAACTGGTCAGTCGCTTGACAGCAGACAGACCAGGAAGGAAGGAGAAAGAAAAGGACACAAAAGCAACCAATCACCAGCAGGCGAAGCCAGCTCACAGTAAGGCTCCCTGGGCTGGAGGCTCCTATCCCAGCAGCCCTCACAGGAGACAGAGAGATGCTGCAGGAGCAGGTAGGCAAAGCCTGTCAGAATCAGCAGTCCTTGGCTCTCCTGCTCAAAACCCAACCTACGTTCAACACAAGATCCACCCAGAACCTAAAAAGAGGTGTCTCATAGCATGCCAGTGGCCTGTCCACACGCCTCCCAGACCTCCAGCTAGGGCACATGAGGACTAGCTCTGCGGACCAGCTTGGAGACTCACTCTGTGTGAGTAACCCAGTGTAGATCTAAGCATGTTCATAACCCCAGCCTGGCCCCTCTCTTGTAACAAAAGGTCTACAATAAGGAACAAGCTTCCTGCCTCAGCCTTTGGACTGATGGTGCCTCGGCTGGAGAGGGTGAAGGCACTACTGTCAATCGTGATGGGACCCACACATGAAGGAGTATGACCAACTCCTGAAAGCTAACCTCTGACCTCCATCGGTAGACTATGCTGTGTGTATCTGTACACACACAGAATTTTTAAAGTACTTTTTTTAAAAAAAATCAACTGAACTCACGGTATTCAAAGGAGCGTTCTGTAATGATGAAAAAGTTCTTTTAAATCTGTTACCCATGATATCAGCCATTTCCACAGAACAGGTGGTTAAGAGATACTGAGATGCTAAATATAACTCCTTGTTTGCGTAGCTCAGCATGGCTAGGGGTACCAGGGGACACGTCTGCATGTGAGTGTCTTAGAGGACATGCCTGAATGTGCATGTCTTACTCGGTTGTCCTTTTACTTCCACAGTTATCTTGGGTACTGACAAAATAGCAGGAACATCAGAGTCTTTAGGTGTGAGCCACCCCTGTCAGGAGAGCAGGGGATGGGGTACAAGCATGTGCACACATGTGCAAGTGTGAACAGGATCATTCAACATGGACTATAGGGGAAGTTGTTTGCTTCTTTTGAGACAGGGTGAGGAGCAAAAGCAGCCACTCTGGGACTGACAGCCTCTCTGCTGAGGAGCTGTGTGGGGTACACCCAAAGGCCTGTGGGATGGCTGTCTGCTATAGAGAAGGCAGGAACGCAGCCTAGCCAGCCCACAGCCGTGGGAAGGGGTTCCTTTGTAAAGCCATCCTGAGCAGGCCTTATATTCAGTCTGAGGTCAGAGGAAGAGAACAAGTTTAACCTCAAAGCTGTCACCTCAGAGAGTGCAGCATCTGGGATGATGGCCAGGGACACCTGAGGGAGGTGCAGAAAGGTCTGCTTGCTCCTCCGAGCTACTGAGAACTAGCCCTTCTCACCCCTGCCTACTGATCAGGCAGACAGAAACAGGAGAGGAAGGCTCTCGGTAATGAGGGGTAGGGTGTTCAGTGTTCAGAAGGAGTATCAAAAGTATTCAGTATTCAGATCAAAACCCAGTGTTGCGCTGCCTAACACATCCTAAGCTTTGTGAGGGTGAGGGAAAGGAATTAGAGACAACATATAGATGGCTCAGACAGGGCAAGGGGAGCCAGCTTGCAGGCACCTCAGTACCAAGAGCATGAGGGGAGGCAGCACGCAGGCAGGGGCAGTGCCATAAGCAAGGAAGGTGCTGTTCTTTCCTCCTCTGGCCCTGCAGGCCCCTGCGACATTCTTTCTTTTGTGAAAGTGTCACAAACACATCACAGCCTTTCCTAATGGAGACTGTCTGCACACTTGGAGAATCTGTCTCTGGACAGGTTCTCTGTCTACCTTGGAGGTGGGGTAGCTGTGTGTGACATTTTGCAAGTCATCTCAGACATGAAATTTCAAAGTTGGGTGGAATATCCACACATCCCAGGGGGAGTCTTGGTCGCTTTCTCTGAGTGTGTTTGAACAGCTGAGTAAACAGGCCTTTGATTTCAAATGGAAAAGGCATTTCAGCCATGTCTCAGAACTCATCAAACCACTTACTGTTTTGAGGAAGGTGTACGTTGGCTTTGGCTAGCCTGACGCAGCCCTCAGGCCTTCATCTTGTGCTTGGGTGTGTTTGCATGGCACAGAGGGACAAGAGTGTTAACAGACTGGGGGTGGGTGAAAAATTCCAGAAAACCTCCTGATGTGAGCTCTGTCCTGGGCTTTCCCACCGTTGACAGGTCTACAGTCCCCTGTGGGCCTGCCAAGGGGAAAACCACACATGCACCAAATCTGAGGAACTTCTGATGCAGAGAAATTTTTCTAATTTTTTTTTCTTTTAACAGTGATAACTGAAAACAGCAATGGACTGGGCATGGTGGCACCTGATTTAATCCCAGTACTCTGAAGGCAGAGGCAGGGGGGATTCCCTGTAAGTTTCAGGGCAAGCCAGCCTGATCTAACAGAGCAAGTTCCATGAAAAAAAGAGAACCAAAACAAAACCAAATCAAAACAGAAGAAAACCATCAAAGCCTGAAAATGGCAAGGAATAAAATCTACATTGTGACAACAGAACACAACACTGTTGCTTTGTTTCCATGAGAGACAAAGAAAGTTCAACTAGAGGGGAGAGAGCGAGGCCTGCACAGGAAATCTATCATGTCAGCAAATCTGAGAGTATTTCAAATCCAGTTAACATTTTAGAAAGCTTAGGTTGGGCTGGGAGATGGTTTAAAGTCAGTGGCTGCCAAGCCTGAAGTTTAATTCCCAGGGCCCCTTTATTTATTTTTTTTTTAAGCTGGACGTGGCTGCTTATGTCTGCCCATCCCAGCATGTCTGTGGCCATATGGGAGGTGCAGGCAGCAGAATCACCCAGAAACGTGTAGGCTAGTCAGCCCAGAGTGTGCAACAGAAACATGAGACCCCATTGCAGCAAGATGGAAGGCAAGAACCAACCCCCCAAAGTTATCCTCTGATCTGCACACACCCACCCTGGCCGGAACCCAACCATACCCACACATCACACATATCTACAAAATAAAATAAAAAAAAAATCCCAACCCATCAGCTTTCCTCCTTCCTGTGTGGGGCATAGTACGCGGAGCTGGTTGTCAACACTTGATCTTTAAATGTATGAAACAGTCCTATGAGGAGAGTCTTCGGACTCACGGTTTACAGGTGAGCGAGTACCACTCAGCCACGGACAGCTGGATGTCTACCTAGGGGAGCTTCAAGAGATGCCAGGGCTTCGTCTGTGTGTGCTACCAAAGTGTTTTACAACAGCCGTTTGTTTCTGAACTACCTTAATTAGCATGAGCTAACCTGTGTGTTTCCCATAATACATAAAGGCATAAACCTTTACCTAAACTGTCTATCTGTCTGTCTGTCTGTCTATAACTGTGCAAACTCTCTTCTTAATAAACTTGACTGTGACCTATTATTCTCACTGATATTCTCATGGTTGCCTGCTTTATGGAGGCATTACTGTTCCATGTCCTCCAAAGCCAGGCTAGAAGCAGGGTTCTGTGCTTCCCCCGGACACTGAACCCTCCTTTGCAGACTCTTGGCCTAGTACCATCTGTGAGCAAAGCCCAACACACAGGGTCACTTATTACATCGGCCAGCTTCTTGATGCCACCACACCATAGTCTGTTTCCTTCATGCATGAACTTGTCATGCTTGTACACAGAATGAAGAAGTGCAATTCAATTCACTCTGTGAAACGCAAACCAAAGAATCCTAGGATCAGTATTTACCATTTACTGGGTAGAGCTGTTCCCCAGAAGCAGTTACCCCAAGAAGTACCAGAGAAATAAAAATTTCAGCATCTCAACCACAAAGTCCAAACTAAACAGGGTTGACAAGAGCCTAGCAATCTGCATTTTTCAAATCCCTCCATGGCCTTCAAGTATGGCCAGGGATGGAGTTTGCACCACGGAGAACTACTTTCTGGAATGGACAGGCGCCCTCTGCTGGAGAGACCTAGAGTTGCAGTTACTCCCCACTAAGGAGTGCTCTGCTAGGCTTTATTGGAAACTCACTCCTATGGCTCAACTCTGTCCTCTGGTACAAAATGGACAACAGCTCACCAATCTCAGAGGACTGGCCTACGGGTACCAGAAAAGCATGTCATGTGTTCGAGGCTAAGGTCCCTTTATTTTTCCAGTCATCTCACTTTGAATGGCATACGACCTTATTCCTTCATTCCAAATGGGAGCCTCAGGTTGAATAATTTGGCTTCAGACTGACAGCAATCCTCCTGCCTCCATGGGATTCAACAACACTGAAGGACACATAGCTCCCTTTGGAAGCCTTTCACTTAAACTCAGCTCCTGCTAGAATGGGCCATCGGTATCCCCATGTCCCCATCCTCAGCAAGGCTGGGGCCTGGTAAGTAAACCCTGCCAACCCCTCCCCCCAAGGGAAGGCCATTTTACACACTGATGCACTTAGGGTTCATGCTGGCACTGCGAAGCGGTCTCACACATCAGGCATGGGGTTCTGCTTTTCTATTAAAGTGATATTCGACGGCCTTAGTTGGAACTGCCAGAGATAACAGCCTCAGAGCAGGCTCCTTCAGGACCTCACTGTCACTAAATGTCCCCCTCCCAACCACTTCCAATCAGAAAGCAAGGAGGGCACAGCACACACATCCACTGCTGCAAGAGCATAGGAGTAATCCTTTGCTATTTTCTCCCACATTTTCGAATGCATATCTGGTAGACAATCAACCCCCCAATGTGTGTGACCACTGTGAGTTCCAATGGCCTTAAAAAGGCCTATAATCTTTTTATATAAAAGGTTCTATCTTAGGTGAAGTTACATCAGATTTTCCATTCCACAGTAAACAAAATGTTTCCATTTTTTAAAAAATACTGTCACCTTCACCCCTACCTCAAGGCTTTATTTGGTATGTAACAGAGAGACTTAGGTATTGTTTTTAACCACTCCTTCCGTTGATGGATATTTAGATCACGCGAATGTTTTAGTTCTGTGTTGGATGTCTTTGCTCATGTCATTTCATGATACTAGAATATATCCTTATAGGTCAGCAGTTAAGAGTACTTGCTGGACAGCCATGGGGACTGAAGTTCAGATCCCAATACCCAGGTAATGTCAGGTTGGTTCTTACATGCTTCTAACTCCCAGCTCCAAGGGACCTGCCACTGTCTCTGGCTTCCATCTGCTGACAGGTGAGCACACCTGTACACACACATGCACATACACTCATGGAAGCATGTGTCTGAGCACGTGTGTGCGTGCGTGCGTGCACACACACACACACACACACACACAAATAAAACAAATATTTTACAAAATTATATCCTGGGCTATTAAGATGGGTAAAGACGCTCGCTTTCCATGCAAGTTTGGTGACCTGAGTTTGATCTCCAGAGCCACATAAAGGTGACAGGTGTAGGAGGAGCTAAGGTGGGAGGAGTCAGGAGAGGAAGAGGAGGAGTTGGAAGAGGAAGAGAAAGAAGGAAGAGGAGAAGCTAGAGAGGGCAGAGATGTAGAAGGATGGAGAACCACACAGGTATGGAGAGCACTCGTGGGGAACAACTTAGAAACTTATAATTAGGTTAGCTAATTGGGATACAACTCTCTTTGTTATTAATCTTGTCATTAATCATTATCAAACATATAAAGCCTTTGATTCATCTATAAGAATTAGAGTCTCATTCTCTTACTGGGCCCGCATGGATGGCGGAATGGTCTGGGCAATGCCCAGCCTTGTGGAGACAGCGTGGAAGATTGGCAGAGCCATCTCTCACGCTGGCATCTAGTGGGTGGCAGGGCTGGAGTTTCTGGTGGGCCAGTTCTAGCTGCTGCACACATGTGGCCTCTGGCCATGGAACATGATGGCTGAGCTAGGCAGAGCTGCTGCAGCTTAGATAGTCAGCTTGACCAGTGGCCGATTTTTTAAATAATTACTACAACAGACAGGAGTGACCAATCAAGAGTTATCTCTGAATCACATGCACAAGGTAGCATGTTTATCCACAGATACCATGTACATAGACTGCAATAATAAAACATATTTATATCCTTATGATAAGGTAAAACTGTGTGCATATGTGTTGCATAGATTTTATATTTTCAAAATACTCTTTTAAACCTGTTAGATGAAATACAGCATTTTATCTGTGTATATATGTACACATATAAAATATATATATACACACACATATGATGTATATGTCGCTTCACAATAACTACTGTAAAACAAGCAGCAGTGAAATGTTACTTCACAAACACTTCCTATCCCTCTACTTACTGTCCCACAGTCCCCGAGAAGCAAGTATCTTTACTTTAAAATAGCCATGTAATTAGCATAAG
Organism: Grammomys surdaster; assembly: GCF_004785775.1. Taxonomy (NCBI): domain Eukaryota; kingdom Metazoa; phylum Chordata; class Mammalia; order Rodentia; family Muridae; genus Grammomys; species Grammomys surdaster. Next base: position 18,567,357 of record NW_021604567.1, on the reverse strand, counting down.
AAAATGCATTTTGAAGAGTCCTCAGACAAAGGCAAAGACCCACACAGTATTTCATTGGAAAATATTTTAAGGTTGGCTTGCCTTAGACGTTTAGCTCTTTTGCTTGTACAGGACAACTCAAGATTGGACAGGGACGGTGACATGAGGGTGTGGACGAAAACACCAATGGACTGTACTCACCACAGGGCAAGCCGTTGCTCAATTTCCTTCAGAAAATTAGTATGGAACTTGTGCAAAGGTTCAAAATTCGGGAATATGAGACTTTTCAAGGCTTCGGGCATGGAGTCCTCTTTGCTGACTGTGCTCTGAAACCACTGGGAAAGAGAGGGACAAGTCAGAGGTGACTGTGCCCAGAGACCACTGGGGATGGACAGGGACAAGGCAGAGGGACGTATGTGGAGGCAGCAGGAGGCCATGCACTTTCCCATGGGGGTCTGAGCGTTTCAGAGCTGTCAAGGGCAGAGGCCAGCTTTCCTGCTCTCCTCTTCCCACACCATAGGGAAAAGTGCCTATCTCTATATGGTTGCTCTCTCAAATGGTCCCCCATGGCTATGGTTGTTCTCTCAAATGGTTCCCCATGGCTATGGTTGCTTCTCTCAAATGGTTCCCCCTGACTATGGTTGCTCTCTCAAATGGTTCTCCATGGATATGGTTGCTCTCTCAAATGTTTCCCCATGGCTATGGCTGCTCTCTCAAATGGTTCCCCCTGACTATGGTTGCTCTCTCAAATGGTTCCCCATGGCTTATTCAAGCCAGAACCGATCTCCTCAGGGAGGAACTACTTGAACCCAGGCCTCATCCAGGAAAGCTCAGCAGGGAGTAGTGAGTTCAGGATGGTGGGCTAGCCTTCGCTTCATCCCTTCAGGAGCTGTCCCCCCTACCCTTCATAAAATGCTAGGCATGAAGATGGCACAGCAGCTGCTGTTACCAACGTGAGTGGGAGCTGCGTCCCAGGGTTTGCAGAGCATCAAACACAAACCTCATCCCAACAGTGCGGGGCTCCCTCATCACTGGCTATATTCTTTCTCAAAATCGTGGGGTCAAAGTCCCCTGGGAAGCCCTCCGACCCCTCTCCCTCTGCCACTGTGCTTTTAGACTGGACAGGCCTGATGACATCAGTCAAAGGCAGTCAGTGGTACTTTCCCCACCATGGCACAACTTACTATAGAGATAACCTGAGGTCTCCCTCAAGGAAACAGAAGCAGTTACATCCGATGATGAGCAGAATGTTCTGGATCAGTGCCCAGAGACAGTAGACTTTAATTTTCATTTTCTCGGCTTTAGAAACATCTTTCCCTTGCACTTAAAAACCACAATCATAATTTCTTAAAGAGAACATTCCAAAATAAATACACCATTGACATTGACTGTCATAACCCAGGATCAGGATCGGTAATCCTTACAATTACAGTCAGAGAGCCTAACATTTACACAACCCCAGTTTCGAGGCAGCAGGTGAACATTAGGTTAACTACACTCATAGAAGGTAGGAAAAGCTGCACGCACCGAAGCGATGACCTCAAGATCCTTCAGGTACGTGCGTTCTGTGGTGGAGACTTCCTTAGCAATGTAGTACGCCTTGTCGGTTGGGAATCTCTGCAAAATCCACAAGAGAACCAGACATAGCAATCACATTTGAGTGGTAGCCTCTGAGATATGCCCTGGTCACAAGACAGTAATTTCCTGATAGGCTCCTTCCTAATAGATAAAACCTTTTGTTGGCTACTATCAAATCTAAATAAGCTTATTTCCTGCCTGTGTGCATGTGTGTGCATGTGTGTGCATGTGTGTGCATGTGTGTGCATGTGCATGCCCGTGTGTGCCCGTGTGTGCCCGTGTGCATGTGTGCGCATGTGCATGTGTGTGCACGTGTGTGCACGTGTGTGTTAGGAGGAACAGCTACAAGAGTGGCTTTTGATATGTGAGTGTTACCACCAGCTAGAGGACATAATTAAGGAAGAGTTCTATGATCTTCTAGGAAACAAGGAGATCAGCCTCCTGAGACGTGGTACCGTGGGCTGGCAGAGTTAGCTTCTTGAGATCTTATAAGATGGTATTTACAGTGCCAGTGGCCGGATCAGAAGGAGATAGCGATACAGGTGTCTCAGTTCCCTGGACCGTGGGTGTCAGGTGATGGTAGCAACCCAAAGCAGGCCACCACTGAGGTCTTGCATTTTCCTTAAGCAGTAAGTAAACGGAAGAGCCTTATGCTAACCATTGCATTCACTTTCCACTAGAACTTCTCGTTTCCACCTCGGTATGTACATAAAGGAGCTCTAAAGGGACCCTCTGCAAATGTCTGGGATCCGTGCTCATAGAATACCAGAAGATGAGAATAAAGCGTGCACCGGCAGATGGATGCACACCGCAGCTATCTACACAGTGGATGCAGCCACATGGAAAGGGGAGCACTGAACCATGCCACCTCATGGATGAACCCCACGGAGGGGACACCAGGTGAACGAAGCCAGTCAGAGAGAGACAAAAACAGCCAGCAGTCTGGGTTGGCTGTCAAGGAATGGGGAATTATTAGACAACAGGAAAGGTTTTGTTGGGGAATACACAGAGTGACAGCCGGCCAACATTGCAGTTAGAGCTGGCATGGCTTATGGCATGGTTACTTTACTACACTCCCTCTTCCCCATGCATCTGCACCTTTCGCCGGCCCTCTTCTTCATCGTCGGTCCTCGGGCACGCTTGGTCGTTCAGGAGCGGGCTGATCAGGGGAGAGGCCTGCTTGTTGTCAGGACTCAGGTTGGGAGACAGGGTCACGTTGGCTGGGGCAGCTCCTCCCTGAGAGTTGATGGACAGCTCTGAAAGGTGAGGGCTACCAGTCAGGGAGCCTGTTTGGGGATGAGAAGTTTTAAAAGAAAGAAAAAAGTAATTTCTTCTGTGATTGGAGGGCTGTTTCCAACTTTTACGTTGGTCAGTCTTTAGAACACAGCTGCCGCTGGTGAACAATGCCTTGGTTTCCTAAGGTCCCCGCCCTCCACACCAGCTGCCTCAAGAGTTAGGGTACCCAGACAGAGTCCACCTCACTCAATGCAGCCACGGTTACATGATTAAAAATCAGACGGAGACCTCTGCACAGAAAACAATTATGGGAGTTTAAAAGCATTGCACAATCCTGTATTTCATCTGGTAGCTATCGCCTCTGCTTCTAAAACCCGCTCCAGGAAGACATGGTATCTAGGTCACAGTGAGACAGAGGGAGATGGGGTAGGGGGGTAAAACTAAGCTAGCAGGTGTCTAAGCGGCTGGTGGACTCAGGACAGACTACAACACCTCGTGACAACGGGTCGCAGCTAACAGAGGTCAAGCAGCTAGTCCCCCACTCTACAGAACAGAAGCAAGCTCTGTGTACCTGGTGACGGCAATCCACGTCTGCTACTCTTTGGGACAGAAACACTAGCATTACGGGCAATGGTGGTCATTTAAAAATGCAAGCTGGAGGATCCCATTATCACAGTTCCCCTTCGTGAATCAAAGGCGACAGGCGGTCAGTTAGTCCTCTAGAAAGGATATCACATCACATAACAACAGGAAAACGTGGGTTACCTAGCACAGGCAGCCGCAGACGTTAGACACAGGGCGCTCTCTGCCGACGTGATTTTGCAAGTATCTGTCCTCCAACCCCCTGAGTCTACGCAAGGTGTTTCAAACACACTTCTATGTTGTGTTTAGACCTAATGTATTTATGATTCTGACGCAGAGCAAACATAGGTGAACTGTTTCGATTATAAGGAGAAGTCAGAGCCTGCCCCCATGTTCAGTCCTGATCCTTGCTACCCAGCACGCTGATAAGGCTCTCCGCAGGACAGGTGAAATGGCTTTCCCTATCGTTCCCTTCTTCAGGACGTACAAACCAAGAGGGAATCCCCACCAGTCTCCCCTGCTCCCAGGCTACCCTGTGAGTGGCGTCAACAGCGGAGCGGTGACAAGCCACCTTGTCCAGAAGACAAGAGAAAGCAGCTGCTGTGCCTACGGACACCTCGTCAGTCCAGGGATTCTTGAAAAACAAGATTAGAGCAGCTGAGGGAAGGCTCAGAAGAAGGCTGCGTAAAAAAAAAGAAAGAAAGAAAGAAAGAAAGAAAGAAAGAAAGAAAGAAAGAAA